>NC_085011.1:21857088-21894588 GCF_963854185.1 Sardina pilchardus | reverse complement strand
TCCGTTCGGATACGGAACGCCTGCTCTCCTTCATCTGATTAACAGTCACTGAGTGAGTGGGAGGGAAGCAGGAGAAAGGGAGAGCTGGATGGACAGAGTGATGTGAAAGGTGGGAGAGAAGTAGAGAGAGAGAGGGAGTGAGTGAGAGAGAGAGTTGGATGGACAGAGTGTGAAGAGTAGAGGGAGAGAGAGAGAGAGAGGTGGATAGAGGAGATGGTAGTGGGGGTGATAGAGTTACATAAAAGAAGAGAACTAAACCTCAGGACAGTATGAGTGAAGAAGAATGAGAGATGGAGACAGGTTGACTGAGATCAGGAAACAGACAGGAAGAGGGGCATGAGGAAAGACAGTGGGGAGCAAGATGAACAGACAATAAAGGATAAGCGATAAGACTCAAATAGGGAGAGCGAGCGAGGGAGCGAGCTGGAGAGAGATAAGGGAAGAAAGAAAGGAACAGATTGACAGCGAGATAGCGAGACAGTGAGAGTGTGAGATACAGGGGGGAAGCCTTGAAGCAGACAGAGAGACAGACATGGACTGGGGAGCGAAGGTGCAGAGTCTGAACAAGTTACATCTACATTTCCATTTATTGATTTGGCAGACGCTTTCATTCAGCGACTTACAGCAAGAGTTCCTCCAGTGAGCTGGCCGACAACCAACTACTGCACATGAATCCCCAGTGCTCCCTATACACACACACCCACATACTTACACACACACCCACACACTTACCCACACACCATGACTTTCGGTAGTGTAACGGTCGACCCCCCCCCCCCCCCCCCCCCTTCCCTTAGCCCTCCTTCCCCTGCTGGCTGACCTTTTCACCCCGCGCTGCAGCTTGTGAAAGGTGTTTGTGCCCTGCTGCACAGTGTAATGCTGAGTACCAGCAGGATTAGGGAGCCCTGCGCTGAGAGGCCTTTGATCGCCTCATTCCTCCCACCTTACAACTAGGGATGGCGAAAACTAAACATTTTCTTGACCGACCACCGAGGCTCATTAGCCGGTTGAAACCGGTTAACCGATTCGTTTAAAATAAATTATGCTATTTGAAATAACACTAACAGCCACGCAATTTCCCAACTCTCATCTCTCTGTCCTACGCTCAAACACACAGCCCCGGCGCCGCCCTTTCACTCACGTCACTTTTTAAAATCCTACAGCGCCAATGAGTCCTCCAAACCAAGGAGCTTGTAAATGGAGGACAACTGGTTCCTTTGCTCCGAAAATGGTTTGGGTACTAGGTGATCGCGTTGCAAATAAAGGCGTTTGTCTAGCGTTAGAAGCTCATTTGAAGCTGAAATGGCCGCGGCTCACTTATGAAAATGACAGCTCCGAAGAGACGCAGCTTAGTTTGAGGGAGTGCTAACAACAATAACGAAAGATGATCATTACCTTATCTGTTACCATTGATGACCCTTCCTGAAATGTAGATGTAATGTCTTTCCAAATTTAAGCCCATCTTATGCGGAAAGTTGCCTAGACTGCAACATGATAAAACCAATGGATAAAACGGCACACTTCCAGATTGCAAAAGACGCACCGGCCACCGCTGTGACCTCGTGCCAAATGTTTTTATTGGTTTATTACGTAGCCTAGCCTACAAGCAGGCGTGATGAATAATTGAGTGAGAGGGATAATTTGTTAACTTCACGCAAAAAAAGATCTTCTTGGAATGAGATGGCTAGCTGTAGTAGCGTTTAGTCCACTGTCTTTAGCCTAATTTAAAGATGCCTCTTTTTTTTTTGTTTAACCGACTAGCGACAACTTTGGTCGGCTAACGTGGATACGGTCAACCATCGGTCAAACAGTCACCGGTTAACATCCCTACTTACAACACTCGACACCAAGAAAGCAAACGCACGCCTGCATACACATGCACATATACACACATGTACACACACACACACACACACACACACACACACACACACACACACACATACACACACACACACACATATGCACACTAACAGAGGCATACAGACTAACATGCTAGCTTTCCTGTGATTTCATGGACACATGCAGTGCACAATCATGTACGTTCACACTTACTGTACACACAAACCGCTGATGCACGCACACTTGTAAACATAAGATACAAAATGTATGTACACTCACTCATTGTGTGTTCCAGTGTGTGTAGATTAATAATTCAGCACCTAGCATCTATGACACATACAGGCACACACAAACACATACACATGCAAACATACACACTCACTCACTTCTTCACTCACTGTCTCACTCACTCACTCACCCACCCACCCACCCACCCACCCACTCACTCACTCACTCACTCACACACACACACACACACACACACACACACACACACACACACACACACACACACACACAGACACACAGACACACACACACACACACACACACACACACACACAAGGAAATTCCAGGTTGCTTTGATTGCTCATCCAGTTCTTTACAACACTTCCACAAATGAACTCTAAGGAGCCGTTTTAGTAGGATTGGCCAAGTGGCGCCCCCCATCTAGCGCTAATGAGGGGGGAGGAACCCACCAGGATGGGCCTGAACCCCCCCCCCCCCCCCTTCAGTATGCTCCCCCCAGAGCTGGTTGGTGACCCGGGGAAAGGGTGGCGTGTCTGGTGCCCACCCCCCCACCCCGCACTGTCCCGTTGGTCATGCCCACTGGAGCTTGTCCGTGTTGGGGGACAAGGAGACGGGCCGCTGCCTCCTGGGCTTTGTGCGTCGGCACAGAACAGGGGCGCGGGGCTCCGCTGGATGGGGGATGTGGGGCGTTAGTGGGCGGTCAGCGCCCCCATAATCTAGGTGTGGGATCACAGCTTATTTCATCAATGGCCATCATGATGACTGTAGTAGTTATTAGTTCATCGAAGCTGGCAAGAATACCATGCCTCGTGTTGTGTTTTAAAGCAATTTCAGTTGTGTTGTGGGCTGTTGTGTTTGTAGAATGTTTTCATGAGGTTGTTTGTTTATTAATGCTCTCTTCCTCTTTACCTCTCCTGTGCAGGTTCGCCATATTGTGTGGACAGTTATCAGAATATGACACTATCCAGAATAAAATAAAAAATGGCTACCTGTTTAAGGTGAGTACATGTGTCTGTAAAATCACTCCATATGACAACACTCAGTAGTCCTCAGTAGACTCTCTAGTCTATGTTCTGTGTGCTCTGAAGGCATCCATATTAAAGCTGTCATGTTGCTGCGGTTTGGGTCCCATACATGCACATGTACAGTAAATCCCCAGTGCATTGTTCCTAGCCTGGAAAAAATGTTTATGTCTTTTCATGGAATCATAAAACAAAAATAGCACTCAATGATGTAACCTATATACTGTAGGTGTGAATATATGACTGTCTCTATATGTGTGTTTGTGTGTGTGTGTGTGTGTGTGTGTGTGTTTATACAGTGTGTGTGTAATGATATAGTGGGCATTGTGCACGTAGGCCTGTCTGTGTTCTGCTGTGGGCCTGGAGAGGAGGGCGGGTGCTCCGTTGTTCGCTAAGAGCCCCGCTCAAAAGATCAGGCAGCGTAGCAGGACTGCACGTAACATCCATCTTACCTGTCAGCTGGCACCCAAAACACTGTTTATCTGCTCGACAGGTGAACAACAAAAGAGGAAAAGCGGGCGAGAGAGGGAGGGGAGGCGAGGAGAGGGAGGGACAGAGAGAGGGAGGGACAGAGAGAGGGAGGGAGGGAGGGAGGGTGGGAGTAGCGTAGAGGAGAGGAGAGAGAGTTTGGGCGTAGCACAGGAGAAAGTAAGTGGATTGGCAAGAGTAAGGGGGGGGGGGGTGGAAGAGGGAAAGAGAGAGTGATAAGGAAGATGTATGATTTTTGGAGGGTTTGAAAGCGAGGGAGACAGAAGTGATTTATGGGCAGAAGAGAGGTGTGTGATGATCCCTGCAGAGTCTACGACACACCAGCAAAAACATCACTGGGCTGAGGCGCCAAATAAAGACTACTCAACCTCTCGCCATACACACACACACACACACACACACACACTCACACACACACACACACACACACACATTCACTCACTCACTCACTCACAGATAACAGGCACACACACACACACTCTCAGGCACACACCCTCAGCTGTTTCCTGACCCTCTCTTCCCAGGATCACCTGGATCTAGCCATCGAGCTGAAACCTGAGGACCCTCTCTCCTACTACCTGCTGGGCCGATGGTGTTACGCCGTAAGTCAGCCGCAAGCCCACCGCAACACAGCCAGACCCAAACACACCGAGCCACGGCCATTATTCAGCTGTCTGCCACCTCCATTCTCGGACTTCCTCCCTCTTCTCGCTCGCACTGTTTAAAAAGTCCAGACCGCCGTCACCGTTTGTTTTCTCTGGCAGTTCCAGGAGACGTTTCCATTCTGCGATAAGCACGCTCGAAAGCTGGCCACTTTGGATCGGCCATTGTGTCCACGAAATCAGATGGGCTCTGTTTACCTTGGGTGTTTGCCCCCCCCCCCCCCTTCATTTTAATCCCGTTACTCTTCCACTCAAGGAGCAGTCGTTGTGTAAACACGCTGCTTAGATACATTTCTGGCCACCCATCGATGCTTAATGTTAGCATTTTTATTTTCCCCTACAGATTAGACTGGTTTGATGCTGGGGTGTTGAGGTAATGTTTGACATGATGAACTGAACCACGTGGATTGATATCCATGATACATTACCCAGAAGTATTCCGTGTGTAAACACACAGCTTAGATACGTCTTCCTCTGTCCAAACAGCAACTGGCCACCCATTGATGCTTAATAATGTTAGCATTCTTTTTAGAATAAAGACTCAATCTGTCTGATTGGGAGGTGTTTTTAAGTGGTGGGTTAGTGTCTAGCGTGAGGAGCGGAGCCGTGTTTATTGTGGTGCGTTGGTGTGTGGGAAAGGGAAAGGGACGTGAGTGAGAGAGACGAGCACGAGCCCTCAAACGGCCTCACTTTCTCTCCCGTCCCTCGGTGCTAACTGCTAACGCCTCCGCTCAGCCATCACCACCTCCTCCTCCTCCGCTGCTGCCGCCGCGTTGGAAAGAAATGACACGGCGCCAACAGTACACCTGCAATTAGCAGACACCCCTCCCCCCTCCCCCCCTCTTTCTTTATCCATGCCATCCCCGTTTTTTTTCCTTCTTTTTCTTTCTCACACGAAAGGGTGGGGAAGGAACACTTCATACGCCCTTACAGCTGTTCCTCCCCCAAGCCATTATCTGATTCCTGGAAATGCTTGCGGGAAGGTACGCGCGGTGTTTAGAAGACAACACAATAGTGTGGTGGAGTTTGTGGAAACAGTGTGTGTGTGTGTGTGTGTGTGTATGTGTTTATGTCAGTGTGCGTGCTGTGTGCGTTCTTGACACAAACGTTTATCAGGTTTTAATGCATCTGTCACACAGTAACAGATGGCGCTTGAATCTTTCTCTCCGCCGTGGTGCTTTTATGATCGGGTGATCAGGACTGTGGTTGAAAGGTGATTGAAAGAATAACCAGAACAACCAGAATGAGAAGAGTGGAAAGAAAAACTCTATTTCTGTTCTGATTAACCTGGTGGAACAGTGGCTAGTGCACACAATAAGTGTTGACTGGCACTTGGTCAGGATTGCCAGAGTTACTTGGAATCATGAATAAGAACATACCTGCCGTTCAGTAAGGATTAGTCATTTGTTCATCCAGTGCTGGCTTTCATTTTCTCTCTGCGTTCATGGCTTCTTGATCTCAGTCTGTCTCTGTTTACTATGTAAACATCTCACAGCCATGTCAGCCATTATGTCACCTCTGCTGTTGTTGCGTTACATTGTTGATTCATTGCTCTAATATCCATAACCCTCCTTCACTCTCGTGCCCTGTAGTTAGACGGAGTAATGGGACTCTGTTGCCTCCGGGTGCTTCTGCAACCGTATACCCCAGACAGGTGTTATCCCAAACTCGGGCACTTTCTGTGTGTATAGATGTATGCTTCAGTGTCAGATTTGTGTTCTAATGTTTTGCCTCATGGCAGGTTGCACAGTGCACGTGGATTGAAAGGAAAATTGCTGCTACTCTTTTTGGAGAGCCTCCCAACGCAACTGTCCAGGACGCCCTGCAGAACTTCCTCAAGGTACGGCACGTTCACAGGGTAGCACTCTTCAAAGCCGGGGCCTTCAATCCATCTTCATGTTTGGCTTGTCAGTCATCATGATCTACACACACCTTGACCGTCCAAATACGTGTAGTACCAGCTCATGGGACGCTAACACACTCGAGGCGTCTCTGGGCCACCCTACTGTAATTTACACTAGCAGCCCCTTGGCACATAGAGCTTCTCGCTGTCATCGTTTGCACATCTGACCACCAGGAAAACGTCTTAATTTTTCATTTAATATGTACTGTATATTTCATTTTTAGAAGACTTCTGCTAGACGCTTGAGATACAGGTAGAAAGCACTGATCTGTTAGGGCAGGAAAGACGAGGATCATATTGAAGGCAAAAGCCCTGTTTGGAATAAAACGAGTCAGTGAAAGATTTGCCCACAGAGGAGCATGTTTCTGAGCTTAAGGTTTTCCCTCCATGGAACAAATCATACTACTTCTTAAGTAGATATACTATAAAGCTTTGAAGACAACATGTCTCTTTTAAAGTCCTTCAACCAACCTAGGTTACCAGTCGCTGCCTTTACTCACCTTGTGTGTGTGTGTGTGTGTGTGTGTGTGTGTGTGTGTGTAAGCAAAATATGCCCTTAGGGCTGCTTCTTTTTCACTCGTCTTTTCACTCTCTCTTTCTCTCTCCTTCTCTCTTTCTTTCTTTCTTTCTTTCTTTCTTGTCCTTTTTTTTCTCTTTAAGACCAAGCCCCCTGTATTTAAGAAGGGCTTAATCTATGTTCCCTCATTTCACATGTTTATATAGAGAATTGAAATTGCTCCTGGCCAGGATTCTCATGCATGCCTCATCTTCACGTCTTGTGTATCTCACCCATCAATTTGATTTAAGTGGTGTGTGTTGTAACGTGTTGCTCCTCATTGCCACGACTCAGGGGGGGGGGGGGGGGGGGTGTTGGATGGGGATGTGGGTTGTCTAGCTTTTAACAAACAATTCCTGAAGAATTATACAACAGCTGTGGCTGATTGCGCAGGACTGACCTACAAAAACAGTGGCTGCAAGCGCAAGTCTTCCAAGCAGGGGTTGAATCAACAACAGTAACACCAACAACAGCAAAAAAGAAAAAGAAAGGGAAAAAAACGTACTAAATTTGCAGCTGTTGGCCGCATCTTTTGTGTTCTCTGGCAGTGAAGCAGGTCCAGTCTCTTTGGCGTGTAATTGGCCAATTTGCCTGCTAAAGAGCGGTCACTGCACTGCCAGATGGGTCAGAGATGTCTCTCTGGGCTTTGCTTTGGCAGCAGGGCAGATATGAGATTGGCACTTCTGAAATCTCTCTCTCTCTCTCTATCTATCTATCTATCTATCTCTCTCTCTCTCCCTCTCTCTCTAGCCCTCTCGTTCTCTCTTGTTCTCTCTCTCTCTCTAGCCCTCTCGTTCTCTCTTGTTCTCTCTCTCTCTCTAGCCCTCTCGTTCTCTCTTGTTCTCTCTCTCTAAGGCTCTCTGCCAGTAGAGGGAGCATGTCAGCATGTTGCTCACAGCATTTCTCTACCGGAGCTACTCTGAAGTCATATAGCTGCTTTCAAATAGAACCAAAGTGACAGTTGAGAAAGACTGAAATCGGTGTGCGAAAAATGCACTTAAATGTTTTCCCAAATGCTCAAGGCAAGCTTGTTAAATTCCCCAATTATCTGGCAATCTCCGTTGAGAGAAAAATCAAATCCTTTGTGAATGATACTGTAGCAGGACCACATGCATCTACCATCTTCGCACGGCTCCTGAAACCACTACTTAAATTGTTTGAATATGTGGGTTGAACAATAAAACAAAAAAACAAATAAGTGTGGTGTTGAGTGACTAGGAAAACAATCTTAACCGTAATCAGCCTTAGGGTCTAATCTAACCCTCTCTTTTACACAGACAGAACATGCATCAGATGGGGGTGTATGTGACTTGGGAAATGTAATTTATATAGATGAGGAATTAAAGTCGTAATATTGCAGTGGAATGCTCCAATCATGTTTTCATTGGCAGCCTTGAAACCCTCTGTCAGCTCTGATGTGACAAGACAAGTTCTCGGGCCAGAGAGACGCACAGGAGAACTGTTTACAAACACCGTCTGACTCCAAAGCCCCGGAGCGGGTATCATTTGCCGTTTCATTGATTTTTACAGCCGTTTGAGAGGGCATTCCAGCTCTCTTCTGTGTGGGTTGTTGTTAAAATGTTCTTCCTAAGATCATGACGCCCTGTCATTATCTCGGGCTTTCACGTCAGCAATCCCAAAATCATTTGTCGTTAAGAGGAGTTGCTGGCTGCTGCCGCTAGCATTTAGGATCTCAGCGCAGACAGTACAAGCCCCAATCTGTGGATTCTTCTCCGGTAAAAAAAAAAAGGGATTCGCTGCTTATTCCTGAAATGCTTCTTGCTGCTCTGGAGGCTGTTTAGATAAGCCAGGAGGTGTGTACGGTTCCTGTCTAAAAGTAACAGATAGGCAGAAAATAAAGCAACTTGATAAGGATAGGGGCAGCGCTGCCATTATTTGATCCAGCTGTGCACTACCTCAGCACCTGGCTAATGGCTGGGGAAATAAAACTTCTTTGGCTCAGTCCAGGAACTGATTGGTCCAATTAAGGGTGTGGCACACTGTTAGACATAGCTAGTGGCATGCCGAGAATCCTGTAAATAGCCATCTTGTTTTCCTTTTATAGAGCTCCTGTACTCTATTTTTTCCCCTCACCTTACTCTGCCCCCCCCCCCCCCCCATATATGTAGTCAGCTTCCATCTTTCATCCCTCTCAGTTTATTCACTTCTTCCTTCTTTTTCAGCCTTTTCTTTTCCTTCTCTTCCATCTTTTACTTCATCCCTCTCTCTCTCTCTCTCTCTGCTCTTCCTCTGCTATTGTGCCTTTCTCTTCATTCTCCTCATGTAACAGGCTCCTTTTTGTTCATTAGGCTGAAGAGATCTGTCCACAATACTCGAAATCCAATCTCGTCTTCCTGGCAAAGGTCAGTGGAAATCCATTTTGAAAACGCACCCGACATAAAGGCCACAGATAAGGCCCGTGGAGCCCATTAACACTAGATGTATCTGCTTGTTTGAACAGTGTTATAAGGACCTGGGCCAGAAACAGCAGGCCAGAGAGATGTGCAGCACAGCATCCTGCATTGACAACACTACTACAGAGGTAAGCCGGTGGATATCCAGCTCCCACTAAACTGGACTGTACCTTTCAGTGAATTTGAGTTGCAGCTGTCACATCGTCTCACAGTGACCTTATCAAACATACCTTCCTATCATTCTGTATCCGCCTCTCACCCACTTTCTTTCTGTCCCTTTCTCTCTTTTTCTCTTTCGCTTTCTCCCTCTCTCTCTCAGGACGATGAGGCTCAAAAGGAGCTGGACTCCCTTCTCTCCTATCTGTAGCCACACGGTTACTGTATTACACTGATCACACTGAAGCAGAACTACGTTTTCCTGACTTCCACCTCAAGCTGACCTTACCAGCTTGACCAAACGTTGGCGTCAATGTGAAGAAAATTGTGAATATTTTATTTTTTTGTCAGTGTGCTTATTTAGTTGAGTTTTAACTTGTACTTTGAAAGAACAATTGTGGGGGGGGGGGGGGTGTACACCTACATGTACAAACTACTGTAACTGCACTGCAGATATTAGATTATTATCATGCCCATCATGTTGATAAGGAACAGTACAGAAGTAACATGATCACAGTTGTGTTGGGTGCACAAACAAGGAACGGAACGCTATGGCTGACTGAGTTTTTGTCTGGGTCACACCTGATGGTGTTTGCTTACCTTTGATGCCCATTATGACTGAACAAAACAAAACAAAACAAAACAAAACAAAAAAAAAAACAGTGGAGTTTCCATAAAGTTCCCTGGGAGAGGGGAGCGTACCCAGTCTGGTACCCAACACCACTGAAGAATAAGAAGAAGAAGAGCTGTCTGGATCGCTGGGGCGGTTATCTGCGTCCTGACCTCTCCACTGCCACAACAATCCCGTTGGCTTTTGTCGTTTTCAGCACATTCTTACCTCTAATGGCAGCAGCAGCAACAACCGGAAAAGGAAAACAAAAAATGGGACTCAAACAATAGAGCACCCAAACAAGGCTTTTCATTCAGTGGCCAACACCTGACCCCTCCTGTCTGATCTGTCCCCCTCTCTCTCTCTCTTTCTCTCTCGCTCTCTCTCTCACACACTTTTTCTCTCTGTGTCCCCATTTATGCATGTGTGTGTGGGGAGGGGGGGCCTCTCCCACTGGTCAGATGGACCATTGACATTTGCTACACCTTTGTCCCAGTTGTGGGACAAATGGGGCTGTCAGTCAGGGGCTGACCCCTCTGAAGCGAGGCCAGCGCTCCCGTCCTCTGTTTGGGGGTAACAAGCGGCTCCGTCGCCCCCCAGTGCACACCAGCACCCCGGCGTCTCACGCCCCTCACTAATCCGGGCAGCGAAGGAGAACGAGCAGGGGATGGAGGCAGCTCGTCTGACATTTTGTCCTTTTCCCTTTCATTCTTTCGTTCTTTCTTCCTGAACGAGAATCGTTGTTTTTTTACATTCCCTACTGCATGTTATGTCACATGTTTTTTTTATCACAGTGACTGGATTACTGTCATTATTACCAGTCAATGCTGTTGTCATGGCTTAAGAAGCCGGCTCATATAACTCTATATCTCCTGGACATGTATCATCGGAAGGGGAGAAAAGAATATTGATGTACTCAATTTTATGAAAATGTAAATGATTTCTATGGATATCATAAAGTGTGCTGTTATTTTTTTGTTGGAAGAGATATAATAGAGGAAATTGAATGTTAGAGTTGCATTAGAAGAGGCCTGGGGCTTGACCTAATCACATATTTGGCCCTCCTGAGATCAAATTACTGTACTTGCAACATGTCAACATAAAAGAAGCGATTTTATGTCTTTATATTTTCCTTTTATTTAGACTTTATTTTTCATTAGATTTGTATTGTTGAGCAACAGGAATGTTCTTGGGGTAATTTGGAATTTAGAGCTGCAATATTTTATGAATTACACTACAAGGAAATTGTAATGTAAGCAAATTACTATTAACAAAATGTACATAGAATTCTACACAGATGATTATATTTACATTGTAAATGTTAACACAGCAATTACAGGTTATCATTAAAACGTGTTCATCCATCCTTGATTCACCCCATTCTTTGCCTCATTCCTGGGATTATCACATGATCAGACTCGGTGGTCTGCCATCCAGTCAGATCAGGACCTCACTGTCTCCCATCTTTGTGGGCACGTCTTTACACGAAAGACATATTCAGCAACACTAGAAATGGCGTCAGACTGAGATCTACATTTCCCCTCATCACAGATGGTATCAACAGCCTACTAAACGCACAAACAGCCCCATTACGATGCATTTGTGTTCATCTCCTGATTGTCCCCCCCTCATCTTATGGCATCTTGAAAAGGTACAAAAATTCAAACATGTTTACCACATCCTTCTCTCCTCTTGCTCTGCTCATTCTTGCCCAGTCATCCTGATGGGAATGTATTTGTGTGTGGGAAGTGGTTTGGGCTGATAACAGCACACTAGGCTGAGTTTGTGGGAGAGTTTCTTCCAGGTGCTCCAGCATCATCTCTCACGCTCTTTGTGCTCACCATGCACCATTTGGATGGATGGGAAAGTCCGAGCGCAAAAGCCATCACATGGTCTCTCCTCCATCTGTTTCAGAAAGCAGCTCACTTGACATTCCTCACACGCAAACGTATGGACTGCAGTTTGTTTATTTATTTGTATATCAGAAGAATAGGTATAGGCCTATTCCATACAATTTAATGATTCCAAGTCTAGTCTTTTGATTTAGGCTACTATTTAGGGTGACTTAAGAACAGAAGGGCCGAAGATAAGGGTAGCCTACTGTACATATTGTGTCATGTTGGCTACTGTTGGCGTGTTGCATCCCTGAGCGCGGACACTGACGTCTCCTCAACCGCGGATACATGTTTTCATTCAATACAGTCAGGATATATGTCATTTAGACAGTTTAGCTGAAAATGTAGGTTATATGGAAAGCAGCATTACGCATTTCACAATGACAACATTATCATTAAGTAAGTCCCAGGACAACGCAAATGGTTCATTATTTATCCCCAATACTGTTGTCATTTTAGCCACACGCTACCAGAGGTGGGTATTTCACGAACTTTTCTGATGTTGGTTGTGTGCCTTTATAGGCTAGCCTACTCTCCTGAACTTTGCTTTCCCCCGAGCCAGCAACTCCACTCAAGCGATTGGACTCATTCTGAAAGTAACCTACTTAAAAATCTACTGTTTATGACAACAACATTGACATCAGTCTTGAGAGGATGACTAATCTGATAAATTTGGCATCAGCAAATCGTGAAAAATATTTCCGTTTGACTCCTTTCGTATCAGCTCTTGCATCGTTGCCCACTGTTATTATTACAGGTTGGAGGACATTCTCAATTGACACAACTTTGTACACGGAGGCCGTATTTATAGTGCATACTTTCCTACAATGCAAACATGGTGGTGTTATTGAGAGTGAGGCCATTTAGTCGGTTCTGTGTAGAGAGTTTGTAGTGAAAACAAAGATAAGAGATAACCAGCTCAAAAAAAAAAAAGGTCAAGCACCCAATTTACATAATAATGCAAAAACAAGGATTTCCATAGTATGTTAGAATTAAGAATATACATTAAAATTAAAATAAAATAGCCACAGCAACAGTATTTGAGATATATTCATTTAAAAAGTAAACTCTAATTGTTCACTTAAATGCGATACACATACATTTACACTAGCAATGGATGTATCTGCTAGTGTATTCCCCCATATGTTTTGTATTCTTACCCTGCAGAGGTAAATACACATTGTTCTCTAGAAGTCAGAATGTCTGCCGCATGCAAAATTCCCTATGCAGATCACATTCTTGGCATGCATTTTAGTGTCATGACTCATGTTTGACCACTGGCTTAAGGAGGCCCAGCTGGCAAATCCACAGGACAACAGTGTTTTATCCAGTGTCTGCGTGAGCATTGTTTGTTATGAATGAGTGTGGCTGGTTTGACCGCTAATCAGTGGACAAAGCCGTGCCACGTGAGACTCGCGGTGGTACTTCATTGGAGTGGCGGCTTCCAGAGATCTTGTTTGTTTTTGGGCTGTTTGTGAACCATGCCACCCTGTCACGCAGGGCTAGACATGGCCGTCCCTGCCAGGAGCTCCAGGGTCGGTCTGAGTCAGACTGACGGAGAGGGTGAGCTGTGTCTACACTGCAACACTTCCCTAGTGCCCTCTTTTTATGCCTATGCTCTCTCTCTCTCTCTCTCTCTCTCTCTCTCTCTCTCTCTCTCTCTCTCTCTCTCTCCCCCTCCCTCTCTCTCTGTTTGCCAGCTTTGATGCATCATGCTGTGTGGAAGTAGCCTGGAAATCCAGACCCAAATCTAGAGAGATTTAGGGTCTGGCTATAATGAACAAATAGCCCAACGGCCCAGGCGGCACCAATCATGCATTTGAAAATATCACTGCACGCAAGTGGATAACAAAACAACCAATGTTTACTGATTGATTCCGGACTTTGACGTTGCAATGCTGTAGTCATCTGTGGAGCTCACCTCTTGCCCGCCTATATGAGATACATCAATGTGATTCGTGACTCGCTGAGCCAATTCAATTTGAACTCAAATTGTACTCTCGCGAGAACTCCAGGGTACTGAGACCAAAGCTCTCACACTTCACGCACCATCACTCTCACAAACACACACACACACACACACACACACACACAGAGCAATGTGCTGGTCCTCACACTCAGCAGGCTTTCTCCACCTGCCACCCCTCCCCGAGGAGGAGATGTACTCAGCAGACCGTGGGTTCTCCTCTGTTCCCCATTAAGAGGCAAGCCAGACCCGTCTAGGTCAACCAGAGGTCACCAGCCACAGAAAAACAATGAAGAGAAAACTCTTTAAGAGCCCGCTGCTTGTTGCCCAGCGTGTTTTTTGTCAAGCAACCGATATGAAAATGGCCTCAACTACAAACTAACAAAACCCTCAACATGTTTGTGCCTTATGACGCAATGCCCTTTCAATCTGACAGGAAACAACCATGATCTGTGTGGGGATGAAGGTCATTCGGGATCAGAGGAGACAAGGCAGGTGTCCTTGAAATACACAAACACACACACACACACACACACACACACACACACACACACGTGATTTATTTCTCTGGATACTCTTGTAGGCTGTGTGTTCCTGTAACTGGAGAGGGGAAGGCTTACTGTAGTTAGCATTGTGCCGACGAGTCAATGACCCCCAAGCACTGTGACATTGTCTCAGGTTTTCCGGATGCTGAACCCACCCGTCCTGCATCTGTCTACAGCACGGTGGCTACTCTGTAGTCTCTGTGATATTTTCGAAGCAGCTTTTCAAGGGTTAGATTGACAGCAAATAATGCTGCTTTTTCCACCTTCTTTCCCTGCAATTTTTCCTGCTTTCTCTCGCTCCTTTTTGTTTTGTTAGTTTGAAAATGTAGGTATAAGGAGGGGTATGAGGGTGTTGCCGTATCGGTAATCAGATGGTTTTATCTGAACTTGTCACGCACTGGGGCTGGCTGTGAGCCCCCGACTGATCAAGAACAGGATGTTCTGGGAGTGCAAGATAAAGGGCAACACAGGCAGAGCTTTATCCCAAACACTTTCCTTTTGTTCCCACACCACATGGAGGCTGCAGTCAGCCAGCCGGCAGTGTTGTTGCGATGGGTAAAATTAGAAAGCAGTTACCTCACCGCCCACCCCCGTGTTGCAGTTGGTTCCTATTTAGGTTTCATGGCACGTTCAGGGGCTATAAGTGTTTCCAATCACACCTCGGGTGAAAGTTTGCGCTTTGGTTGGCTGTTGTAGGCACCATTAAAACTGTCACTTGTCCAGTAAACATTTCAGCGGACGTGAAAATCGTTTCAACACCCAGTAAGATCCATAATACGACAAACATGTGCAGGTTTGCTGGCATGCGATCTCACTGGGTCTCATGAAATGGGAAACACTTTCCTGAAGTTCACATTTTATTTTGGTCCACACATTGAACTGGACCCTGACTCCTAATCTATGATTTACTCACCAGCTGTATATTGAGGAAGTGAAAATGTCCAATCATGTTTAGCTGCAAATTTATTACATGTCTCATTTCATTGCAAAAAATATATAAATATTAGGGAGTAGTATTAGCAAGAACTCTGGTGCCGTCAACATAATTTTTATAAGACAAGAGAAAATGTGAGATAACTAACCAGTTTGAATCGTACAGTGCAGGACAAAAAAGAGCAGCGATATGGTTGGTCAAGCTTATAGTACAAATTATAGTTTGCATTTAGTTACAAACACAGTATCAAAATGTTTTTATATATATTATATAATTTGATATGATCCAGAGATATTTCCATGATTTATCTGTGTTAAATATAGAAAACATACAGATCTAACATAGATCAATTGCCTATTACAATTCGATAACTGCCGTAGCAGAATGTAGGTCTAAAACCGTTCAGCTCTGAATATACATATGTATTTATTAAACCCTGAGACAGCCTATCTATACATTTTCCTAGATGAGCACTGGTGATTGGGAGAGAAAGAAAATATGGTTGATTGTCTTACACTCTCAAAAGCACATTGACATTATATCTATAGTAGTATATTACAGATATTAAATGTCTGTGCCTAACTAAACAAATCAATTAAGGCTGAAGATATGCATACTTAGCTAAATAAGTCTAGTGTCATCTGAATTGAAACCAATCAGTTGCTTTAGCAATACAGTATGCTATACATTACAGTATATCCTATACATTCTTTTTTCCATTTAAAATGTGATGGTCTTGAAGCATAACAGCTTATTGACAGCATAGTATAGTGAGTTGGGATCTTTAACCAAATCAAAACCCTCAAAATGCCTCAAAAAGTTTAGGTGAAGTCAAGTGTGAGCTCTCTGAACCCCGGATTGTCTAGATGAGTCTTCCAAGTCCTCTTGACACCAGAAAATATGCTTTTGAAACATCCATTAAGGGCATCTCTATTACAGTCCTTCATTGAAATGGCGCTGTTATGGATATGGAAATACATAGAAAAGTGTCTTAATGTCTATCCATTTGTGCTCATATCATTAAAAACAGGCTTGGGGCATATCGGAGTGTTCTCACATGTGTATGTGTTCCTTGTCAGCCTGTTGTAAACAACCTTCATTTCTTTTACATAGAATTTATTTTTGTTGTTGTTCAGTTGTTTTCTGCGGCTAGGTTGGCCTGTGGGAGTTCCACACTGTTCAGGTGGTCCCGAAGGGAGATGGCCATTCGGTACGAGTGGGGCTTCAAAGTCAAGCCGTAACTACAGTCCATCGTTAAGGGGACACTCGGGTCGGGTTTGAACTCACACTTGTGTACCATTGTGGCTGTAAACAGGAAGAGCTGCATCTTGGACAGATCCTCGCCGATGCAGCGCCGCTTGCCCACAGAGAAGATCAGGACGTTGGTCGTTTGGTCCTTGTCCAGAGCACCGTCCTTGTCCAGGAAGCGCAGGGGGTCGAACACCTCAGGCTGTGTCCATTTGCCCGGGTCATGGTTGCAGGACCACTGGTTGACGAAGACGACTGTGTTCTTGGGGATGTGGTAGCCATTGATGGACGTGTCTGACGTGGTGCTGTGGGGGATGGTGAGGGGGATGAAACTGGAGAAGCGCATCACCTCATAGATGAAGGCCATCACATAAGGCAGTCGGGCTTGATCCTCAATGGTGGGCAACAGTGAGTGATGGACCACCTGGGCCACTTCATCTTGCAAGCGCTTCTGGATCTCCGGATACCTGCAGGGGAGATTGTAAAGATCTATGTCAGCTAAATTATTGTTTAAAACAAGAGGAAATGAGAAAGGCAAGAGATGGTCAGGTGCAGACAAATACTGAATGTAGGTCTAGGCCAAGGTATAGGCTACCCATATTCAGGTTTCTAGCTTCTTTTTTTTTTTGGGGGGGGGGGGGGGGGGGGGGCAGTAACCTACATATGTCACTCAAGAGAAATTATGCTATAGTCTAATATTGACATGAATGATCTAATGTCATCACTCATGTGTGTAGGACAACATTCTCTAGTCATACACCTCCAGTATACGTTGGCAGAGCGTCCTCGATTGTAATGGCCCGTCGACTACACTTATTGGTTGCAGAGATCATATTTCAGTCTTTGTGGGCTCGTCTGATGTACAGCCAATATAGTCCGGGAGCCAAATGCCATAATTTAGGTGAACCTGGCTTTGTTGGTTAAAGTTTTTTTTTTTGCAGAATCTAGTAGACTAGGGGTACCTCTTTAAGATTTAAGAGGGTGCCCGGTGATATCCCTTGGGCAATTTCATATATTAAGCCTTTATTGTCCAATGTGTTGACTATAAGGCGGATATACTACAGGTGTATAGGGTAAAAAAATTAACAAGCAGATATCACTATGAAACTTCACCAGTTGATTACTTAGATCAATATGAAAAATAAATGTATTACAAGTTTTCTGAAATTTAATGTTTGAATATGCAAATGAGGTATGATGTAATTAAATATGCGCTGATTTGCATAAACGTAAAAAGATCAAATCTGAACATTGGACAAAGCCAGCTTAATTTTTTTTCTTTTCATTTTGTTGACATAAGAGATGAAAAGTATTTTAGAGAGGGAATTATGGATATCTCATTTAGTTATTCAGTAAATCAGAAAATACTATACCAGCCTTTAAAAAATCCATTTTCGCCATGTTTTTTGGAATAAAATGTCATGTAAACCAGGCTAAGAATCATATATCAACAAACCCCTCTGCAAAATCCTTCTAAACATGGTTAGGTATAAGACTGAAAAGTTTGGTGTATGTAGTGCTTGTGAAGTGGAGATTTTGTTCTCCGAGTGAGAGAGGAAACTCATCCATATCCGCCTTATATTCAACACATTGGACAAGAAAGGCTTAATATACAAAATTGCCCAAGGGATATCACCGGGCACCCTCTTAAATCTTAAAGAGGTACACCTACTCTACTAGATTCAGCAAAAAAAAAAACTTTAACCAACAAAACCAGGTCTGACCTGGGTTGGTTGCAACCTGACCCCATGGCTTAGTGACTGGTCTGGTCTGCCAAAAGCTCACGAGAACCTTAAAGGAACACTTCACTTTTGTTGGTTAAAGTTTTTTTTTTGCTGAATCTAGTAGAGTAGGTGTACCTCTTTAAGATTTAAGAGGGTGCCCGGTGATATCCATTGGGCAATTTCGTATATTAAGCCTTTCTTGTCCAATGTGTTGAATATAAGGCGGATATGGATGAGTTTCCTCTCTCACTCGGAGAACAAAATCTCCACTTCACAAGCATCTACATACACCAAACTTTTCAGTCTTATACCTAACCATGTTTAGAAGGTTTTTGCAGAGGGGTTTGTTGATATATTATTCTTAGCCTGATTTACATGACATTTTATTCCAAAAAACATGGCGAAAATGGATTTTCTAAAGGCTGGTATAGTATTTTCTGATTTACTGAATAACTAAATGAGATATCCATAATTCCCTCTCTAAAATACTTTTCATCTCTTATGTCAACAAAATGAAAAGAAAAAAAATTGAAACTGGCTTTATCCAATGTTCAGATTTGATCTTTTTACGTTTATGCAAATCAGCGCATATTTAATTACATCATACCTAATTTGCATATTCAAACATTAAATTTCAGAAAACTTGTAATACATTTATTTTTCATATTGATCTAAGTAATCAACTGGTGAAGTTTCATAGTGATATCTGCTTGTTATTTTTTTTACCCTATTCACCTGTAGTATATCCGCCTTATAGTCAACACATTGGACAATAAAGGCTTAATATACGAAATTGCCCAAGGGATATCACCGGGCACCCTCTTAAATCTTAAAGAGGTACCCCTAGTCTACTAGATTCTGCAAAAAAAAAAACTTTAACCGACAAAGCCAGGTCTGACCCCATGGCTCCCTGACTAATAAGGGCCCATGTTTAAGTTGCTACCACCGTTCCAACTCAGACGTTACATAACATTCTCCAAGTCTCCTACTCCTGTTTAGTAAGGTGCCTAATCTCCCTCGTCCTATTTTCCTAATACAATGTTAGAGCCAACGACATAGATCAAGAGCTCAACTTGCAGATCAGAAGTGCGCAAAAACAACCAGAACATGACAATTTTCTATAGGATAACGGCACTTGCACCATCATTTTGAGGTAGTTTACTTAAACTCATTTGTAACACTCTCCATATAAAAGAGTGATTGTAGATTCGATTTTGCGCCTGAACATCAATGGTGTATACAGCAACTTTTCGGTAGCTCTTTGGGAAACCAGTTATTCTGACCGAACCAAACTACACAGCGCTCCTGAAACACGGAAGGAAAAAACATGCTTTGATTGGTCGTTGAACTGAAAAATTGGCAACCATTCACTACTAATATATCTGTATCTTCTAATTGATATTTCACGACTCAATGGCTGATACCGTAAGTTTAAATGGCATGCAAGACCTACGTAGGCAAATAGACGCTACTACACATTTGTTTCATGACATAAGGAAATATGTGAAAATAAAGAATTGTTACCTCATGAGTATTAAAATAATCCATTGTAATGAAGTAGAAAGCGTGTCTTGGCTTGCCCCGAAGATATCACTAATAGTTGGGCTCACATAATCCTTGTGCTGGTCCACCCCCGGGGAGTCGCTGATGTCCTTGTCCAGTGCCTGAATGCAGGCATCGGTCATGTCACGGATGATGCCAGGTTCTATAGATTTACGATGCTCTATAACTTTCCCCAAGATGAATCCATAAAATTCTGAATTTAGTTCTCTGAATTGTTCAAAAAGAGTTTTTATTGGATTGGGAAAGTACTGTAGCCAGGGCATCACGTCCACCATGCTTCCAGCCCCGACAGTCCTAGTAAACTTGTCATTGCGTCCCACCACCTGTTGGAACTCTATGTCATCATATGCATACCTTTCGCCGAAGCATACTGCACTCATGATGTTCGCCGTAGATGTTACTAAATATTGATGTGGCACAAAATAACCCTCCTCGGTGGTTTTCTTCAGAAAAATCCTGAGCAATTCCTGTATCTCGTTAATGGCGTGGTTTTCATATGCCTTCTTAGTCTCTATGTTCCCGGTGGAGAAAGCGCGCACAGTAGATTGTGCCACTCGTCTGTGCACCTTCCACCAATCGTTATAATCTCCAAAAGCCATGCTCCTGCCGTCAGAAACGAACTGGAAGGATGTGAAGTCAGGTCTTCCCGCGAAGTCTACCCCCTTCCTAACGAGAGCTTCCTTGATCGCGTCGCCGTTGAGTACTACAACGGTGCGGCTTCCGAGCTTAATTTGGAAAATATTGCCGTAAATCTGCGCCATGCGGGTGAAGGACAGGTGAGGGGCGCTGCCCAACTGGGGCGCATTACCGACAATCGGCCACGGGAAAGGTCCCGGCAGAGCTACGGTGCTGAGCCATTTCTGCATCAAAAGCCACAGGTGATAAGCAGCTAGGAGAGTCAGTGTCGCCAGTAAGATATGCCTTGGAGACAACCGAATTAAGTCCTCAAACATGCCTTGAAAGCCCATCTCAAAGCCTGTTAAGATATCGAGAAGCGTAAGAGAAAATGGAAAGTTATTATATATGAACATGTTAAGACTGATTCACAATGACTATAAAATGCAATCTATATTATTTTGTATAATGACACATACCTGTCGAATGTGGAAGCATTTTGAACTCAATTCCCAACTAGTAAGTATTAGTTTTTCCTGAAAAAATTAAACTCTGTGGTCGTCGTATGCGTAGTATATCCAGGGGATATTATACTTATCTTGATGGGACTCTGCTCTCCAATAGCAAAATTATGAAAAAAGAAAAAACCTGGCTGCGTGGACTTTCACGTTCTTGTCGAGAGGTGAACCCAACGTAGATATTCCTTGTTATATTGTGTTGTCTGGATATACATTGAAGATCAATTCAAAAGCTCTGCCATCTCCCAACGTGTTCTACATCAGGCGCACAATGGATATCCGACTGGTCGCAAATCAAGCTTCTCATTATTTAGAGCAGCTCCCGGTCCTGCACTCTGCCTCTATCTCTCTCTTTCTCTCTCTCTCTCTCTCTCTGTCTCACGGAGGCTCCTACCCAGAGCGCACACTACTTATATTCGGAACACTGTGAGGCGCAAGTTAAAGCTTACGTTGGAGAGAGAGGGAGGGCGAGAGAGGGGCAGAGATAGAGTGCTGGTTGCCCAAGTGTCCGCGTGAAGGACAGCCCCCGTCATGCGCTTCAATTTATGATAAGGCAGTCGTTTCCCCACCATTGCCACAATCTACCATGTTCAGTAAGCCTATAGCCTATACAAGGAGATGAACTAAAACACCCAACACACTAAGTCATTCATCGAGAACTGACCTCAAAATAGACCACAGTTATACTTTATTTCATTCACCTAGCTATCTTTAACACATTTGTATCTTCACTACTTCACACCAGTACATTAGTGCGTCGGTGGATCCTTAAAAGTGCATTTACACTGACACGTCCCGCAACCGTTTCTTGCATAAGGCTTGATGCTGTGTTGTGGGCCTATCGTTCAACATGCGAATGTTAGGGACACTTGTAAAAGTTAAAGCCTTCAAATGATTACCAAACATACCGTATTTACATTTATCAAGCAATTATATTTTGATAAGACACACCTTAGGCCTACCATGAAAACCATGTTACCGTCCATAATTTGAACATTTCGTTTCAGAAACACCATAGCGCGCTTCTAATCCATTACAAATATGTTCACATTTTTCAATTGAGTAATTATGACTTTGAATGCCTCCTACATTTAAATTTAAAGAACAGGTGTTGGCCAAAAACCAATAGGCCTACATCAACAATAAATAGCCTAACATGCAGCCCAATTTATATAAAGGCCTATGATAGGCCTAGACATCTTTGTTGAGGCGCAGGCCACAAACTATGGAACCTGACGAAAACTGAAATATTTAAATGTCTTGTTCAGTTATACAGTCTACAGGAAGTCAAATTATTTCCATTTCCAGCATCGATCTATTCCTGTGTATGGCTTGAACAGTTTTGTTCAAGTAGCTACATATATTTGAGCGAGGCAAAAAAACGTCGCACTCGCATACCGGTCTCACGAATTGAATAAATAAGTGTTGCCTGCATAAAGAGACATTTCAATTTCTTACCATTGCCACCAGGAGGACACAATGCTCATTTTTAACGCGGGAATTATGGGCTTTTAGGTGTAATGTCAGACTGGTTCTCTAACATTTCCAATGACAATTAAATAAATAAAAAAAAAAAACAATTGAATATGCTACTCTACTGTACACTTTTATTAAGGGGTAAAATAGAACGCTACCAAATGTGGGAGACTAGAGAAGTAAAAGTCATGACACCTCGGATTCAGTTTTGTGGTGTATCTCAGAATACATTTCACATATGAAAACGAGCAGAAGTCTTCGGTGTTGCACCCCTCTCGACCTGCAGCAGCTTAATAGCAAATAACAAATGCAATATGTGATATGGTCGGCTAGCTCTTTTGCGCTGTGCAAAATAGCATAAGAATTTGCGAATTATTTCTGTTTGTATATGACTACCTCAATGGGTGTGTTCACCCAGGATCTGGCAACATCAAGTAGCAAGTATGTTATTCGATTATTATAGGGGTAGCCATATGGTTTGCCAACTGCACGTTTTGTTTTCGATTTTATTTTTAGGCTACAATATGGGCGAAAACAAAGTCAAAGCTCTCTTTTTTGTTTTCTGATTCTTAACTCAACAAAATTGCACTAAATTTGTAAGCACCCCAAACAACATCTAAAACAAATGTAGCCTATATCCAAACACGTCTAAATAATTAATCAAAGAAACAAAGGAGTATTGGAAAGATATATGAACGTTAGAATACAGTTTACTAGATTCCGTTGGAAATGTGTGTTATAGCATTGAAAAATCACGCAAATGTAAAATCAAAGACAAATCAACAATGGTAAATACATTCGAACAATATGCCAGATGTGTGTCTTGTATTAGGCTTAGGCCTATACTGTCAAGCACTGATGGCAATTTATTGTCGTTTAACTTTGGCCACAGGGAGCAGGTGCTTAAAATTGAACGGGTTTGGCATCTCATTCAAACCCAAAGCAAGTCCAGTAGCCTATCTGCTCCTATAACATATGATATTGATTATAGGTGTTTTTCTTACAGTTTAGCACATCGACGTGGTCCTCAGACAATGATACATTCCTTATTGTGCCTATCACAGGTGAGCATCTGGTTATCCCTCCCTCCTCATCAATGCTGAATGAAAGCAACCTGGAGTTATACGACAATTGGACACGTTTAACCGGAAGGGTGTGAGCCAGAAATAGCCCAAATGACCGGATTCCAGTAGAATCATGGTACAGATTCCATCACACACACTAAATACAAATCCAGTATCTTCAGTACCACGGACAGCGCTTTGAAGATAGCCCCATATTTGTTCACGACCTCACTTTAGGAATGAAGACTGCAACTAATTGTTATGCCCTGGGGTGTCAAAAGAGGGTTTTGCTTGACTTGATCAGAAACTGAAATAGTCAAATGACTTGCCAAGGTAGGCGGGTGCATGAACGTGGAAAAAAAGTCTCATGCTGTAGCCCTAGAGTAGACTGTTGCTGAATGTTGTCAGGCAATTTCCCCGACAATAAGACAATAAAATAATTCAACAGATAAATAATAATAATAATAATAATAATGATAATGATAATGATAATGATGATAATAATAATAATAATAATAATAATAATAATAACGAACTTGATTACTATTGAATTCAAAAGCTGAATACGCCTACAGTTTTAAAAACAATTTTGACTCTAAAATGCAATATCCGATTTAGGTTCGCCAAAGAAGACAATCCAATTATAACCCCCTCTCCGTATTCCTGAAGCATCAAGTTGATTGACTAGAACTGTCAACGGCTTCGTTCAAGCCCACTACTCTTTATTTCCCATTTAGGCCTATCAACACCATAAGTTTTATACAGGCTAAGGCTACATTCATACAGTACATAGGCTACACATACATACATATAGTATAATAGCCTATCAGCCTATTATTTCGTTTGAGGGCATAGCCTTCAGATAGCTAGATGACCAAAAATGTGAATGATTAGAAATAGCAAACCTTTGTAGGCCTTTGTATGAGTGAACCCTTTTATGATATAATTGTATGCCGTTGGTTTCATATTGAATGTATTATAACATTATTCAAATATTATATTATCTATTAATGTCTACGTTTTGCTACATAGAAGGGCGCCAGTCACGATACATCTAGAGAAGACTTCTAGATATCTGATAACTCTTATAAGGTCTTATTCTTCCACACGTTAGAAGGTTTTTTTTTCCCTAGAATAAGTTATTCAAACAAACGTTTAGGTAATAACGTTAATAAATAATAATAATAATAAAATAACATTAATATGCCCAATCAAAACTAATTTCTAACATATAGCCTAGACTAGGCTACATTCTTGCATACTTGCATAGGCTACTTGCACCTGCCTTTGCATTTGATACATTTTGCCGTTTTCATTTTAAAGTGTTTGCTACTGATATGTTGAATAGGACGTCCACTCATACTTTTACTTACCACTAGCGAGCCAATAGCATCTCACAAGACAGTAAGTAACCATACAGGTAACATGCCGGCGTTAGGACCTGCCAAAATATTCCCATGAGAATAGCGCTGCAGAGGGTGATCGCGTGCGAGTCCTTTGCCTCCTGAGGTAATGAGACTCCAGCGGGGCTGTACTGAGGGAGTCTGACTTTCTAGCCCCTCTCTCGCGTGAATGACATGGTGTGCACGCAACTGTATTTACTGGTTACAATGAATGACAACGTTTGCCCCTCTTCCCTTGATTGGAGGAGTACCAAAAACCTACTGACCTGTAATCCCTTATGTGACCCCACGCCCGATGCTCGTCCTTCCAAAAAAAAGCATAAAGAGCAGATTCAAACCTGCTCGGCTACTATGTCTCTAGATTATCATCATACATAATGAGTTGGAATACTCAGCGGCCATATGCTGGAATCATTATCGTCTATCTCTGTAAATATCGCTTAAAACAAATGTATTGATAATCAGAAAATAGTAGCCTACCACCTGAAAGGGCTATCTCTGCGTACTGTCACACAATAGTAAGAAAAACAAAAACGGCCATGTGACATTTTCTCATATACATGCCTAGGCAAGAACTAAGAACACAAATGGTTACAGTAGAGGATGGACTTTGTCATTTTTATTTCATACAGAAGTCGTTTTTAGGTTAGTTTACCCCATTCAATTTACCAAATCAATTCAATTCAATATATTGAACACCCATCTCAGTGAACAAGTAGCACACCATTAGGCTACATGGAGTGTTTTCTAGGAACCTCAGTCTTTAGTCAGTCAGTGGTGAAGGGAAGGTGTAATCTGGGACTGGTATTCCACAATGTCAATCACACATGTGGGCACCAGTGATAGGCTGCATTGTTAAACAAAGAAATGTGTCAAACCTGGGGCTAATGTGCTAACTCGATGAGCAGGTTGTGCTTTTACAGTTATTGGCTTTATGAGCAGTCATCAAGAAAATTATCTCTGTGCATGCCGCTCGGTAATAGCCAGACAACTTCCACAGACTTCTCCCCACCAATCACTGTATATGTAATACATAATGCAGGCAAGTCGAATGACAGTCAAAGGCTATTGACATTTTTTGCACTCAACATCAGATGCATTATAATGTTGTTCATTTGTCTATTGATATGGGTTTCCAACCTTGAGTCTGTGTTATTTTGTCATCATGTGGCTAATAGCATAACTAACACCCCCAAGAGTGTTTGGGTAAGAGTTGCTGTACCTGTTCATGACTAGTAGTTGTGTGCCTCATCATGTAAATTAATTGAGCAAGCACATTCCTCTTACAAACAAGTCATAAACCACAGGATAATGACTTGCACATCATTTCAGATGAAAGATTTCTCAACACTCCCCTCCAGCACAAGTTGTTCAACTATAAAATAATGTTCAAGTGCCAGTTTGCCTTTGTTTCTATTGACAGGTCTGAAAAAAACTGCCGTTTATGTCTTCGATGTGAATGATGTGTGATTAGGAATCATGCTTCTAATCTTTCTTCTAACTTCAGACTCAGGTTTGGTTATATTTAATATGGCCCAGTGAATAATACTGCAGGCTATTTCTTTCAAAAATTCACACAAAATGCATAGACATAACTATCCCAGATAATTTATTATTGCAATTTATCATTCAAAATGGTCTGCTAAGTAACCATAATCACAACATTTTGATACATATCAAAATTAAATTACTCCCTAATTATTGCCTTTTAATTTCAGGAAAGTCCGAACAATCACTTGTCATCATTACACCCTGATGTCTTACTTACAGCACAATGCGGTGTGAAAATATATGAATAGGCCTGTAGATTGCTGCTTTCTGAAATGCATGCTGAATAAAAAGATGAACACTATTGTATTAATACACAGAAAATAAATATACATACATTTCAATGAATTAGTAAAACATACAGTATGTTAAAGCCCTTGACCATGCTAATCCAACATGAGAACAGACATCTTTGCAAGATGTGTAATCACACTGTATTTGACATGTGATGTACTAATAAATGAAAAATACAGATCCATCCATCATGCGGCTTGGATGCTTGATGAAGAAATAACAAAACAGAATCCAAATCCAAACAGTAGCCTGTTTTGGTAGAGGGTTGGGTCAAGATCTTAATCATTCACATCAGAGTATTATCAATTTGTTGTGTTCAAGTTAAACCGGATTTTTAGATCAGAATGGAAATATTGTGTAATAGGTTATTTTTACTGGCCCTATTTTAGGAATAACAAGCCACTGAGGTTAATATTGTACATTGTAGGGTCATAGTGGCCTTATTATAAAAGTGATGGTGTGGATACACTTGTAGAGTGGTGGTGGTTTAGAGGTGGGGAATAATCAAGCCTCACCTGACCCCATCACCCCTGCGAAATGGTAAATAATTATTATTTTCACATTTTGGTTCCACTTTACATTTCCTGTCTGTCAGCATGAATCTGGTGTTGTTTTAATTAATGTGTCGACCTTTTTATGGCTATGTTTGTGTGTGGCTGTTTTGTTTTTTTGAATAGATGATCTTCCTTATCTTAAAAAAAACCAAAACATAATTATAGACATGCACACAACATTTTTTACAAAAATCCTGTTCATTGCGGTAGACAAAGTTCAGGTGCAGATTGAGAAGTTTGGTCCAACATGTAGAGGATGCTAAACACTGAAATGCCAATATGACGTAGTTTATGTTGGATATCCTGCAGCATCCTTTCTTCAGACATCACAGTTGGTTCTTTATTCGTTCTTGAGATTAAATATTCAAAATTGTGTAAGTAATATATCAGAGGGTGTTGGAGGACAATGTGCACTAAATCCACAATAACCTTATTTATTCTAAATCCTCAAACTCACAGAAATGTAGATATAGTTTCTTCCATAAACTGAAAACCACCTTTCGGTCCAAATTCATAATTACGTGGGAAACAAGAAGACTATAGGCGAGGTCACCGCAGGCCACACAAATGGACGAGTGTGACGCACCGCTATTTATCCAGTTGTTTGGATTGCCATGTCTTTCATAAGGAAATCCCTCTGTTTTTTTACAACCCGGCTTATCCCTTGACCTGATCACCTCTGCTGCTTTTACTGTCTACAGCCCTGACTGACCCATTGCCATTAATTATGTAAGTAATCATGGCGAACTTATGCCAGCGCTGGCGTGCAAAAGTGTGGATTGTGCAGCTAGAATCGCCTTATCTATGTTGCGCGATCGAGTCTGTGAGCTACAAGGTGGAGAAACAGTAGAGAGAGAGAGACGATAGCCTAAGGGCTCTGAGACGGCGAGGTGTAGTCACGCACATGCACTTTATCATGGTGTTGACTTGAGAGGGAACGCCGCCTAAAGCCTCCACACAACTTTGCGTGCAGTCACCAGTGAAATTTCAATGGCTTCGACTTCCTCTCAACTTACAGCTTTGAAGATAAGCGCTGCCATTGTTTCCATTATAGGCTAGATTTACCAGAGTCGACTTGCTATCAATAATCAATTTGGCTGTGCTAGTCTCCAGCAATTCGCTGTGTGTTTAATGACATGCTTGTATAGCCTAAACCTTTCTTAAACTAGGCCTTAACTTGACGTGAAAATGCAGTTGCCTTTGCCATGATGTTTAAGACTTGTAGAAGGCTTTAGACGGGCACAGCCTTCTACAACTTTGAGATAATCACCTGTTTTCACATCTGATTTTGAAAGATGGTGTTAGAAAACAACTTGCAAAAACATTTTGCAGACCTAGGCTAGAATTTTTAATTGAGGAAATATGTGATTATAAATGTAATATAGTGATTTATTAAAGCAGAAGTAGCGTTGCGATAATTTTGTTGAAAGGGTCAGCAATATTATCCCTTTCCATAATAATAGGAACTCAAAGAAACCATATAGCAATTACAAATGTATCCCCTCAGTTCCCTTTTCAGAAAACACAAAATTCACCAAAAAAAAAGTAATAAAATAAAAGAAAATGTGAAAAGTATAAGGGCAAATGAACATTATATTTGGAGACATCTGTAAAGAAAGAAAAGCAAGACAATTCAGGCAAAATAACATGAACTAATACTAAGCAAACATTAATAACAGTTTTGCCGTCTTATAAAACCTGTATATTATATTAAGTTCCTCCTCTCCCAATTAATATATTATTTTGATTAACACTGTTTGTTAAACAGTTGTAACAAATGAAGTCAGGACTGCTTCCGCCTTCGGTTAAATGTAATATTGCAATATATTTCAACACCCTTTCAATATGATTGTATTTTCATGATATTTATATTCAAACAGAATATACGTAATAGAGCTCAATCTTGAAAGTTATGTTTGTGTTTAGCATAAAACATTATCTGTCATCTTATGCGTATTTAGACCACTGGAAGCATGTCCACATGGATCGGTTAATTAATAAAGAGGGAAGATTTGGATCACTGTTTATTTAATCTGGATCATTAACATGTCCTACATTTTGTCTGTAATATGCAGATGAGTTCAGAAAAGTGCATATCTCTCAATATTGTCTGGTTGCACCACTGAAATTACTCAATTTTGTCCTTTTAGTACACATGCCTCATTTATGTGTGTAACACCCTGTATTGCATGGCTGTGCATGTAGAATGTGGAATGCACAATACACAGTGTTACACAATTATTATTTTGATGTGCGGAAAATTAAGCAGCATGTCTCCATCTTTGTTTCCAGTGTTCTTAAGGGCAGTTTTGAGTCAATGACACAGTTTTTAGTCAATGGAATATCTAACCTCTTCAATGTATCTAATCCCTCAAAACCAGCTCTGCTTTCACTCAAAGTCAGTCAGTAGCCTATACAGATAATGACCACAATCCTATTCTATAGGCCTACACACACACGCACGCACACAAGCACGCACGCAAGCACGCACGCACGCACGCACTCACACACGCACACACACACACATACTGTACTATTTTAATAAAATGTAATAGCCATTTTTTTGTTGCCATCAAAAATGTCCCACCTCAAGACGGGGATGACTGTGCCAAAGTCCCAGCCAGTGAACCATGTCTGAGAAAGCTGAATCATTGTTCACCAGTGAGACCTCCGGCTGGCCTGGACTGTGTGGCCTTCTGGCCAGGCTCTGATTCTGACCGGGGCTGCGTCAGTCTCAGGCTGAGCTGCTGCTATGTGGATAGAGCCCTGCTTTTATGAAATGGGCTGAAAGTTCAGAACCCCCTTCACCATTCATTACGACTCGATGACCTCCACTCCCCCGCACACACACACACACACATACACACACACACACACACACACACACACACACACACACACACACACACACACACACACACACACACACACACACACACACACACACACACACACACACACACACACACACACACACATATGACCCCAAATGGCTCAGCCCCTCAGCACACCCCTGGCAGCCCCCAACTTTCCCAGGAAATGATAAAACCCTGTTTTTCTTCCCTCTGCGCTTTTTCCCCGACAAAGCTCGCCACTCTCTCTCTCTCTCTCTCGGAGGACAAAAAAAAGAAAGACAGCTCAAAAACAAAACAAAACAAAAAAAAATCCATCAAGGGGCATGGGCAGCAAACGATGCTAATGAGGCTGTCTCTGAAGTATCCAAGTGACCTTGCAGACTAACTAACAGCCAACTGAGGTACCTCTGTCTGACTGCTGGGGCTTTTCTCCCTTTTTGTTGTCTGGCCAACTGCTGCTCTGCCCCTTGCCAAAGCGTGGCCACCGGCCCGTGAAGGCGTCTCCCATCTCTCCCGACACTAAAAGGGCACTTTTCCCCCCGGAGTCCGGAATCAGCATGCATGTCGGATTTTCCCTCTCTTTCCCCTCTTTTTGTGTCAGGAGCGCTGGGCACTGCTTTTTTTTTTGGCGGTGGGAGCCTGAATGGGGAGTGAGACCCACGTGGTCGATCGCATGACTGCGCTTTCCCGAGGTGGCTGGACAGCGAAGCCTCGCGCTCCCTGGCTTAGAAAGCTTTTTCTTTCAGCATTGTTATATGGTATTGTTTTTATGGTCTTAATTAAGCCTTGACATACATTGGGCCAATTGACAGCAAATAGCAGACAGCATCTGCTAGTTGGGCATTGGAAGGTGCCCATTTGTGAGCTGTAGATCCTGTTTATATGAAAATGTAGTTGTCTGACTCTGAATGATGGTACTTCGGGACATTCTCTCTTTAAAAAAAGCTTCTTACATTGACCTGTATATGTAAAACAAACAAATCTGGAAGAATGAAATGTAGGGCATCGTGTGTACAAGCTCAGTTAATGAGGAATGTTCTGGTAATGTTTACTTTCCATTCTGCAGTATACCTTGAGGAAGTGTCACTGATATTCCTCACTCAACAAGACTGCTAATGTGCAAGGGAGCAACACAGGGACCTCTGATGAAAAAAAGCCTCTGTATTGCCTCACAGGATGACATGTAGAGTTGACTTTGCTGTTTTTCTTTCTTAAATGTCTTGGACACACCCAAGTGGTGTAATAAACATACTAAATTTGTTTGTAAACGAGGGTCTGAGTGTGTGTATGTGCATGCGGTGTGTGTGTGTGTGTGTGTGTGTATGTGCAGTTTGTCTGTGTCTCTGTGTGTGTGTGTGTGTGTGTGTGTGTTTGTGTGTGTGTGTGTGTGAGCATGTGTGGAGGAAGTGGGTGATAACTCCTCCACCTCCAGCAGAGCGTCTATCGTCTCTCAGAAATCCCCGCAGCTTGCCTCTTCCCCCTCCCTCTGTTTACCCAGCTCCCCCTGTGAGGGGTCAGAGGTCGTCCTGTGCTCTGAGGCAAATGAGCCCCCAACCCCCCCTCCCTGCTGTGGCTGCAGTGTTTTTACAAGCAGGTAATGATGACGGACAGTCACGCATGAGCTGCCTGGGCCTGTGGAGGTGGAAGTCACGCAAGGCCTTGCTCCGAGCTCGCTGCCGCCACCACGCCTACTACCACTCTTGCCCCTGTTGCTGCTGTTGCTCTACATTTCACCCCCAAACAGAGGAGGCAGACACAACGCGAGGGCAGTTTACAGCCAGCGAGGAAGTTAACCCCCCACCCCCCACCCATATCTGAATTGTTTGCACTTTGTAGAGATTTGGTGATGAGTGATTTAGCACACATTGTGTAATTGAACTGAAAAGAGAGAAAAAGGAAAAATGTTGCTCGGAGCAGTGTAAAAAATATGGTTTCTGGGTGAACAAACAGCTTTGCCATTGAAATGACAGCAAACAAAGCGCGGTCTGATCCATTTCACAAGTGCGTTTGAGCATGGTGAAATATCTGAGTAAGTCCATTTAGCCAAACAACAGAGTCAGCTCCTGTGACAAATAGAGACGTTTAGTCCTGTTCACTGAGTGTATTTGCCATGGCCAATCATGTGAAAAACAAGACCAATATAAAAAGCCGACAGCATCCATGCAGGTCAGTTTGCAAGTGTTGTCCAAGAGGACATTAGCGCTGAACATTTCTGGATAGTCTTCATATGCAAAGTATACAGACAGAAGAATGCTGAATATATCGCCCCAATCATTCCGTTCGGATTTCACTGCATGCTCACCAGGATCGTTTGGATTTGTCCAGGACAGGGGGACTTCAACGTTATGTTTACTGAGCATTACAACAACGTTAACTGAGGATACAACAACTCAACCATTTCTGTGGTCTGGATCAATGCTTTGTCCTTCTGTAGGACCATGTGAAGATTATTCTTCCCTGTGTGCCTTTACACAGCAAACCAACGAGCCACAAAAAGAACGGAGAGCATGAAATGGGCAGAGAAAGGAAAAACAGCTACACGTCCAGACTTTTGACCATGTACTTTCTCCGTAAGCTAAGTCCTAAAATTATAATTGGATCGGTAACTGACGCTCTGTGGCCTACAGGGATATGCAAGCAGCATCCAAAAAATTCTGTCTCCTTTGTTTATTCTTGTCATTGTTGCACTGCTGGAAGCCAAAAATTTCACCACAAATAAGACGTATTTATGATTTATGCATTGAGCTGTCATAAACAATGTCACGTGTCGCATTCCAATGCATGTGCAAATGTTAATTCTTCTCGTGCCAGCGGATGTTGACGCTGATATTGTTGCTGCAGAGGTCAGGGTGTTCTAACTGCATTGGTACTTCTATTAATAAAAAGCACCGTGCTGGACATTTTGAGACACGGGGGGGATCAGGGAGGACCCAGTTTGGCTGGTGCTGCTGAGACAGCAACAGAAATCCCCCCATCAGGCAGCCAATGTTTATGTAAGTCTCCCCACGCGCAATCAGAGTATTGTTTCACACAGGAATTCATATCATTTCCTCCGAGTCTAGGAGAGGCTGCGAATATGTCATTCAGCCTCAATCAGATAAAAATGTTTTTGAAGTGAAGGTGCTATTCAGTTTTGCTTTCTTCTCTCTTTTTTTTTTTTTTTTTTGTTGTTGTCGAGGTGAGACGTCGGTTGGGCTAGGCAGTCTGTCGCGGACCTGAGGTGACCTCACATGCTGTGATATCATTTGTTGTTGTTTACTGCTTCTGTAGATGGGGTCAGCGCAGGACCCTATTTGGCGGCTGCGTCTTCGGGACATTTATTTTTATGATGTTGATCAGTCTGCGTGGCTTTTCAGGAGGAAATCAGGAAGAGGAACTGTGCTTAGGCCTCTGAAGAGCTGTGCCAGGAGAAAGCCTGCCATACAGATACACAGACGGACTCACACACGCACGTACGCACGCACACAGACACACAGACACACACACACACACACACACACACACACAGAGAGAGAGAGAGAGAGAGAGAGACTTGGCACAAAGCCACCCAGACCCATTCATAGCAAAAACAGGCCACCACCCTCCACCCATTTCTCCCCATTGATAGGATGATAAATTAGAGCGGCCTCTGTGGCTGATGGGAAAGAATGACTGTTGAGGTAGAACAGAGGAGGAAAGAGAGAGAGAGAGAGAGAGAGAGAGAGAGAGAGAGGGAGAGAGAGAGAGAGAGGAACAGGAAACAAAAGCCAGTGGCAATTTATCACCATAAAGATTAGCCTGTCAGTGTTTATTTACGTTATCCATAGCTGATATTTTGTATTGTCATGTGTGAACCCAACTGTGCCTTTACAGAATAAGAGTTGCCGATACTCAGTACTCAATAGATTTCACAGACAGTGTCAAACATTTCAGAGGCAAATGGCGTTTTCTTTCTGTACCCCCCTCCCCCCCCCCCCACCCCAATAAAGAAACAGAAACAAAGGACTCTGGTTATCATCTCATGACACAGTATCACTGCCTGAGCTCACAGAGGTTCATGACACCAGTGCTTGCTTTGGTTGCCTGTGTAACCCTCTCCAGCGACGCATTTACACAGGAGGATGTGAGCTCTGGGAAAGCACAGACTCAACCAGCACAACACCAGTGTGAGTCCTGATGTGAACAGAATTAGGGGAATCTTGGAAGTGCACACACACACACACACACACACACACACACACACACACCACACACACACACACACACACACACACACACACACACACACACACACACACACACACACACACACACACACACACACACACACACACACACACACACACACACACACACACACACACACACACACACACACACACACACACATACAAACACAGACATGAAAATGATAAATGAGCCACTGACCCAGCGAGCCTGGAACAGCTGCACAGGAGGCTCCGGTATCATACCTGAATGATTAGAGGGGAATGGTGGCAAAAGAATCCTTGTGTGGCTCTCGGACCTGACTGGCTCCGCTAATGAGAGGCTTAGCTCCGTTAACCCATAAAAATCTTCAGAGACTCCTGCAGGGGGGAGAGAGAGAGGAAGTTCACCAACCAGCCTCACACACGGAAGGGGTAGTTCCACACTGGAATGGCTGTGTGTACTTTCACTTTTTCATTTTTTAACTGCATATGCTATACTGATATGAATGACCCAAGATGAATGCATCTGACCCACATTTAATTTCCTTTACTCTGACTTCAACATTATGATTAAAATGGATATGAACAACCTTACGGGCTGATCGAAAAACTGCCTAATACATTTTTTTCCATCAACTGCGGATTGTCTCTTTAAAAGTGAAGAGGATCCTGTTGGTGATCTGAGGACATGTCTGCACATATCACTACTCTGACTGGGGAACACACCACCAGACAGAATTGAGCAACACTCCTGATGCATCACAAGTGACCCGGACAGCGTATTTCTAAACCGTGACATGAATAACCCTTAAAGTCTTATCTTAAGCCACTCCTATCCGTTTCTGTAATACATTTTACAGACAGACGTCAAGGCAGTGAACTTTAAGCTCCACGTCCTGCAAATATTAAAACCTGAGGTGTGCATTCTAATAAGACATTTCAATGTGTGTATAAGATCCCTACAGTACACAACTTTGATTCCAAGCCAAGATCTATAAAGGCAAGCTAAACAATTCTGCTTATTTTTTTATCTGTTTGGAGAAACTATGTATCTTTCCCATTGTATGTATTACTCTTAATAGGGATAATGTGTATAAACCATTGTGGTCAGCAAACTAGAGTTTTGCTTAAAAAGGACATTTGCAGTCAGGAAGAGCGAGGTCTTTCTTTCCCTGGCCTAATGGAGGGTGGACGGTGAAAATCCACCAGCTCCCTTTTGTTTGCGTCTCCTAATTAAGCAGCCGGCAGAGCTCTGCTCTAATAATTTTGATAGATCTCTAATTAGATTTATAATTTGTTTTGTCATTGTGTGGATTGATTCCCTGGTGAGAATAAATGGGAATCACCAGGGTGGGGGAGGAGGAAGGTAAACACAGCTGCCCTTTGGTGCCCCCCACCAACGGAGTGGAGACCCTTATTCTTCCACGCACGCACGCACGCACGCACGCACGCACGCACGCACGCACGCACGCACGCACGCACGCACACACGGAATCCCTGTCCATTAATGCAGGCTTCCTATCTTTGCTATCCTATTCAATCCTCTGCAGGCTTGTGCTCAGCTGCTGCCCTGAGAGAGTTAGAAACACATACTTTATGTGCATATGTGAATGGTAGAAATTGCACAGGGTTGAATTTTAAGAATGGAAGAATCTTTCAGTGGGTTAAAAGGAGAGGTGCATCTTCAATCATGTTTGCTACAAGACTTGTTCTGTTAGATCTTGGATCCTATAAAGGTATTTAATAGTTGAGGTAAGATTCACATTTGGAGCACCAAGCATGCATTCAATTGTTTTAAAGTAAACAGATCAATTACCTATTACCTATTATACTTAGGCCTACTATGAACTTTTCATCTGAAAATGACACAGTACTTTACATGATAATGTGTTGATTAGTTTGACCACATAAAATACTGTATATAGCTCTTGATCAGTAGCTACAAATGGAAAACACATTGTTACTACTGTCTAGTCAATGTAAACACAACTGAAAGTTTGAGATATTCACACCAGCCTAACACGGTTCATAGTCTCACTCCACTGACCGAAAGACAAAAAGAAAGACACAAATAAGAAAGGAGCTTCACTCGCCTTCTGCGTTGGTTGTCATAGTGATATTTGGTTGCTTTGTTTCCCTGGGTAAGAGTGGAAAGAGAGAGGTGCAACCATGGGGCTTAAGAACTCTGGCACTGCAGTGAGGGCAGGACTGTCAGCTTGGATTACTGCTGTCTCCCTGAGCTTTGATGCGATGACAGCACCAGACAGAATAGACAGTTCGAGGAATCATGGCTTCCCCTCTCTCTCTCTCTCTCACACACACACACACACACAGACACACACACTCTGTCTCTATTTGTTGGTCATAGCCAACACCAATGGAGCCAAAGTGTGTGTGTGTGTGTGTGTGTGGACACATTGTTATTGTCTTTGTTCATTTTACCAGAGTGTTTGATGATGTGTCATCTAAGCTTTGCATTGCATAGGCATTGTGTTGCGCTGCCAAGTTAACATGAGCTGTAGTTGGCCTTTGTTTATGTGAAACACCATCAATTTTCACAAGATTGTGTTGCCAGCAAGGTGTTTACATAGCGCCCCAGTTTATGAATGGTGTCGGAGACCGTTCCTTTTTTTTTACGTTGTCTCCGTTGATTCAAGAAGTCTGAAGTAGGCCAATTGCATTCTTTTGAGTTTACATTTGCTTATGTAACCTAGTAATAGCATATGTGTCAGGTCGAAAGCAGCACGCTGAACTGGATTGGCAAGGTCAGGAAGGAAGAGGCACGCAAGGGCTCTGTAATCGCTCCACTCTCGCACGCACTCACGTACACACACACCAGCAGCAAGACCGTGCAGCCTCCAGAGAGTGCTTAATGAGAGCCAACATATAGTAATATGGCTCTTTAGGAGTTATGGCGTCTATGCGTATGGGATCGATTATCATGGGGAATGTATTGCATGCTATTTCATTGTTATTATACTGCGTGTGATGTTGAGGGGAAAATATTTTACTGGGTTGGCTTGGTTGTCTCGTCAAAGTGAAAAAAAAAATTCCCCCCATCCATGCATCCATGCTTATAGGGGTTTTGGATGAAAGGTGCATTGAACATCTCACAAGTAACTCTTTTTTTCCAATGATCATGGCTGCATATTAGACAAAGCTAACAGGATTAGACAAAGCTAACAGGAGTCCTCCTGCATATTAGACA
>NC_085011.1:21806442-21856888 GCF_963854185.1 Sardina pilchardus | reverse complement strand
CATGAAGCAGTCTAGTTCTGCACGAAACTAAACATTATTATATTTCAATTGTCATTCAAATTGAGCATTCCATTTACCTGATTGATTAACATAAACATGGGTAAGAACATGCACTGCAAAAAAAAAAAGGAAAAGAAGGGGTTGTCATAATTACTAAACTCCGACACAATCATGATGAATGTGACAACCCTGCACAAGCATGCTTAACTTCAGACCCAGGATGGAAACGGGTCACATCAGATCCCTTGGTCCCATCACTTCATTGTGCTCCCATAGGCCTTTGCAAGAACACATTTACATGTACATTCATTCATTTAGCAGACACGTGCAACGCACATATCCCAATTATATTATCAGAGGCGGACATTCCTGGTTCCAGAGAGTAAAAGTCCTGCCATGTATTCTTTCTACCAGTGCATTTAACACAGGTGATATCAAAAAGGCCATTCAAAATGACTCATTTCAAGAAAACATTTTACATTAAATATTTATTGAAATATTTCATATATTTTAAATTCTAGTTAAATATGATCAAAGGAATATGCAATATATATGGTAAATGTTAATGGAATTATTTGTTTGTCTTAAGGTTGCATGCAGTGTTGAGAGGCAGAGTATGACAGTTCTCTTCAAGGCAGGAGGTACTGTAGGTTCAGCAGAGTTCATTGGCTAAATGAACTTCCATGAACTTGTATCGCTGCTAGAGGCACTGTGGTATGTCTACACAACCTTGCCGGGGCTCAGGGGGTTTGTTTGCTAACTTCCATCACAGTCTGTACAGTTTGGTGTTTTGAAAAAAGGGTAGTTCTGTCAACTGCAATGGTTTGAAAGTTTGATGGCTGGAACGACAGCTCAAGAGGAATAGTAGAAGTGTTGTTCATGGATATTTGTGGTTGATATTTTGATTGCAAGGTTAATTGTAAGATTGACACCCTCTTGTAGTTTTTTCCCCATTGATTATAAGTTCATTGCAGTGCCCTATAAATAAATATGTGCAACAAAAAAATCTGGTGGGCACCATAAACTTAAAGAGGATATGGGCAAAAGAAAATGCCGTTTCTGGTGACCACCACCAGATAGTTTCTTATCAGAAACGTTGCTTTTTTTCTTTGCACGTCCCTCCCTTTAGGGTTTCTTCTGTAATTAGTGGTTTATTCTCAATCATGACTCTATACAGGCTGTGTTGTAGCTATATTCTATATATACTAAATGTGTAGATTCTGTAGAACCAATAGACCTCTGAAGTTCGCCTATACTTGTTATGGGAAACAATAGCCTGGCAAGCCAAACTAGGGTGCGTCTAGGCTAGGAAAACAATATAATGTAAGTTTTTAAAATTGTCGCACCTATTTAATTGTCGCAGGGATGAAGAAATTGGAAATGCAAATGTTTTGCGCTACCCAGTTTTGTCCTCTGCCTTGGAGTGGAAACTGCCTCAATTAACACCAGGATCTCCTGATATGGGCAAAGATAGCAGCTTTGGTTCTTTTTTGTAGGTGAACTTTAGGTCTATTTTCAACTCACAATTTCTAGCATGATGTCATTAACACTGGACTGTGTTTTGAACGACTGAATTTGATCAATCAACGACGCTTTCTAGAGAAGGTGGTGGCTTGAGTGAAAAGTTTAGGCTACTACAAACTATTTCCAGAGAGGGCATTTGCCTCCCACCTAGACTCATCTTGTGATTTAACAAATGTTACCTCGCAAGTAAGGGCTTCAGATGTGTTGCATGGCTGCTTTAATAATAAGTAAAGCTTTGTTCTTTATATTTTTCTGCTCCATATCCATGAAAAATTAATACATTTTAAAATTTCTTTTTCTATTGAAGATATGTGGTTGATCGAAGAGTAACTAAAAATGATCCGTCGAAAGGTCATTAATAAACTAGAATGCATTTCCCGGTGGGAAAGTGCGAAGTGTGCTTGCTCCGACGCGCCGCGAGAGCGCCCCGGCAGGATACGCGACAGCTCGCCCTCAGGTCAAAGCGCCAAAGTTTGGCCAAGACGCGAAGCTGCTTCGAGTTTGGCGACGTTGCCCTCGATTGCCGAATTCTTACACTGACCTGACGAGTTGCCTAGGTTTATCAGTGGTATGTCCCAGAGCACCTCCAATGTAAAAATGTAGATGTCATCCCAAAGACGTAAAGAGATATGAGCCAAAATGCATTTTTGCTAATTGCGGCGCCCCCTAGTGGCCAAATTACAACACATTTACTGAGGCTACTTTGGATGGTGTCCAAAATCATCCCGCCAAATATGGTCTCGATACCTCACAGCGTTTCCGAGATTTGACCTCACTTCCTGTTTGGACGCTTCACCATCGAATTTGATTGGCTGTCACGGGCGAACGCTTTGATGTATGAAAATGAAATGTACACCTCTAAGGTCTGTAGACCTTGTGTTGAATTAAGTATGAGTTGTTCACGTGTAGCTAGCATGAAACACGTAACCACTGAAGGAAGGAGGGAGCCTACACGACTCACCTGTTCAAATGATGTAATAGGATAAAATTTGGTTTTGATATGTCAAAGCAACCAGGCTGTTACTGGTTAACGTTTCTGAATATGAAATCGATTTTGGATTGGTTGCATGTGATAAAAGCTATGCCATTTCCTGTCCAGACAGCATTCATATTCAGAAATACTGTACACCGGCAACAAAGACACACACACACACACACACACACACACACACACAAACAACTCTTTCAAACAGAAACGTCAGTCCGTTACATCTGCCTCTTGTCCACAAACTGCATGTCGCTGAGTTGACTAGCAACGAAGACTTTCACATAAACACACACACACACACACACACACACTTAAACACACACAGACACACCACCCCTTCAAACACAAATATCTGTCTGTTACGTCTGCCTCTTGTCCACAAACTGCATGTTGCACAGTTCACCCACATCTACCCACAATTCTTTGATTTATAAATAACCCCAGCATTAAAAAACTGCAATGTGTCAAATCTTATTATACAACAATTGGGTTCTATGAAGCTGTTTCTTTGTTTCTGATTGGCCGAGAGACGTTCCATGAGTTGAAATATCCCACGATAATCCACTCTGACTTTTCACAGCTAATAATAAATCACTCCGCGATACAATGTCAAATTGTCAAGTGTAAAACGAACTGTCACGTTGCATCCAAGCTGAAATACAGATACTCAGAACATAGAATATGACGGAGGTGGATAGTAGCTAGTTGGATGGCATGTAGGCTAAGTAAAATAGTGATGTTTCAAAGCTAAAAGCATGTCCTAACCAGACGCAATGCGAGCTAACGTTTATTAGGCTATATTCTGCATTGCTTGACAACGGGAGAGATAGAACTAACGACTGGCTTTTGGCCATAGCAACGTGCTTTTAGAACTAACGACTGGCCTTTGGCCATAGCAACCATCCATTTAGAACTAGTAACGGCAGTTTGTCCTGCAAGTAATAGAACTTTGTGGCGGAGAGAAGTTAGTTCTACAAACAAGACAGTTTTAGCGATTTACATTATAATGGGAAATTAGCGCAAAAAACAAGTGGTAGAATTGTTGTATAAAAGCAATATAGCACTTGTGATCGTGGGTTGTTGCTGGATATTCCCACGGGTGTAGTTGCCTGCGCCACTCGGCCTCGGGCCTCGAGGCTACGGCCGAACAACACCCGTGGGAATATCTAGCAACAACCCACTCCCACTCGTGCTATATTGCTTAAATATGTATACTGTATGTATATACTGTATGGGCAATTCCATGCAAAACTGTCAAGTCCATAACCCCACACAGCATCATACTATGATGTGGATGATGATTTCTTAAAAGTTTACCATTTCGCTCGCTCAAAAAAAAAATTCATCGTTCCTACATCGTTTTTTTCATCGTTCCTACAAAGGCTTCGTCATTGTTTGAAGAACATTTATCAGAACCAACATTTCTAGATGATGTTGGGAATGGGGTAGGCCTACTATTACTAAAATAAATGCATAAGGTAGCCTATGCCTGTTTTTTACATCCCGACTATTTAATGTAGGTTTTAGGCTAAGCCTACACAGTGAGAGCAACAAGTTGGCCAGAATTATATGAAATAAGGGCATAAAGGGCATGAATAAGACAATTCCTTAGGAGGGGTTGGGAATGCCTGGGTTGAGTTTGAGATGCATTAGGCCTATAGCCTACACATGGATCATCACTATTTGTTTTGTGTTTTTATCAGACTTTGATAACATGCATATAAATATGGAGATTACTTTCTTTTCGCCTTTTCATTGTTATTAGCCTATGCCAATCAACTGAGTTGAATGCTGTGCATGTTGTCTCTACATAGGCTACACATATTGCTGTGCATGTTGTCTACACAGCCTATAGCCTACACTGTTGGCTAATCTAATTAGGCTACACACTTTGCGATAAGGTGACATTTCTGATTCTGACACAACCATCATACAAAATAAAACGAACTCAGTCAAAAGCCTGTTGCAAAAGCCAAGTTCAGCGGCCACAACGTTTTGAAACTTTTCCTCCGGTTCCCATTCGGCTTATGTGACATTTGCAACGTTTAATCATCTTTAACATCGTTATAGACCTTTACTGACCTCAATCACGCAGACCACCGCAGCATCAGTCTCTCTCTCTCCTGCTCCTCACTAACTTCTTGAAACATCTTTGTATCATCTAGCCAATGAATTGAAAGACAGTCTAAATGTTCCCAATGCAAAAACTAATGCTATACAATGCCATTTAGTTTTCACTCGCAATAAGAAGCTGTTAGCCTGAGTTTGGTTGTTCGATGTTGGCATTTTCCATAACGTTCCATTTAGCTGCCAAAAGCAAATGAAATAGACAAATAGCTTACAATATCGCCAGGCTGCAATATCACCTTTCCTTCCCCATAGCTAAATGTAGGCAACGTTAAGCAATTAACAATTAGCCTACTAATATCAACTTACAATCTCACTATGTCGTTCACTGCGAATTGTGTCCTCTCTTCCGCCCACAGCACGGGAACATTAAAGGAGAATTCCGGTGTGATATTGACTTAAAGTGTGTTGAAATATGATACCGAGTGTGAGTGATTGTCTCAGAGCCGATCTCGACCTGTCAGCTGTTCTCCGAAACCCGGCGGTTCACGTAATCGCTATGTCTATGCGTGCACTAGTTCACGTAATCGCTATGTCTATGCGTGCACTAGTCATGAATCAGTCACGTGACTAAATTCAAGATGGCTGCGACCGGTAAACTTTCGAAAGTGACTGCCTGAATAAACAGTCATGTAAGTAAACAACCAGTGCTTTTTCAAAGTTCTCGATGTCTCGTTTTAAATGTCAGGGCCCTCAGAAGTCTACCAATAAAGTGTGGAGCTACTTTGAGCCTCATTAATGGTGCAAAACAGTGATTTATTTGCACGGCAGTTCGATGCCCGAGGCACAAACGTTAAAAACCTGGTTTACTATTGCTGAGCTACCGCCGGGTTTCGGAGAACAGCTGACAGGTCGAGATCAGCTCTGAGACAATCGCTCACACTCGGTATCATATTTCAACACACTTTAAGTCAATATCACACCGGAATTCTCCTTTAACTACGCTCGCCTGCCTACCGCGCTAGCCAGAGCGCTGCTCTGAGGCATGGGAATCATAACGATACTTTCATTCAATAAACAGACTTGTATTTATAGTTTGACTCGCTTTGTTGTCATGTTAAGTTAATATCTGCACTATTTTTTATTTATTTATTTATTTAAATCCGACCCAAAATTATAGGGGGGGGCTTGGAAATATTTTGGGTGGGCTGAAGCCATTTGGTGATGCCTAGGCTACTCTTTGGGGTGGCCTGACCGGCCTGACCAGCGATCACGCAGTCCACCCATGAGTCCACCACTGCAGTTTACATGAAATAGCACTGCCTAGCCTACCACACAAGCACCTGCCATACACAGCTTACTTTCTCCCTCTATTAGTGAGTCATACCCTGACGGTGTCAATGACAATCAATCAGGAGGAGTAGTTATTGAAAATAATCACGCTTTAAGGCCCATTCATGCTCAACGTATGGCAATTTACGTCCGTATTTTGTACGCACGTTCTATCCGGTGGTGTATTCATACCTCCGTCCGTATTTTACGTGTGAATGCATAGCGCCCCCACTTTTTCGTGTGATATTCCTGTGGTAGAGTTCGGTATTGCAACGTTTCATCCGTTTCATCCGTAATCATAAGCTCCTCAATTTCATGTCAAAGTACGGACGAAAGCAACGGAAAGAACGTTTGAAACACTCCACACGTATCCGTATTCGTATTTTACGTTGAGCATTAATGGGCCTTTAGACATGACCAGCCTACTTCAACTTGGTGGCACATAGACCATATAGCTAGCAATAATTGCAAATATTTTTAGATCTTCTGACTAAGTTTACTGTACTTATTCAAACGACATCAGCACCACTGTCACTGGATATAAAGCAAACGTTGACTTTCACTCGGTGCTTCCCTGACTGTAAAAAAGTGTCATAATATTATCTATCTTGCCTGATGCTTGACAGCAATTGCTAGCTCGATGAGTTGCGAAACGACATCAGCAACACGTACCACTCGGTCCATATTAAATTTACAGTTAACAACATAGTTTGGCTTCCCAGGCTACCATGCATTTAATTACCTTTCACTGCCTTCACGTCTGCCAGGCTCCAAACTGTCTTCATAACAGCAGTTGCAATTCAGTATTAAAACAGCCTTGGTAAAGTTAAAACCAACTATTTGAACTGCAGTTAGTTTAGCCTACCCTCATAACTAGACCTCTCAAATTCCGAAATTTGAAGTCTAAATATACACACTTTATGTTGAAAGTGTAACTGCGATTACATTCTAATTAAAATCCTTGTTGCCTCAAGCACACCGCAGACAGGGCGACCGCTCTACTTCCGGTATTTCGCCGACGTTGGGAGTGAAGTTTACCCAGAATGCTCAGGTCAATACAAATCATCCAAAACACACCGTCAGTATAAAACATTGTGTAATTGTCGAGTATATATACCAAATGAACACTCACAACATCTAACAGCGCTTAAGTCCGTACTTGTCCTTCGGGGGCCATGGCATTGCTAAGATCTAACAAGTCTTAAGATGAGACACTCCGTTGCGGACCATCCTAGAGCTACCCACATTGTAGGCTACCGTTGCGGACCATCTCTGACATCCAATGAAAAATTGAAAGATATGAGTTTACTATCATACGCTAGTGAATGTATGACACGACATGGCACAACTCCATAGTGCTGTGAGGATTGCACCAATATGTTTTACAAGAATGGCCTTGATTTGATTTTTTTTTTTTAAATATCAACATTGTATCTTAAATCACTCTGAAATGTCATTTCTGCATGACCTAAGCAATTTAAGATGAGCTATTCCGAATAATAGTATACATTCACAAACACACACGTTTTTGCTAATTATAGAGCCATCGACAGACCAAATAACACCAAATTTATCGAGGGTGCTTTGGATGGGGTCTCAAGTCATCCCACCAAATATGGCTTTCATACGTCACAGCATTTCCAAGATAGGCACACTTCCTGTTTGGCGGCTTCGCTCGCTGAATTTAATTGGTCGTCACAGGCGAACGCTTGGACGTATGAAGGCAAAATCAAGGCATTTGATCCGCCTTGGTCTGTAGATCACGCGTGCCAAGTTTCATGACGATCGGATAAACTATGCGGCCAAAGTCGCTTTACTTTGATTTTGGACAAAATTCAAAATGGTGGAAAATCCATCATGGCGGAAAATTACGTCACATAGTGCGTTGGAATCAGCTGAGTCAGAGGATTCCAACGGTATAAGTTTTATCAAAATCGGCCATACGGATCAAACGTTACGGGCATTCACGTGTTTTCCAACTTTGACCAGTTGGTGGCGCTAGGGCGTTTCGACCGGAAAAACTGGAATAACGGGAGAACGACAAGGCGTATCAAAAAGCTGTATACAAGCCACCATCCTCCCATCAGGACGCACGTGTGAGAGGTGGAACGGCGTCTCTAGCTCCAAATCCCTAGGACAAGATAGGGAGACAAAAGTTGGCGTTAAGATAAATGATAATATTAAGGAAGAACAATAGCACACTAATAATGCAATTGATAGAGATAATGCAACATAAGGTCACTAACTGTTTACTTCCTTTCCTGTCTGGGACACAATGCATGTCTGCAGCCTGTTCACCCCCTTAAGGCTGTAATTATGTCTGGACAGAAGCGTGTAGCCTATGCCATAGCCTAATGACAGACCAATATTATGCATTGAATCTATGTCTAAATTCCTATGCACATTGTTGCATAGTTGTTGATTGTTGGAGAATTGAAGCATCTCATTAAGTCCGACTATGTATCGATTTCTGTGGCGGTGTAGCAAATAGCCCATATTAAGGATTCCATGAAATTGGTTCATGTTGTTCAGCATGATCAGTCTGGCCCTTGCGTTGTCGTTATTTATATGCTGTTTGGGAGTGCGTGTGTTGGAGATTCTGTTGCCTTTCACCCACACTTAAGTGATATTGCTTTTGACACTCGCGGCCTGCCTTCACCAGACCGTACTAGAAAGTTATGACTCTGTAGCCTACTTGGTGACGGGACGAGAACACATGGAAACGTGCGAAGAGGCGCGACGGTACAAATAGTGGTGCCGTTACCATAACACATGAGGAGACGCACCAGTCTGCGATGAGGCACTATTGGCTCGCTAATGAACATCGGCCCTCTTTCTTTCTCCAGAGGCAGTCATTAGCGGGCACACGGCACCCATGCTAGCGTGCATATTGTCTTGCACAGTGCACCCCCCCCCCCCCCCTCTCTTGACAACGCTCATATTTTGGCTGAGTTTGCAGCATTGTTTATGCCGTTTCAGTGACAGGGATTTCCCCATTACCGCGCCATAAAGGCGTTTCTTGTCGCAATGCCTTACCCTGTGCTGTGGTCTACTGGCATCTGACTCTGGCTCACTCGACAGCGTTGTCCTCCCTGTGGGGTTGGTAGTGGATGTGTTGTAATTACCAGTCAGCCGGTGCTGGTATTGACAGCTCGCCTTTGAGACATGTAAGCCCAATAAATCCCCCCTCTAATTTGGAGAGGAGTGATGAATTTAACACGTTTTGGTGGGGACCTAGTGACACACCTTTGTTTTTATGTATGTTTTCGCGTTGCTAATTGATGCCAACATCACAAGTATGCTTTGTTTTCTTGTTCTCTCTGAGAAACGTTTGCTTTGAAGCACTGATGGAGGGCTATTCTGTTGAACCTAGAGTTGCATGTACTGTAGCCTACTGTAAGTGTGTCTCACACTTGACCTCAGTGATTAGAATAGGCTGTTTGAAATCGGTAAGATTATAGTCTTGGTCACCTTACCCTATAACTGTTGACAGTTTTATTGTGAATTTCTCAAATTGTTGCAACAATATGCTACTACCAGGCTAACTATTATGCAACAATTTGCCACTTTTTGAAATATGCTTTTAATTAAATAGACCTATTCATTTGATGATTTTCAATTATTTAAATGGATAAGGAATCGTTAGGTCATTTGAAGGACAAACACGCCTGTTGTTTTCACCAGGCAGTGCATTGCGCAGTTCAAAACAAACAAAACTGTAAGTAAAAGCCATCACATCACAACATTGCCAGCATCAACCCCAAAACGTGCCAGTCTGTTAGGAAACCAGTATCGGTATCAACTGGGTGGTTGCAAGGCTTTTCTGGGGTTTTTAGGTGGGTCACTCACTACTTTTAGACAATTGGCACATTACAGCGAAACATCTTTTGTGACATTCCAGATTAAATGAGTCATGCAGTATCTGTTTGTAACAGTAAATAACACAAAGACATGGGTAATTACGGTGAGTCAGCGACAACCACCACCTAAGACATACACTAATCTGTTATAATCCATCATAATCTATCCATTGGTTGCTATAGATATCATTAAGTGTGCTGCAATAATGTATATCTCCTGCAGCTGACTCATCACTCTGTGTTTGGTGAACATTGGCTATTGTTCAAATTTCCAGCCACTTGCATAGTGTCACTCCCTAGCATGAAAAAAAGAGACAGTGACTGGGGTGAGTCACCACCAAGCATGCATTACAGTGGTGTCCCATTTTCCAGCAGGCTCTCCCACCCACTGTTCAGAGTGGGCATATTGTTGTGTATGTCCATGTGTGCGCGTTTCATTTTCTCACACATTTCATCATGCACCTTATGGGTTATGATCAGGTGTTGATACCAGTTTAATGTAATTTGAGTTTATAGGCCAGCTGAAGTTCCAGGTTAGGGTATTGGTGTGGCACTGAGACTCCAGAAGTGCCTGTGAGTTTTTCAGTCTTAGTGACCTGGACTACTGCATGACCTGCTGACAAACATGTCTGAGTCTGACCATCACATGTTATACAGATGAAGAAAAAATCTTTAGTTTATCCTGCACAAATGAGAATGCAATCTTTTGACATCGCTGTGGACCTTGGTGCATGACTCCGAGTAACTACAAGCACCTGCTTTCCTCGCAGGTGTTGGTGTTGACTGTTAACCAATGATTCTCTGTACGCCCCATTGAAACTTCTCACCCATCCTCTATGTGCTGCTCAGATGAACCGCACGCTCTACAAGTGTTCCACAGCAACCTGCTTCCTGTTCTTAGAAAGATACCCTTAGAACGCTCTCCCTTCACGGCACGTATCGCATTTGTTTTGGACCACTGACCGAGCGCTGTCCCCTACTGATGATTGTGTGGACCTGTTTGTCGGGAGGGTGGCTGATTTGGGGGTGTTGTTTTTGTTTCTCTGGTGCGTTTGGAATGAATAAAGGGCAAAGCCCACCGAGTCGGCCGATGGAGAACAGCTTGGTGCCATTTTGTCTGTTCCTATTATCAAGCCATTTACAACTTCCTGGAATTCGGCAAAGTCACCTGAAAGTAAACAGAGCTACGTGGTGAGGAAAAGGAAAATGCGTGCAGAGGGTTTGTTTTCAAAGTGTCCGATATCAGTTTATGCTCAGGGCTCAAATTCCCACACAGAGACACACCACCAGCCACTGCATGCAGACCAGAAGAGGAGGAAATACAAGAACTGTACAGGGACAGAGTGATCGCTGATCATTTACATACTCTTAACAATACTTGATCACTGGTTATTTCAGTGGGTTTAAGAGTCTCTCATCATTTAGATTGAGGAAATAAATTACCTTTAAAAAAAAAGAAAAAGAAAAAGAAAAAGAAAGTGTCTTGAATTGAAAGTGCATGTCCCCTTTGATAATGCTCTGGTTGGGCATCAAACCTGAGCTGGGATGCATGTGCTCTCCATAAGACCTTTATTTTACTATAGAAAGCATAGGGAAAGTTGTTCAGTGAGTGAATAGGTGAATATAACATTTTGTGGGTTTTGTCCCTATAGACAAAAGAGGTCTTGTGATCACATATAGGGGGGAATTCTCCCATGCTCGTAAGTGTGCGTAAGTCCAAAAAAACGCACAACTACGCGCATTTCCCTCTATACTGTATAGTTTCACAATAACTATGAGCATTGAACTCTGTAGCTGCTCCATAAATTAATTTGTACTCTTCTAGTCAGTCAGTGTGTAAATATTTACATTTGCAAAGTGGGCCAGACAGACTTTCTAATTTGGGAACATGCCAAGCCAAGCTATTTCAAGGTGTTCATTATGAAGACCTCCAGCAGAAAGACATGAAGTTGTATCATTGGACTTTTTTATTGTATTTTTCAGTGTAATATTGCTTCACCGAGAGAGTAATTTAATGCAGCCTTTTGTTACAGGGCCTTGTTTAAGCAGAACAACAGTAAGAAGAGACATTGTTTCCTTGATGTGTGTAATTGACATGTTCATCTTCATTGTAGGTTGAAAACAGGTTAGACAAAGCTGACAGGACAGGCTGTTGTAAGCCATTTCCCTTGCTCCCTTCCAACCCTCCCCTTCCTCTGTCCGTAACTGCACATGTACTGTACTATACGTCTATCTGCTTGAAAAAAAACCCATCCATAGTGTGTTTCTAAACCGCAAAGTTGAGTTTTCGGGGCTGTGGCACTGTCGAAATGACTGCCCCAGGCCTCAGTAACTGAAGCATGACGGTGTGTAACCTAATTGTGTATGGGCATCGGAGGACCGTTTTTTTCCATGCTGTGTACTCCTGACCGGGCTTGAGTCATGCACCAGCACCTCAATTATATTCACCAGCTTCCAGCAGCTCACCTGGATACCTGTAAGCATGAGCTCTTGAAAATGAAATTAGTCACCACGGCAACCATGACTAATGGAAACAGGCCCTTCAAGGCAAGTCGACTAAAACACGCATACTATATGTCAGAGTCTGGCAGCGGTGATTGGTAAAGGGTGATGTCATGAACTCATATCTTTTGAATGACTTCTAAACGGCTGAGCCTGATTGGCTGGCTGGCACCGCCCCTCCATCACACATTTGCACATGCAATGGAACAGGAGGCTACATCTCTCTGATCCTGTGTTGGTTTCATTCAGCTCAGTCCAAAACTTGTTCCACTAAGTGGGAAGTTCCCTTTTTGTAGTCATGGCATAGGAACAATACACAGTTCACTCAATACACAGCGATCCAGTTTTTCCTTCTGTTGCATTGCACTTTTGAAGTGTTAATCTGGTATCAAATGGAAGGAGTTTGAACTTACCGTTCAAAACAAAAACACCACTGTACTGTTCAATGCTAGCTTGTTTGCTCGCTTGTTTTTGTGCTGTAAAAGGTCTTACATTCTTGTGTTTCTGGAGGAGAAAACTACCAAATTAAAACTTAAGGGGACAGAGAAGTGTATTTATTTCTTCTTTTAACCGGCATATGCCATCGACATGAATTTGAAGATGTTGTATGTTATAGCTTCTGACAAAAAATAAATACCTCCCTTATGTCATTGCAGTGTACATGTGGGGTAGATGAGTGTAGGCTACACTCTGACTCTTAGGGTTAGGAAAAGGATATCCTTAAGTGTCTAGAAAGCTATCCATGTCTATGTCATAAAACAAGTCTACTGTGTTTACTGCATGTCTGTCTGTGCTGGACACACCTCAAATGTCAAAGACAAGAAAAGTGCTGTTTCAGGTTTTAAGTCATTGTTCCCATCCATCTAATTTGCCCTGCTTTCTGAGCTACCCCTCAGGCCATGTTATGAAACATTACCTGTCTCTGAGTAAAGGGTAAATTTGTGCCATTCATAAAACCACTCCTGAAGCACATGGAGTCAAATGGAACTCTTCATTTTCTTTCCCTGTCTGTCTTTTTTTGAAAACAAGACCGATTCCAGAGTGGGTAGGTTGCAGTTAATCACCTCGACACTGAGAGTAATAAATGACGGAGTAGAGGGGTTTGTTGAATATATTTGCATGAACAGAATTGTGTTTTTAACAGCAGCGGTTTTCTCTTCTTCACAAGATGACAACAAGAGGAAGTAAGGCAAATGGCCAAGTGACTGATATGCATGCGTGTTGTTGTTGTTGGCCAAAAAAAACACCTACAAATTTTTGTCACGCACATACAGTACGAACACACACCTGTAGTCTCCACGTACCATCGGCCAGGTAGGCTGTCACAGGTGTAATTTCCCTAAAGGACAACCAATAATTCCACAATGAGGTAAGAAGAGATGAAAAGTCTTTGCAAAAAAAGAGGTGCCATTGTTCCAACGCTGTGTTGCCAAGTCACTGTGACAACAAAGGTTCCCTTGACAATGGTCTGGCAGGTTCAAAGGTCACGTTCCCATCAACCAGGTGTGATAAGGGAGTAGCTCGCCTCTAGAAGGGGCCCGGGGTCAGTCTTTCGTCAGCTATTATCGATGTCAAGGGGCCCTTCTTGGTCCTGGAATGGTCCAGTGGGTTTATAGGGGGTCCTGCGGAATGCGCTTTGGTCAGATAAAGATGAATAAGGCCCCTTTCTCTGACAACCCCCCTCCTTCCCCCATTCTTTCCTTCTCTCAATTTATACCACAACACAAGCAGAGCCTTTGTGAGGTTAAAAAGGAATATTTCTAGAACTTCGTCTGACTGATTGCATTCACTCAGTGAGCAGACATAATGTGGTTATATGATACTCTCATCAGCCAATATCTGTTTGCATTTTAATTCACTGAGAGCTAAGTGACTAGGGTCATACAGAAAACAACTGCAGTGTCTCCCAGTTCTGCTTGAGCAGACTCGTAGATTTCTACATGTAAGCAGAAAGAAGAGGAGGATGAAGAGGAGGAGGAAGAGAAGAGGAGGAGGGAGGACAGACTGGCAACCCAGAGTGGAGACAACTGGCTGTCCAGGAACTGGCTGACAGCAACAGCAACAGTAGCAGCAGCCCATCCCCATGCCGTCACGTCTGCTTCCTGACTCCAGATCCTCCAGGCAATCTGGAGATCTCTTCAGGCAAGCACCCGCGCACCAGCATACCCGGTGGGCACGGCTACAGATCCTCTTCCTAGCTCTCTCCTTGTCTAATTAAGGAGAGGACAGGAAAGGACTTTTCCATATGACAGTGGGAGTCAACGTAAGTGTAGGGGACAAAATGTTACTCTTTTTTTTGGGGTGGACATGGTGTCTTCCCTTTTTTTAACCTCTTCCATCCCATCCTCTCCCCCTTACATCTCTACATTTGTAGATCTGTGTCAGGGAAGGTATCTTGAGCCAGTCACGTCGGTGAATGACCACCAAAAAGAGACAAAAACAGTAGTCCATCAGAAACAGAGAAAAATACAGAATGGAAAACAACTTCTTACACAGATACACCATCTACGCATCTGACTTTCTTTTTGTCGTTATGTCAGAGAAAGACAGATCTAGAATGGCAAACTACTTATCTTTACACAAACATTTATGGGAAAAATGCCCTCACAACCGACAGTTTTCTTCCTTATTTGTGTTAGTTGAGTGTGTGTGTGTGTGTGTGTGTGTGTGTGTGTGTGTGTGTGTGTGTGCCCATGGGCCTGCTTGTCTGAACGTGTGTCCACTCATACTCACTCTCCTAGACTTGACACTTCTCATAAACACTGACATCATTTTATCATACCCCCCCCCCCCCCCCCCCCCTTCCCACTTTCTTTATGAACCGTCACACTACGTGCTCCCAAGGCTTTCAGAGATTTAGACCTTATGAAGGGAGTCAATAGTTTACTGGTGAGTCAGGACACAATTAATGCCTTGGACATGAGCCACTTGACAACACACCCAGGAGAGTAATTGCATACCCTTAGGAAGTGCTTCCCAACAGCTTAATCACTGGATGAAAATGATCAGGCAGCGCGCTTCACTCTACCGAGGAAGTGACAGAGGTTTTGTCAATGGAGATTCTGACTCGGCTTCTGTTTGGCCAGCAAGGACACTAAGGATTTTTACACTTCCTCTATAAACATGGGTATTTAACTATGGAGAAATGTTACCACAATGTAGGAATTCCTCTTAGATAAGAATGGCTACTGTACAGTGTACCATCTGATTTGTTCCGTGCACCAATACCAGATGAACTGACGCATGACACCTGTTGCATCTTGTGATGAACGGTAAAATCTACCATCAACATCCCATTCATATCTGTCAAGCTATAGGCTTTTTCTTTTCAAGTTTGTTCCTTCGGTTGTTGGCTATCAGTTTATCTGTCATTACATAGCGTATGGTTGGACATTCCTGCCGGAGATGAATGCTTTTTGTTTGTGTGCGTACGTGCACAGTGCCAGTCCTCGTGGGTCTACAGTACGTACCCTGGATCACCCCCGTATAGCCTTTACATAGGCCTTATCCTATACATTCTCAGCACTCTGATACAATCTGGAATATGCGCAGGCTTGTCACATCAATGCTCCCTGTGCCAGTGTGGAGGAGCAATGGAGAGGAGAAATGCTCTCACAACATGAGCTCATATTACCATCTTATTATGATTATTACCCATTTTGGATTCACAAAAGGAACAGTGGAGACAGTGAGGTGAGAAAAAAAAAGGAACTGCACTCAGATGCTCCCACCATGATTGCCCCATTCCACGCGACTGCTGGTTCACAGCAAACCGCCGATGGTTTCGCCTCGCATGCAACCGTCTTATTCTTGGCCCGGCTTCAGTGCAGTTTGTGTCTCACGCTGACACGCAAAAACAAACAAGCCCCGGAAAAAGACACAGTTTACTCCAGTAGTGCTCGCCCGGCTTGGGCTGACTTTGTAAAAGTAGCACAAATGTCTCCCCATCTGTCGAGGGAGAGGAAAGGGATGAACGGTTTGCAGATTTTTTTTTTTTATCAGCTGTTCTTCGTGGTTCCCTGCATGACTGCACAGGTGTTATTTTTGGGACATCATAGGTCAGTGGATCAGTGGAGTTTGTGGTGTGTGTGTGTGTGTGTGTGTGTGTGTGTGTGTATGTGTGCGTGTGTGTGTGTGTGTGTGTGTGTGTGTGTGTGTGTGTGTGTGTGTGTGTGTGTGTGTGTGTGTGTGTGTGCTTGTGTGTGTGTGTGTGTGTGTGTGTGTGTGTGTGTGTGGTGTACCAAAAGGAGAGATAGCGTGTGAGTGCTCTGCCCTGACCACCCACAGAGATAAAGGCAGAAGAAGTGGTGTCTCTCCACAACCTATATGCAAAGTCAACATTTAATGGAAGAAGCAAACAGAAATCATTCAGAGCGGGTCGGTCAAACGCATAGCCTGGATTTGGATGTTTTTGTGTAGACTTTGTAAAGACAGGAGTTATTTTAAGCACGATTCCTTTTTTTGAAATGTAGTTCGAACTACTTTTATCTTAAGAATGCACCCCCCCTTTGGGAGTACTGGTTGTTTGTGTTAGCTCCAAGTATAGTTACCGCTCTCATGTAATTTCCTGATTTCTCGTTTACAGAACAACTTCCCCAGATTTTTCTTATGAGGCAGATGACATTCATGGAATAGCTTACACAGGGCCTGGCATGCAATGGGCATGTGAGAAAATAAATCTGCAATCTGCCCTGACGGTGCACGGTATGAGACTACTCTGTGTCGACAACATTTTTGCGTGTGAACTCTTGGCACCTGTCCAGGTGTGATAGCACGCGAGAAAGAGCGAGCGCGGCTTACATAATGAGAGAGAGCTGAGCAGCGCGAGGCAAATATGAGCCTCACATGTGGGATGTAATAACACTGAAGCACTTCCTTGGCGTGACACACCTGTCTTTGAGCTTTCATGTGCCAATCAGTTCTGAGGGGGTAATGAGAAAAAGCCCTGGCGCCCAGTAAAACCTGCCACATACGGGCAGGCACAGCAAGCAATCGTACAAAATGTTCTGTGTGGATTCCCCCAGAAAAAGCGGGGTCTGTTACTTACAAAGCTGTACAGGAAACAGTTGAACTGAATTAGCACGTGGTTGGTGGTAACCCTCCTTGCATATAACATACATTTGTCATCAGATGACAGACTTGTGATCCATACATGACTGATACATTTCTGAGCAGTGGAATTCTTGCTAGTTCAGATCCCGTTTGCAGCATTCCAGCTGTAACTGGCGTCATAATGAATAGAAGCTTCCTGAGACGAGACGACTTTGTTCAGTGCAGGTCTGGTGAACAACACAACACAAAACAAAAATGATATGGGATCATCCAAGTGTACATTCGTATTTGAAAATTCGAAAATGAGCTTCAAACTAGTGCTGTGAAAGTGTCAGGCCTGATAGTTGCAACAGTGATTTTTCAGGTGTGTTCTCACTAAAGGGAGGAGACAGGAAGTGGGACCATCTCTAACTTACTAACCTGTTGACAGAAACATTACAGGAAGAACAGTGTTTCACCATTACTGGCAGTTGCTTCACACGACATCCATGTTTGTTACTTTATCATTAAAAGTCACGACACGCATTAGAACAGGATGAAATACCTTAACAGTCTTTAAGATGCCAGATCTGTGAATCTGTGGTTATTGCTTTTGTATTCCAGCATACTTTGCTGATTAGTAAGCTGTGAATGTGATGAGGGTATGGGAACAGTATGAACCCAGGATCAAATGGACAGACAGGATGATGGATGAGTCCGTAAACGTCTGATGAGAAACAGGCCAGGTAAAAGAAGAAAAAAGGCTGCACTTTGCATACTTGCATACTATGCAAAGTGCAACCTTTTTCCTTTTTTGATGTAGCATATAAGTTTGACCAAGCACTCTAAAAAAAAGACATACGAGACTTAGTGAAGCTGCTCCTCCTACCACACAATTCTGCTCCTACCACACAATTCTCTAAAACTACCAGCTAACTGTTCATCCACAGCTGGCATAAACCCCATTAAGGGACAAGGGAGGCCGGCAACTTTATATTGATTGTTTCTTTTTGACTCAAACGTCTCAGCATTATTTACATTTTGTTGTAAATTTACAATTTAGCAAATGCTGCGATTCAATGCAACGTATTTATGTCAATAATAATAATACAAGGGCCACTATCCTCGGGGCAACTCAAGGGCACAACGGTGGAAGCAAGGAATTGAACCCACAACATTCAGGCTACTGCATATGACTCTTCACCAGGTTACATGTTGCAACAAATGTGACATTTGGAAATATCAATTCCTTCTTGTGTGTGGTAGTACAATCTGAATTAAATAAAGCTTGCTGAACTAGTCGTCATAACATTGTACAGGAATAAAAGTAGCCACGGACCATGGGAAAAAGAAACATCTTACTGCAAAGACTGGAAAACATTGCTGAGGGAGGCAGGCGAGCCCATCCCAGGCCTAACCCAAACCCCAGTGATCAGAGAGAGTTCCATGTTTCACAGTGGTTTCCTCTAATGTCACGTTGTCACGTTACATTTGGGTAAAGACGTCTTTCCACTTGACCCTCCTGCAAAAAGAACAGACTGCAAACATTTTCCATATATGACATACTACTCCTTCCCTATACTGTCAGGGAACACCTCTGCAGATTTCCACTGAAATGCCTCCACTGAAAGGCCATGGCACAGTGCTACATTCAAAATTGTCAGTATAGTCTTATCCAAAAAAATATGAACCATCCAAAATACTTTTTTGTTCATTTTCAATCTAGAACAGTACAGAGGAGAATTCTTTCAAGGAACTGAATGGCAACATTTGAAAAGTGTCAGTAAGAGCTGTGGATAGGGATATACACTATATTGCCAAAAGTATTCGCTCACGTGTCTCGACCCCATGAACTTCAGTCACATCCTATTCTTAAACTATAGGGTTTGTTATGACGTCGGTTCACTCTTTGCAGCTATAACAGCTTCAACTCTTCTGGGAAGACTTTCCACAAGGTTTAGGGGTGTGTTTATGGGATTTTTTGACCATTCTTTCAGAAGCGCATTTGTGAGCATACACTGATGTTGGACGAGGCGACTGGCTCTCAGGATCCACTCTAATTCATCCAAAAGGTGTTCTGTTGGGTTGAAGTCAGGACTCTGTGCAGGCCAGTCAAGTTAATCCACACCAACCTCTGTCATCCATGTCTTTATGGACCTTGTTGTGTGCACTGGTGCACAGTTGTTGGAACAGGAAGTGGCCATCCCCAAACTTCCCACAAAGTTGGGAGCATGGAATTGTCCAAAAATCTCTTGGTTAATACTGAAGCATTCAGAGTTCCTTTCACTGAAACTAAGGGACCAAGCCCAGCTCGGGGATGACCCCTTCCTGTTCCAACATGACTGTGCACCAGTGCACAAAGCAAGGTCCATAAAGACATGGATGACAGAGTTTGGTGTGGATTAACTTGACTGGACTGACCTGGAGTCCTGACCTCAACCCAACAGAACACCTTTAGAGTGGATCCTGAGAGCCAGTTGCCTCATCCAACATCAGTGTGTGACCTCACAAATGCGCTTCTGAAAGAATGGTAAAAAAATCCCATAAACACACTCCTAAACCTTGTGGAAAGTCTTCCCAGAAGAGTTGAAGCTGTCATAGCTGCAAAGGGTGGACTGACGTCATAATAAACCCTATGGATTAAGGATGGGATGTGACCGAAGTTCATATGTGAGTCAAGGCAGGTGAGTGAATACCTTTGGCAATATAGTGTACATGGCTCTAACACGTGTAGTACGTGGATGCCCCCTAGTGGTTAAATGAGAAAATTGTAGACATTGTAGTTGTTGAATGTGAATGATCCACAGCGGAGGGTGACAGAAGTTACAGATGTGAAGATGTCCATTTTTGGTACCTTACAGCACAGCTTATTGAAGAAATGGTTTGATTTCTTCATGAAAAGTGATGAATTTAGAACCAATATTCTCATATAGTTGATCAATTGGATTATAGGGATGTGTGGACATATTTGATCTTGGATTTAGTCATTCATCTTATTTAAATGGAGTAAAAATGTCCATTCTGCAATTTGGCATCTACAAAACAAAAGTTACATGGAATGAACCAATTTGACATGCAATCTGTACATATACGCCAAATGTTGTGAAATCACATTAATGGGGGGGTTCTGCAACTGGCATGTTTCAATAAATTCACCGCTTGTTGATGTGGGCATGTGTGCTTAGGATCAGTATGGGCATGTAATTAATTTACACAGATTGTCTCACAAACATGCACACACGCGCACACACACACACACACACACACACACACACACACACACACACACACACACACATAGACACACACCCACACGAACACACATTATACATACAGCACAGTGATTCATAATATGACCACTGCTTAATGGCAGAGATGCACTTGCGCAACTGCAGAGCTGATACAGACAAAGTATACAGTATACAGTATACTTTGAGAGTCCCCAAAGTCACTCACACACACACACCAACACATACACAGATGCAAACACTGTTAAAAAATCTGCATACCACAGAGCAATAATGGCCGGGTTTCCCAGATTCGTTAAGAAGCTCTTAAGTGCTAAGAACTTCTCAGGAGGGTTCTTAGAACGTTCTTAGAGCACTCCTAAGAAGTTCTTAGCACTTACAGTAAGAGCTTCTTAACGAACCTGGGAAACCCGGCCAATATCATTATGCCAGCAGGGGCTCATTATAAAAAAGTATTACTGCTTGTTCTATCTTAACTCAAGTTTCAAATACAGGGGGGGGGGGGGGGGGGGATCCTATCTTCCTATTACAGAAGTAGTTCCTAAACTCATGGCTGTGTCTTATCTTACCTCAGACCTCCAATCTGGTCTCCTTACACCAAACAACTTTGACAAGATTTGGGAAAGATTCTTGACAGATTGGAGTCTTTTTAATGCCCCCATTCAAGCTTTACTCAAAAGACAACAATCTTTCAAGAATCCTTCCCAAATTTCATCAAAGTTATTTGGTGTGAGGAGGCCCTTATCTTAACTTAAGAAATCCTAACTGTAACTGTCAATTCGATTTTTGAGTCGTCAATCGTCCCGTCAAGCCTGTTTTTATGCTTAGAAAATCCTAAGCATCATCATCTGTATCTATGATTAGAATGACAGGTTGCAAAGACAGATGGTTGCTCAAGATGGACAAACCATAATGCCAGAGGCTAGGCCTATTCATTACCTAAGTTTTTGTAATGAGGACCCTGGTCTTTCTCTCCCATTCGCCGCCTGTCACTGTCCTCACTGTCCTGTCTGATTAAAGGCATTAACCCCAACAAGAAAAACAATTCTCCAGGTTGTTGTTGGTGGTATGAGGGTGCAGTGAAGTCAGCAAGCCAAATAGTCACCCCACCTCAAGTCTACAAAGTATACAAAATCTGCCCCCAGTCCCTGACCACACCAAAGAGTCAAGCGTATTGGTATGGCTGAGCGTTGCAGTGACAATGGGGGCATTTGCATCACTGAAGTGAAGTGCTACCATTTCTTAGTGCTTGGAGAGTGAAGCTCCTCAGATGAAGGAGGAATGAAAAACAAGTTGGGGTTCCATTCTACCAATGCTGTAGCCATGGAGTTAACACTGAAGGGAACCAAATGTGCATGGGTGACATCAGTTCCTGCTGTAAAGATGTCACTTCTCAGGACCAATGAGGATCATGGATAACTTCCCATAAATATGCTACCCAGTTTGTAATTGGATACATTCGCGTTCAAGTTCAACCCCAACTGACCTCTCGCAGCAGCGAGATATGCCGGTGAAAGCAGGGGCGGAGATACAAACGCTGCTATGAAGTTGGACACTCTCTACTTCCCGTAGTCTAGATGTGACCACATGACGAAACATGAGGCACAGGCCCTTGTGGATATCAACAGGCATCTAAACGCCAGTACATACGTCTGGGATGTAAAAGCCAATTAGGGCAAAGTCCTGACGTCATGAAGGCAGGGTCTAGGCTCCGCAGTACCTGGAGAGAAACTGTGGCGCTGCGCATCTGCCACCTTGCTCCCGCAATAAGTGAAGGCCATGTGATACAAGATATGTGATATAAGATATAAGGACCATGCTGGAAATAAGTATTGTACTTTTGCATGTCATCCTTTGGATTTGTCTTTTTTTGTCTTAATCCAGAAATAAATCAATAAAAAGAAAAAGATATCGACTGCAGAGTCGTAAACACGCCCTAGATCATCGTGGACAGATTTTTACCACGTGCATCTTATGCTGCGCAGTTTTGCGCAGCGCTGCTCGATGCTGTGCCATCATGAACTCGCCTAATGATAGGGGCCACATGATTGGAAGTCACCTGATTAGGGATCACATCATGAGTACTGTTGATGAAACTGAGACCACTGTTGTAGTGAGACCATTAGAGTGAATCAATCAAGACATGACAATACATTTGATTACATTTCCTGGTCCAAGTTAACCAAGTTAACAAGCATTTCACAATAGGCCCACACTAGTAGCTGATCAAGAGTCCACATATAATTGAAAGGATCATCAGCCTGGAAATTAGGATCCTACACTGCCATTCTATTATAGTGGCAAGCATAAGTGAACACCTCCATGCTAAAGTTGACTAAAAAGAGAAATAAAAAAAATATCTTTAGGATATTTATCGTAATGCCTCAATTAAGAAATTAGGACAAATCCAACCTTTAAATTCTTCTTTAAGATACAGGGGGCATAAGTGAGTACACCCCTATGTTAAAGTCCCATAGAGGAAGGCACATTTTATTTTTAAATGCCAGTTATTTCATGGATCCAGGATCCTATGCGTCCTGATGAAGTTCCCTTGGCCTGTGGAATTAAAATATCCCCACGTCATCACATACCCTTCACCACAGAGATTGGCATGGAGTACTTTCCATAACATAATCTTTCAATGCAAATCAAATCAGCTATTAACTGAAATAAAACCATGCAGTTTTTAGGTATGGTGAAGGGTATGTGACGATGTGGGACTATTTCAATTCCAAAGGCCAAGGGGACTTTATTTAATGCCATTGATGGTTGAGAAAATTACAATCATAAATATAATCAGATGTACACAAATCTGTGCATATTGTGGCCAAAGAAACAAATACAAAAAACCTTTGTGTGGCTATATTATGTCACTTGGGCAGGGATAGAAGGTTACACGTGGGTGAGTAAGGAGTAAAAACTGACTTGGCTGTCTAAAAGGTGTTATAACTTATTCTAGGGTGCAGTTGCTTTGGTTTGAACACATGTTTACACGATCACATAAGATCATGCATGACCTCCACCATGATTACAGCTAAGAATACATAGCAGTAGTAGGCCTAAGCACTAAGCCACCCTACATCAACTTAAAAAAAAAAAAAAAAAAAAAAAAAAAAATGCTACAAGAGATGAAGCCCGGAGAGAGAAGGCAGTGCGTAATTTCTCAGAAATAATGACCAATCCGTACATCTGCTTTTCATTAATCTGTATTGTTTATAATTCCATATAGGCTACATATCCATATCCATATATTTACATAGGGCATAGCCTACTGTTTTTAAAAGTTGTTTTTATCTCGTGGCCCACAATTATAATTTAGTCTATTTTCCCACTTAATTACAAACAATAATCATATTTGACAATACCCTATGCCTAATTTAGTCCAGTCTATTTTAACGTTGCTGCAATATGACGTAGTCTATAGTTTGACAAAACTGCATTACCCAGAATGCCACAGTGAATTTCTTTCACGTGTATCTTTGGAACAACATCCGTATCAAAGGGTTCTTCAATGAATGAGAACCGTCTTTCAAACAGCATGGAGAAAAGTCGTGTCAAAGTTATTTTGTTTGATTTGGATAATACACTGATTGATACGTCAGGAGCAGGACGGGTTGCCATCCAAAAGGTATGCTGTGCGAACATTAACTTTATGAACAATAACAGTTTCCCTTTATTGTAGCCTATGCTCTGTTTGTTGTTTTAGAAATGGTGTATCGGAGCGCAACTTTCTGTCCGCCAGCTTCATTTGTTATCTCTTTGACAGCTTTGGAAGGCTACATAGTCATTTGTTCCACTCCGAATTATATCTTGCTTCTTGCTAAGGATACATACATTTATACGGGGTCGAACGTTTTAAAAAACGATTTTGAGACGGTGAAGGAAGAGATGTGGCTTGATCTCTTTCTTCTCATGCAAATTATATTAATCACGTGCCTAAAATTGAAATAACTAACGTTAGAGGTTTAGTAGGCTATCCTAAATGTTTATCCTCCTAAAGGACATATTAGGCTACCCTAGGATGGTCCGTTGGTTTGTCTCCTACAGCTCTCCAATTTAACTGGTCACATGTAACGCAATAGCCTAAACAGAACCAGGTGACGGATGCCATAACAAGGTTACCATTTCGCTCTGCTCCTTTAGGTCTGTGACTTCTTGAAAACGGCCCTGGGTCATGAGGACAGCATCAGTGATATCTGCCAAAGATTTGCTCACAAACTCTTCCACGAATCGTACGATCCCTCAAGTGGGAGAACTATTGATGATGTCCGTGTTGATCACTGGCAACAAGCTATTCGAGAGTCGGAAGGAGTCGATCGAGGAATAGCAGTCGCTGCGGAGTGCTACCGCATATGGAAATGTACGCGTCTTCAGCTGCTGACCTTCGCCCCCGCCGTGCGCACCATGTTGGAAGAACTCAGGAGAACGCACCGGCTGCTTCTGCTCACCAACGGAGAATCGCAGACTCAACGCGAGAAGGTTCAAGCGATAGGGTCGGCAGCAGAGCTCTTCAGTGCAATAGTTGTGGGAGGAGAACATCCTGAGGAGAAGCCGGCACTCTCTATCTTCACATACTGCTTTCGCCAACTGGGTGTCCAGCCACAGGACTGTATCATGGTCGGAGACAATCTGGGTACAGACATCCAGGGGGGGTTCAATGCAGGGGTTCGAGCCACAGTGTGGGTCAACGCTAGTGGGCAGGTACCCTCAGAGGGTTCTGCGAGGCCAGACTATTCCATTTCAACGGTGTTGGACTTACCCGGTGTCCTTGCTGACCTCAAATGATGTGATTAAACGTGAGCAGACAATGTGATCAAACATATGACAACAGTAGATGTTTTTTATGCTTTAATACATCAAGTTGGAAATATATTTGTAATATTTTGCATGTCATGGTCTTGCCTGATGATGAGTAAAGGTGTCCTGCTGAGTGTAAGGTAACACGAAAACAGTTAACTTAATAAAGAATTGATTACCTTATTACACTGTTCTTAAAAATATAAATCATTTGAATATCCTTTACAATTTTTAGGACCCATGGGGTATTTGGAAGTGATGTTTCTCTCACCATGTAGCAACTGACATTCTCTTCTCACACAGTCATACAGCAAACTACGTCAACATTTAGTCGTGTTCATTCATGTTCAAAAACAACAAACAAAAGAACACAGATGGACACACCCCACCCCTGTCCTTACTTCACATCGAGCTTGATTTTGATGTTCATGGCGGCCAACTCGGCCACAAAGTAGCGGAAGACGTACGGCACCGCCACCGTGTCGATGGCGTCGCTTTTGCCGCACAGCGTGCACACGGTCCGGCGCTGTCTCGTGGCCGACCAGGACGGCGGCGGCTTCTCCAGCAGCGGCGACAGCAGGCTGCCGCAGTCCATGCACACCTGCGCCACCGAGCGGTCCGAGCAGTTGAAGAGGCGGTCGTGCAGCAGGAAGGACGAGCCGTGGGCCAGCAGCGCGTCGCGCTCCATCTCGCCGAAGCGGATGCCGCCCTGCACGTTCCTGCCGCCCACCGGCTGGTTGGTGACCCGGTCCCGCGCGCCCGTGGTCCGCACCTGGAACTTGTCCGAGACCATGTGACGCAGGCGCTGGTAGTACACCACGCCCACGAAGATGTCGGCCTCCAGCTCCAGGCCGCTGATGCCGCTGTAGAGGCGCTCCGTGCCGTAGTGGTTGTAGCCGGCGGCGCGCAGCGAGTCGCCGAAGTAGCCCAGCGCCTGGTGCTCCTCGGAGAAGCTGAAGGGCGTGGCGTCGTGGCAGAGGCCGTGCAGCGCCGCCGACTTGCCCGCCATGCTCTCGATGAGCATGCCGATGGTCATGCGCGAGGGGAAGCCGTGCGGGTTGAACAGGATGTCGGGCGTCATGCCGCTCTCGCTGAAGGGCATGTCCTCGGCCGGCCACAGGCGGCTCAGGATGCCCTTCTGGCCGTGGCGGCTGGCGAACTTGTCGCCGATGGTGGGGTTGCGTGGCACGCGCACCGTGATGCACACGCGCTTGAAGCGGCCCGTGCCCTGGTCGTTGCTGCACACTTTGATGTTGTCCACCACACAGCTTTCCTGACTCCTGTTAAGCAAAAGGAAAAAAAATATTTGTGATATTTTAAAGATGGCACAATACAATAAATAGAGCACAATATAGGGATGGCATGCATGACCAGGTTTTCATGCCTGATATCGATAAGACAAAATGAGTATCTGCCAATACCTAAATCAATCCAATACTGTCTTTTAAAACTACTATGCTGTTAATACATTTTCCTGGACGCGTGCTGGAAATGTAGCAATCGGTTAAATCCAGCATTCCCAACAATGGAATGGCTCATCAACAAGTACACATTCCTGCGAAGGTGGTTTATTACTCCCATTCATTACTTAGATGCAAAAAATCCATAAAAAAAATAAATAAATGAACCAAATGTGCTAAATCATACTGTCCCTAAATTCTCTAAATTTCCCTAAAAAAAACAAGACAACCAAAACAAAACATGTAATAGGCACATCAGGTTTGGCTCCAGGCTCCCTAATGCTAAGTTTAAAATAAATGTTCAATTGAGCGATTATTATGTTGTCGTGTGTAGCCTATACCTTTTGGGTTGTGATAAGGAGGGGACCTATTATGTTTGAGTTCCGTCACAATTATTTGCGCATAGCCGCTAGCCGTGGTCAGTACTGCTTACAGGTCTCACTCATGTTGTACTGTTCACGTGAAACATGTTGCTCATGTTTTCTGTGTGACCTAGCATCTCTGTCGTGTCCTTATAACATTTTCTAGCTGAATGGATCGGATTAGTAATATTTTCATTTTCCAATATCCGATCCAGTAATTTTGCCCAATACCTATATATCGTATCGGCTCATCCATAGCACAATATCTTACTCTGTAGACATTATCCCAGTCACATCCTGACACTGAACTATTTTCAGAAATCGGCTTACTTGTAGTAGGTAATAACACCCTTGCCAGTGTTGAGGTTGATGTAACTGTAGAAGGGGTCTCCATAGTGCAACGTGGTGCCGATGGCTGGTAGCCCATCAGCGTCCAGGTGGTTCATGACTTTGGGGTCTCCCGGCTGAACCCCAAACACCACCCCATCCTCGCCCTTCACCTTCTCCGTCAGGTCCACCAACTCCGTCTTGTACACATAGCCGTAGGCAAAGCCTCGCTCCCAAGATGACTTGCTCACAATCTGAGAGGACGAAAGAAGTAAGCATGAGAACATCTTAAGCCTACCATTACACTGACAGACTTTGACAAGATTTGGGAAAGATTCTTGAAAGATTGTAGTCTAATGACCCTCATTCAAACTTTACTCAAAAGACTGCAATCTTTCAAGAATTTAGTATCAACTGAAAGGAAGCTACTCAACCACAAACCTTCCAACTTCAATATCTCGAACATGCTATGCCCTACTCTGCCGTCTTGCAAACCCCCCCAGTTTGTAAATCTAACTGAGTGTTATATACTCACCATAGCGTCCTCCATGTCGTAACCCGTGTAGGAGATCACTGCCACGATGGCGTTGGTGCCGATGGGATAGTTGTCCATATTGTAGTGATCATACATGACTGGCCGCACTAGAGGACTCTGTGGGGTTTGCAGACGGTATAGTTTGTTGTCCGAACGTTCCTTAAATGAATGAAGAGGGAAACCCATGGTCTGTTTACCTGGAAGAGGATATGGATAGAAAATTGTGTCAAAAAACAGGCACCATTTTAGATCATGAGTATGTGAACAAAATAGGTCCAATGGTCATTGGAACAGCCCAAAATGCATTGTTGTTTTTCAACTAAATATACAGAAGTTACAGAAAACACTCAAGTTGCTTCCAGTTGACCCTTCCAACAGGACTCACTAAGCAACCACAGGGTCAAGGGCATAGCAGCCAGAGCATCCTGAAAGCTCTTGCAGAGGAAGAAGTCTTACCCATCTGACACTGGTACATGTTCCTAGGACTCTGGTTGTGGTCCGAGTAAGGGATGAAGTTGGCCACCACGCTCAGCATGCTGTGTGGAAACAGCTCTTGGTGTGTGGTGACCCCTTCCTCAATCTCATCCCCAAATATGCCCACATTGATGAAGAGCTTCAGGAAAAGAATACATCCATGCATTACTCAAATGATATGAAGCAGAAATACATAACAAATGAATGTATACCGTATTCTAATCGCCCCAACTTATAGGTTCCTTTTTAACAGAAACATGCAGGAGGTAATATGCCCAATACATGAACCATATGAGTCACATTCTTCAGGTTCATGCCCTACATGCCTTTTCCAAACAAGGTGATCTACCTACCTGCTCAAAGGTGCCAATGAGCTCCTGCTTGCCCAGGGCCAGGTTGCGCACAGGCCGCACCATGCGGCAGGGAGTGGTGAAGAGGAAGAGGCCGGGGTACAAGCTGGCCTTGCCCGTCTGCGGAATCAGGACGATCTCCGTCCAGGGAGGAACTCTCTTCTCCTTCAGCACCTGCAGGGCCAGAGCGACACCACGTTGGACAAAGTGAGGACAGGAATGTGTGCTCTTCTCAACAAGAAAGACTAGTTTGCCTGGATGTTCTACTTTGATCATGTTCTAATGATCCATGAAAAAACTAGTCACAAATGCCATTAGAAGCATGACAAAACGGTCACAAAGTAACCACCCATTTACAGAGTAAATAACTTGTTTAACTTGCTACATTCAAAAATCTAATTTTACAGCAGTCAGTGCACTGTGTTACTGAGTCATCTGCTGGTGGCACAGCCCAGATAATTAAATGACTCAGATCTACTGCCCGCTGCAGTATTATTAACAGATGACCGCTTAAAGGCCCCATATTACACTAGTTTTTCAACAAGTCAAAGTATGCCTATGGGTAGCACAAAACTCTGAAGCTATTTGCATAAAATTCCGCTCACATTACACATTAGCGGCAGCTCCACTCTTGTCAGTTTCAGTCCCTTTCAGAATAAGCTGTTTGTGGGGCCAGTTGCCTTAAATGTAACTGAACTGTTGCTGGCCACGCCCCATTCTGGAACTGATTTCATGTTTACATCAACAGGCGGCATTGGTTGATAGTCAGGGAATTACGAGTTGATGTTTCTTTCTTGATGTTTCGGGTCTACGGGTCAACAGTAACGTGTATATCAACGTGCCTTGGTTAATAGGAGCGCCCCTAGAGATCAAAGGGCACCAACGTTCTTGTGTATCCTCACATTGGAGTCTCGAGTTCATGTACCAAGTTTGGTTTCGATACGTGAAAGCGTTCCTGAATCCTGACACATAATCCTACTTCCTGTTTGGTGGCTATGTGGCGGCTGCACCAGCAATTTCATTTGACCGTGACAGGCTAACGCATTTTTAAAAAATCAAAAATCCTTCCTTCCTGTAACTTTTGTGAGGCTTGGTCAAATGATGTACTGTACGTCAAGTACATGTAGAAACATCAGACCCAAATGTAAGTACAAAAGTACAGAAAAGGTGAGTTCTGAATAACACGGCCCCTTTAAAGAAGCCCCTGATGAACACAACACACGCACCTTGAACCTGCGGAGGGACTCTGCCAAGCCCGGAGCCAGCTCCTTCTCCACCCAGCCCACCAGAGCTCCGTCCAGTAGCACAGGGTAGCAGTCCGAATACGGCTGACTTGGGGTGACGTCTACTGGGGTCACTCCTTCACATCACAGTCACACACAAACATCCTATGTTAGACATGTGCCTTGGAACAGTCAATATTAGAACACAACACATACTGCTGGCCCAGTTATGGATTTATAGATGTCATAAAAAGGGTGTAAAGTTTTCATCTTCAACAGTGAAGAAGTTAATATGAAACAGAAAGCTGAAAGAAAGGCTGTACTCTTCAATACATTTAAATAAAGTTTAGATAAAGCTATACTCTTCAATATATTTACATTAGATTAAATTTAGACATAGCTACACTCTTCAAGGCATTAGGTTAAGCTTCACAATATACTGTAGATTTCAACTTGACAAGTGCATCAGTGATCCAATGCGTGACGACAAAGATGACCTCTGTCGCCACGTGGGACTGACCCAGAGAGCAGAGCAGGGCAGGGATGGTGGTGGTAGAGAGGGCAGGGGCCACGACCTCGCAGTGGGCGGTCATGTGGTTCATCAGGCCGCAGGGCTCGCCGTCGGGCGTGTGCACAGGGCACACGAATCCCCACGACTCGGGCAGCAGCCGACGCACCGACGTGGTCCTCATCTTGGCGAAGGCGGCGCCTCTGTGCACGCAGCGGAAGTGCGAGAGGTAGCGGATAAAGTTGAGCTTGTCGGCCACCACACACAGGCCTGTGTTCTGGAGCATCCCCAGGCCTGGAACAGGGGAGAGAGAGGGCCGGAAATGCCACATCCAACAAAGTTTAGCCACATCTTTCATACCAACACTATTATGTTCATACAACAGAAATCATTAAACTTTATTGATTTAACTGAAAAAAAATTACACAGAATGTACTAATACATATACGCTGAGATGCTATTCTGCATCTTAGCTTGACTCTCTTTCGTCTACTAAAAAGAGAGATTTCATTTATCATTGACTTAGTTCTGTAAGAATTTCCTGAAAGTACATGTTTTTACGCATGTCTACATGCTTCACAGTCAGCATTGATGGGACCTTCACAGACTATCATACCTGTCTTTGAGTGGAGGTTGCCTGTGGCTAGAAGATACTCAAAGGGCTTGGTGAGATCTGAGCTCATGTTGAACACCTTCATCAGGATATCAGACGAGAGGTCAGCTGGTAGCCTGTGGCCTCTCTTGTCCAAGGAGTACTTCACTGAGACCAGCCAGGCAGCCAGCTTCTCCTACGTAGACATACAAAATACAGAGAAAAGGTGAGTGATTTTGTACACTTTAACTCTATGGGTGCCTTTCATTTGGTCTTTTATACACCCTCCCTTCCTTGATCCTCGATCATCGTCCTCACTGATCTAGATAAAGAATGATGGGCCGGCAACAATGGGATAGTCTATCCAGTGTTAGTTATAGATCAGTGGGAACGCCCTTCGAGGACCGAGCAGAGAGTTTGAGAGCCACCCTATGAGAGTCACTGGGGTTGTAGTGACCTTGAGGAACATGAGGTAGAGCTGGCCCGGGGTGATGACTTCCTGACACATCAGACTGTCGGGGTTCTCCTCCATACATCCTTCCTTGGCAAAGACAAACAATTTCCGGGTCATCAGGCACAGCTGGTAGAATTTCTCCACGTCCGACTTCAGGTGGATGCACAGACACTCACTGTTGAGTTAAGTGGAAACAGTGATTTTTGGCGTATGGTTTTGTGCATATATTACTATAAGCACAAATAATACTAATACCACCACAACATAATAAACATAACATTTAAACAGCATTCATTTTGAAATGAATGACCGGTAAAACCGTTTCTGAACTGATCACTCACTCGAGTAAGTAGTGGGCACACTGCTCATGGCTGTACCAATCGGGCAGGCTCATCTTGACCCGGAAGCGTTCGCCCAGGTAGCGGAGCACCTTCTCCTTGGTGGTGCAGCCCTGCTCCATGACCACACGCAGCATCTGGGAGACACAGCTCTTGTAGAAAGAGTTGTCCTCCAGGCCTTTGATCATCTCCTGATAGATCTGGAAGTCGGAGAAGTCCACCAGTGCCTGGAGAGGGACCGAATATGATGAAGGTGAATGACAAAGTGTGTGACTGATCAGGAAAACACCCTCTTAACAAACAAAGCAGTTTGCCTTACGACTCCAGACAAATGCTAGCACTTTCCCTGCAATTCTTTGTAAATGAATGACAAAGTAAACAGTTCAGTAAATAACAAAATAAATATTTCCATTGGTAAAATGGTAACATTCTTCCCTGACACATATTAGTGTACAAGACATTGGCCGCGTTTCCCAGATTCGTTAAGAGGCTCTTAAGTGCTAAGAACTTCTTAGGAGCGTTCTTGGAGCGCTCCTAAGAAGTTCTGAACACTTAAGAGCTTCTTAACGAATCTGGGAAACCTGGCCATTGACAGTCAGAGAGGATAGTCACCTTCAGTGCAAATCCAAGGGGAATGAAGAAGAGCTCCTTCTGAAAGATGAAGTTGAGCATCACGGTGCCATTGTCCAGATAATGCAAGTTCATGTTGATGGCTGTATGCTCTTCTTTCACACAGTGCATGGAAATACCTACAGTGAAGACATATGCATATTAAACATTATTACCTCCGCCAAGGACGTCTGTCTGTCTGTCTGCCTGCCTGCCTGTCTGCAAGAAAACTCAAAAAGTAATGGATGGATTTCGATGAAATTTACCGGAAAGGTCTGAAATGACCCAAGGAAGAAACGATTATATTTGGGAGTGGCAGTGATCCATATCACCGTCTGGATCCAGGAGGCGGTTATGTTTGCGCTTGGCGGAGAGTAATAAAAATAGTTTCACTCTACCGATCATCGTAAAATGAACCCCTGTTATGTTAATGTTACAAAATGGGTGTACTTATAGTGTCTGCATTACTAAGAGGGACATAACACCAGCCCTGTATTAGGATCCTACTGCAGTGTTTTCAGTGCTTACCGTACTGGCTGTACCCCTGGCCTCGACTCTTCCACTTGGGGCGTGACATGGCAATTGGGTAGTTCCTCCTTGGCATGATAAGCATACGGATTACCTTCTCGATGCCATTCACAATGAAATAACCGCCCATCTCCTGAGAAATCATGACCAATGAAACAATATGTCATTTGAAAATTCAATTACTTCAATGAAACCATATGATGAAACCATCTCAGCAATTTCATTCCATTTGCACAGTACTCTTTGTATATTTGTATACCTCTCCCTCTTCATGGTGCTCAATGAGTTCTCCTGGTGAAAGGCCATGCAGATTGCACAGTTTAGACTTGACCATGATAGGGACCAGGCCCAGAGTTTGCTTGATGATGCCTTTTGGGATGCCGTTTACCGACCAGCTAACATCACACTGTTAATGCATTAGAACAACACTCATCACTATTTACAACACACGACTTCCAGATGTCAAAGTAACGACAACTGAACCAGAATTCAGAAATATAAATGTTTGTCAGTCAGACCATTTAAAGTAATCGGTACTGAAATACCCTAAGCAAGAACCAACAGCTACACAGCCAAACATACAACACACAACTTCCAGATGTCAAAGTAACGACAACTTCAGAATTCAAATACAAATGTTTCAGCCAGTCAGACCATTTAAAGTAATCGGTACTAAAACATCCTAAGCAAGAAGCAACAGCTACACAGCCAAACAAACAACACACAACTTCCAGATGTCAAAGTAACGACAACTTCAGAATTCAAATACAAATGTTTCAGCCAGTCAGACCATTTAAAGTAATCGGTACTAAAACATCCTAAGCAAGAAGCAACAGCTACACAGGCAAACATACCACAATCCTTGAGCGGTAGGTGCAGCGCCTGCCTCGGCACTCTGCTGGGAACACTCGCATGTCTTTGCAGATACTGCCTTTATTGGCCATTGGACTCTGTATAGATACATCAACGAAGGCCAAAGCAATCCTGTCATTCTTGTATGTAAACTCCAATGGTGGGATGGCCTGAGGACACAACAATAAAGAGTTAATGCAAAAAGGGAGTTATCCAACATCAGTCTAAAACCATCACTAATATCATTGACTAATTCGTTATATTTCAATTTCTTGCTACAATGCACGACGACACAGTTTATAAGTCCTTGATATATCATCTAGCTTTTGTGCAAAGTAAGATTTGACCAAAACGTGCATGAAAACACACACACACACACACACACACACACACACAATATTAGTCATTAGCAGCACCACTGTGGCAAAGAGGGAAATGGCAATGTAGTTTGATGGCCATGGGAAATAATGATCTAGTGTATTTCAGAGGAAGACTAGCCTGCCACTAGCCTAGAAATCTAGACGCACCTATAGCCTGCCACTGAAGGTACCCTTCTTTTAAGTATTCAACAACCCTATCAATCAGGGGATGAGTGATATTATTCAGGAGGATGCTGTTCAGTTTTTGAAGCATCCTTGTCTCTGCCACGACCTCCAATATGTTCTTAATGAGCCGGTTCAGTCTGTCCCTCACTTTCATGCCACTGACAAGCACAAGAGTAACTGATTTCGTCTCGCATTTGTGTTTATCTGCAATAATTCCATCATGTACTAATTTAACGTCAAAGTTTACTGCTGTCTAGGCCTTACTTGTTTCACTCTGACAGCAATTTAATGCAACAACGACATGTAGTTCATTGACTCGCTGCAATATAATGATCATCACAACTCAACTCTGTTCTTTAGCCTACTTAGAACAACTTCAGTTGCAATATCTGTTAACTTCACTTCAAAAACAGAGAGGAAGAGATAGCATTAGCCAAGTGACATTAACATTACCTGTACAGCCCGGCACAGTCCATCGGTGACCGCGTGATCAAACGACTCTATATGCGCTTTTGTGAGATCCTGTACTGCAGCATGTTGTTGTTCTTTGGGGACGCCAAACCCCGGTTCCGTAAGATTTTTTAAACTAGGAGCAGAGGGTAAATTACTCCACTTAGTAGAGTAATCCATGCTTGTTTTTGCTTTCACGTGCGCATGGGAGGCTGCCGGAAGTTGGTTTCTTCGTGTCAGCCTTAATGGAGTTTGAAATCATTTTCGCCACCAACTGGTCTGGAGTATGAAGTATAACCCGTCTGGGTTACTATGCCTTTGCAGCATATCATTAAGTCAATATTTTGGTTTTGTTTGGCAAGTTTTCTGAAATTGTACAGTATGTAGCCTATATGCATGCAAATGAGCACTATCTACTGCAATAGGTAATCATTTGCATACACACAGTAAGCCTAATAGAAACACTGGACACTGGACAAGGTCAAGTTCCAAATGCTTCCTCTTCTTTTTAAATTCGGTAGGCCTACAAACAAAAATAATTTTGAATCTGACTTGTTTCTACTTGAAATATAATAAAATTCAAGTATGTTACAGTAGACAATGACTCATTTACATATCTATAGGCTACATGACATTTCAGAAAACGTATGTTGACTGTTGACATAGGCTGTCATACTGTTGACTTAATGTAAATAATCCTATTACCCCATGCATATAGGCATAATTGACATAAACGGGGTGATAAAACACAAAAACCTACAACCAATGCAATGTCATCACTTAATTTCTAACTCTAGGGTGGTATACCTTGCCAAAAATCACTGACTTATTCCCCTTTGATGGTACTGACCAACCCCTCTGGCCCAAGGATGGACATATTTTGCACAAATGGATCATGTTGTACTGGCTTTGCCAACTCCTCTATAACCATTGGACCCGAACTGCACCTATGCACTTTTTCTTTACAGGTTTATGTTATGCATACTATAGTCCTGTATTCTTTTTGGGACTACTGCACTGCATTTAGAGTGTTGTTCCTCACTCATTCTGCTAAAGGATTGCATATGAATGTAACACTGCAGGACATTGTTAAGATTACGATCCACATTGGTGGTAACCTAGTTTATATAGATCTACTGTAGGCCTATGGGGGTGAAACAACTATGTACAGTTATTTTATTTTCAACTCAGTTTGAATTTACTGTCTGTACTACATCCGCCAGAATGAAAATGGATCCACTTGAATACTGCCAGTGATGGAGTTATGGTTGTGGTTCAATTATGCTGGGCAATAGTGAAGTAATTGAAGCTGAAACAATTGAAGTCATTTTAAGTTTTTTTTTATTACAAAATGTTCTGTACTTTACTGTGATACATAAACATCCCCAAAACAATTTTAACAAACAAAATCCACACCGTTATGAAGAGTCAGTGTGCATTGTTCCTCTCACTCACTCATTAAGTATTAAATAATAATAATAATAATAATAAAGCTACATTTAAAAAAAAAAAAAAGCAATGAAATCCAAATCTAAGGGATATCTTATTTTTTCCCAAGACAAAACAGTTATTAGCTGGTTATGACATCAATTAACTAAACATTAGTGAGGTCTGAGGAACACTTAGTCGAAATTATGATTACATTCAAAAGCCTTGATGGTCACATCTTAGTGACAAGTTTGTAGATCCACTTAGAGACCTTGTTAGGGGGCCAACCCAAGTCAGGAAAGGATTCAGGGAAAGGCAATGGCTATGGGTTTCGTACGATTTTGCACAGTATTCCATCTGAGAATATTAACCTTGGCATCCCCCTCCTAACCCTTTGCATTGAAAGGGAGCAGATATGTTTCTGTTCAGCACTGCTCTGTGAGAACATTAAGGGCAGAGACTGGTGTTCCAATGCCACACCAGTTCTAATAGTTTGAAAAAAAAAATTCTGACAGTATCACCTGTTAGCATGGCAATGATCCACACCGACACAATTTTCAAATGAAAGCCAAAAATTTACACCTGTGTATAGTGTGTCACTGAACAACAAAAGGTATAAAAAATATGAAGAAATACCCAGCAGGTATCGCCACTCCAGTGCCTATACTGCTCCTGTTTGAATGTGTGTCTTGACACAGACAGAACCAGGATCTAACATCTAAAAAAAAGTAGCTGCGGTTCTAAGGTGGCTATGAATCATCAAAAGCAGAACAAGGCAATCAAAGACCTGAAACTGAAATGTGACCAGACTCCTGATGACCAAGGCCAAGTTTGTACTCTATAGACGCAAACATCTGAATGTAACCTGTCCTGCGTGAGTCCTGACTAAACAAGCAAAAATATCTAGTCCAGAGGCTACAGAAGAAAGCAAAAGTGAGCGAGATAGAAAACAGCTGGAGCTTGTTCATAGCAATGATAATGGACTATTGCATCCATTTAGAATTCAACATTAAGTGGGTTACCCACTTAAAGCAATGTATGACATCTTCAGTGGTCACAATTCACTGCACTTTATGCAGGGTAAGAGAGCTTTTTTTGTCAAAGTTAACAGTTTGCTCTTAAAAGGCACCAAAGATGACTGGACACACTTGAGAGTGGATATGCGGATAGAACTACGTGGGCCGACGAGGACAGAATGCGATCTGCAGAGTCCAGCAAGAATGGCATACTGACAAGGATGAGAAACAAGCAGAATGACGTGGTCAAGCAAGCAAAACGAAAGGTGGAATCATAGACTGATGAATGGGTAGTGATTGGCCTGTCTGCCCTTGTTTTGTGACTGGTTAGAGTGATGCAGTTGTTTGGCACAATGTTGGAGCAACAACTTAGAAGTGAAACTGGCAGATCTGAGTGAAACTATGTGGCCTTCATCAATTACCCTTGAACTTACATAAATCGACATAATATATTTTATATTACATTGATTTATGTAATTGTTCATGAACTTATGAATGCAGATGGGTCACATATGTATACAAAACACAATTTTAAAAAACAAAACAAAACAAAACAAAACAAAACTCTACATGCCATTGCACAAATAGGCTAAAATACATTTTCAATTAAAAAAGAAATTATGTACATTTGTCAAAACATTTTTTAGATTTTATATTCTCAAATCCCAACCCAATGAAAACCCGATTTCCTGCACACAAAACAGGCAGACATATACCCAAACACATACACAAGCCCTCCTGCCAACACATACACACACGCACGCACACACTCACGTGCACACACGTGCACACATACACGCGCACACACCAAGTACAAATACTGATAGAAAGATTACTCTTTGGCTGAGGTGAGAGGCAGCAGTGTCTGCAGTGTGTGTATAAGTCACAAACACTGTTTATATTTAAAAAAAACAAACAAAAAAAACCATACATTCACTCACACAGCTGAACACCCATTCATGGATTTGATCAACCCAAAGGAGAATTCAACCTGATGTAGTGATAAGTCCTATGCCATATTTACAATTGCACATCCACACATATGTATGCACATACATGGGAGCTCTCATTCGCAGACACACAGGCACCCTCACACCATTGGAGGGGCACTGTTATCCACACGCTGTTAGTGTTTTTTTGTAGGGGGGGAGGGGGGGGGGGGGAGGGAAGGGCAGTCCATTTCAATTCCATTACAGCACATTAAATTGATCAAGACATAGAGCCGGAATTGAATAATGCCCTTTTAAATGGAGAGAGTCCTATTCAGTTCCTACTTCATCAACGCTCATGCACCCCAACACTCCAGTGTGCACACACATTTACAGTACATCCTGTACAACAGAAAACATAAAACAAAAACCAAAAAGGTGGTATAACAAATGAAGAATGAAAAATTTTCTGAAAGGTGAAAAGGCATCAATAAATAGTGGCGAGAGTCCCTGGTGAGCCCTTCCTCTGCTCAGTGCTGGCCGACCCGACGGGTCAGTCCCCCTTGGTGTTCTGTTGGGCGTCCAGGTTGACAACTTGCAGCTCGGTCAGATTATTGCTGCTGCCGCTGGACTGCTGTCCAATTACCATCTGGCCAGAGGGAGGAAAAGGAAGGAAAAACAACATGAATCATCCGTTAGCAGTACACCCTGACCAATCACCTACAAGCTGAGAAGTGAGAACACACCAGGATGAAGTCCCGGGTCAAACGCTAGTCAAAGCTGCATGCCCTGTGAGTGGATTTGGACCACCAGAACCCGTATGCACTATGCATAATACTGCAGGAGCTGTTAATGTACGATTATATGTTTTAGAGGTCTCTACAAAAAGTTAATTTTGGCTTAAGGGAAATGGCATCAATAAAAAATCATCATACCGTCATGAGTGTGAAGTATTTTCTTATTTAACGGTGAGGCAAAATAACTAAACACAGCAACAACAACTCAACACAAAACTTGATCCTGTGTTCATTCTATTTGTGTGCAGTATTTAGCCACTCACTCATGATTCATAGCATCTAGGACTTAATAGCCTACCACAAAATAACACTTAGGTGAGTGCCAACGCAAACTAGCTCAGCAGCACTTTGAGAGACCTCTTTCACAAAATGACAAGACGGTCTGCCAAAGACCCAGTGCTTTTGCTTTCTTTTTTTTTGTTGCTTTCTTTCATTTTTGGTGTGCATGCAGTGTTTCCAAAGTTGTCGTTGTCCGACTGGCCAGCGTATCTCTAACAGACTCCACGGCACCGGTGGGCAGGGCGGGAAAAAGCGCATCAAGTCCGGCGCTCTCCCTGGCCCTGCCGCTCGGCCCCCCGCAGTGCTTTAGTGGCAGGCATCAGCATGCTAGTTGCACAGAGAGAAGAGAGAATATTGGGAGTTTCACTTGTAAAGTGGAGATCTTGCCGTACTGGGTGTAGCTGCACCGCGGAGACGGGGATCTGCACCGTGCCCGGGGGCGCCGTGAGGAACACCTGAGGGACAGCACCTGCAGGACGACAGAAGGGGCGAGAAGGACAACGGTCACATTCCTGTCTCAACTAGCTTTGCTCTCTCTCCACAATGCTTTACAATCGCTAGAACCTGCAGACAACAATCTGTTTGCATTGTACTATATGCATTGCATAGCAATCTATTTTTCAGTTCAATGGGAATATATATTATATTGCATGTTTCTTTCATGACAATCAGTGATAGGCATCAGACCAAAACAAAACAAATAGTACACAAGAACACTAACATGCAAATAAGAACCTATCCGCACTCCCCATCAACTTTAAATATTAAAGTTAAAACAATAACTAATTTATTGTTGATAACAAAATTGACTATGTAAGATATAAAAGACAATCTTTTTTAGGATATACAAGATGACATTTTAGGATATACATTTGACAAAGCACTGTAAGTTGTAAACCGGCCCTACCGGACTGCGGTGCTCATCCGTACCTGAGTCCTGGGCTTGGCTGTGGGACACCTGCATGGCGGAGGGCCCCTGGGAGAAGGCGTTGAGGACCGCCAGCCCCCCGTCCGCCAGCGTGGGCGCGGAGGCGTACATGACCGTGTGGGGGCTGGGGTACATCATGTGACCTGCCATGGAGGTGGGCACCGATGACGTCACAATGGTCGCCGGGAGGCTGACCGTGGCTGGACATGGACAAGAAAAAACAAGCAAACATGAGGTTTTCAGATTTGGAAAGTTGAATATCCAGGCTGGGTGCAGTCCTGAATCTCTTACTCTAGGGGGCGTTATTGCACTAAAATGTGAGTACTGCATCTTATTGACCTTTAAAATGTGAAATTAGTCATTCATTTCCCTGCTTGCCTCCCTGATGAATAATGAGAGGCCTTTGTAATATTCTGTGAAATGAAGACCTACAGCCTCCTACAAAGGACTTGCCGAAATGTTGTCTTTATCAATTACTGTAGGCGAACAGAACACCACAAAGCAAATATCATATTCAAATATAATTAGCAATACCCAAAACTACTAGAATGAAAAATCAACAAATTCAGTTACCAATAAATTATTCTAATCTCATGACTGTTATTACAAATGACTAATATTATTATGCTCCCACGCCTCCTACAGATATCTCACTCTTTCCAGCTGAAAGCATAGAAAGAAAGGAGACAGATAGCGAGAGAGAGAAAGAGAGAGAGAGAGTGAAAGGGTACCCGTGGTGGTTGCCTGGGAGATCTCAGGGCTGTTGTCTCCACAGCTGATGGAGCTGGATTGGGTGGTGGGGTGCACCTGTATGGCCTGAAGCTGCTGAGACATGGCTCCACCTGTGAGAAGCAAACCTTAGCTCTGGGCTCAAACACAAACACACACAGACTGACAAACACACATACATACACAGTGTCCTACAGCCTTCTAGGACTGCACACTGGGAACATTTTCTCAATACACACAGGCAGATAGAGAGTGGTCAGACATATGGACAGCAAGTGAATTGCACACACACAAAAGACACACACACACACACACACACACACACACACACACACACACACACACACACACACACACACACACACACACACACACACACACACACACACACACACACACACACACACACACACACACACACACACACACACACACACACACACACACACACACACACACACTCCATTTATCTATTCAACTCTGTCTCTCTTACACTCACTCACACATGCAGACACCAATGAAAAGACAGCCAGTCGTGATAACAGACACAGAATAGCAGCGACAGAGACACACAAAGGACAGGCAGACTGGTTGAGAACCCAGCCGAACACAGACATGAACGCAGATGAGTCAGGCAGGCTTGCAGACAGACACAGACACAGACACACCGACAGACACAGACACAGACACAGACACAGACACAGACACAGACACACATGAAGCAGCAGAGTAACTAATCAGGTAGACGGCGAGCTGGGCCGGCTGTGCGGGTCATCTCACCTGCGAGGGAGACGGCGGCGGGCAGCCTGAAGACGGCCTGCTGGCCCTGTTGCGTCTGCGACTGGGCGGCCGTGGCGCCGATGGCTGGCCCCTGCTGGCCCTGGATGGCCAGGGAGTGCTGCTGCAGCGAGCTCAGGGGAATGGCAGGCGTGCCGGGGGGGAACGGAGTGCCTGCTGCTGGACAGAGGAGTCCGGCGAGGACGGAGGACAGGAAGCGAGGGAATAAATAAAAGAGAGGAAAAGGAGGGGATGAATGAGTGAGTGGGAAGATCTGTGTATCATGGCATGCTGATATGGATGAGTAAGGCCATGCCAAACAGGGATTCTCTGGACCAATGCCAGGTGAGGGGCAGGTCTGTTCTGGGGTCAGTAGCTACGCAGGGTGGTAAAGGCCTTGGCATAGTAAAACCCCAAAGAGATAAGCTAGCGACATGACATGGCTACAGCTCTTGCTCATTTATCCTTGGATTTAGGGCACCTGACCTGGCTACGACTATACCTAGCCTATCTGGTCAAACCTGAAGCCAACTGCCCTCTAAACACAAACACACACAAATAGGTCATCTGTGTTATTTCTGCAAGACCGTGAGTAACTTGTTGTACATGGTCAATGTACTACAGTTAGCCATTGGCTCCAAGCCACTGAGCCACGACTCCTGAACAGGAAAAGTCCATGAAAAGCCATTTAACTCAACACTGACACACTACACTGACATGGTCTACCGCAGTGACAGAATGCCTGTTGGCACCTGTCAAACATCACAACAGAGCACAGACAATGTTCCATCATAATAATTTCATGCAATGGTGCAACACAAGGATGCTTAAAGCACCAATATTGGAAACCGTACAGTCTGACCGTAGTCTAGAAAGATGACCAGGAGTAGCCGGTAAAGTCCCAAGTGGGGGGGTCGGCTCTCCTCCTCTCTGATGCTGGCAGACGTGGGAAATTAGCCGCGCCGCCCCCCCCCCCCCTCGTCTCACTCGGAGGCCATTGAATATTCATGACTAATTACTGGCTCATTGTGCCATGGGCCTGATTAATCCTCTGGCGGCACGATGGCCATCAAAGGCACCAGGGTCACCACGGCTCACGCTGGGGACGGGGCTCCGCTGAATTGAAAACACGACCGGGGCGTGGGGGAACAGGAGCAGCTCAAGAGCCGCACAATGCAAATAAGCTCGCTGACATGAGGAGTTGGGTCAACGCAGCCTCTTCAGGAACACGTCATACAGCACATCAAAAGACCTCGTAGGGTTCATATTCAAGAAACGTGACTAAGCAGTTCTACTGCGACTAATAATAATGTGAGATTATCATCAGTGAACTGTGCTGAACTCCTTTGATGGTCTAGAGACGGGACCAAATAAGCTAACACAAATATTGACCGATAGGATATTGATGAAATACTGACCTTACATGCTTAGCTCAAATGTACCAGAGATGCAAATTGATTCTGTAGTGTTCCTATTCCCCCATCATGGAGCACATGACTGTCAGTACAGTTGGGCACAAGGTTTAATGGTGTTTGCAAGAAATATGTTTGAACTTATCAGCTAGCCAACCACCATTAGCCGTAATGACTCCACATCTAAACAGTGACTTAACTCTTCTCACATCTCATCTCATGACTGTGCCGTGCTCTCAACAGGAGTTGTCCAATCTTGTGTTTCTGTGGTCAGAACACTCTCTAACTTGGGGGCATTTCTGTTACTACCAAAAATCTTGATCTCTGGGCAGTCGGCCATGCTGTACCCATTCATGAAACACCCAGTGCCGAACAAACATCCATCTGATGAAATAACCCGAAACAGGTGTGTCCTCTGGACCCCTCACCTGACATGAAGGTGAAGCCGCTGGGCAGCTGCATGACCCCCCCGGGGGCGCCGGCCGTCTTCAGCAGCGTGCCGTTGGCCGCCCCCCCACCGCCGTTGCCGGAGGAGACGGGCGCCAGGTAGTTGGTGATGGGGAAGGAGGAGCTGCTGCTGGCCTGCATGCTGGTGGAGGTGGTGGTCGACGTGCTCGTGTTGCCAGGGAGACTGGCCACGGTGAAGGCCGGCTTAAGAGTGTCCTGTGGCAAAAGGACAAGAACAGAAGAAAGAAAAATTGACATGAAAAACAAATGCTTTTCAGCACGCTGCTGTCAGACTCCAAACAGGCCGTAAGTAGCCCGATCAAAATTGACAATGAACACAAACGGTCATCATCAAATCATCTAATGGTGCAATCGAGACATCTTTATTAAGAAATAATTGACGTCCATATTTCTGCCTAAATTTAACTTTGTGCAATTGCCACAGGTAACGAGACACTGAGTGAGTCACTTGAGACTCCCCAGTGAATCACAGACAGCAGATGGGTAGGCTGATGACTAAACGGGCCCGAGGTGGCATTGGAGGGTTCTAGAAGCCCTGCAGAGAAGTGGAATTACTGATGTCTTGATTGAATGCCACTGCACATCATTGTTAAGAAATCAGACAGCATATTCAAAAGGCACATATTCCAGTTGTTATGCATCCTCCAGCCACAGGAGGCAGTGTTGAGCTGGTAGGTTTTAGGCTACTGGAAAAGGGTTAGATCATCAAAATAACAATACAATCTTACATAACCTTTAAACACAAACACATAAATGGTACCTTAGCAACAAAAGACTAGATGACAGCTGAGAAGTTCTGTATAGCATCTGAACAATGCACAGCTTTGGAGAAGTGCTGAGACCAAAGCAGAAATCAGGCATCAGAGCCATCTGTGTTAGCAGGTTATTTCATGGCTAATTACCCTCCACTGACTCTTATGAAGAGTACAGATGATAAAAGAGAAACATTTGAATGATGCACGGTCACCATGACGACAAGCTCTAGCAATCCAGGACTCCCTGTAAAGAGATGATGATACGTTTCAACTGAGAGAAGATGCTAGTTTGGCTCTTGGGCACACTGTTCCTCACTGAGCGGAGAAGAGATGAAAAGATAAAAGAAGAGAAGAGAAGAGGAAGAGAAGAGGAAGAGAAGACAAGAGAAGACCCCCGACCAACAACAACATTAAAGTCGCACAAAGGCAAACATTCAGCTGATAGTCAAAGATGCAAAAACTGAGCTTGTGAAAGCAAATAATCAGACCAAGAATTCAACAGCCCCATAGACAGGGCAGAGGGCAAACCCAACTGTCCACCTTTGTTGTACTGTAGTTCCCAACACAGACCAAACCACAGGCCACAGAGTCCACACAATCAACACAGCATAACGTGCCAGAATACAGCACATGATGAGGCAAAATAAGGACTGCTTCGCCCTGCTATTTCACATTGGTATGCTCCATCAGTATGCTCATGATATAGTGACTTGGCAATAAGTGTGGATAAAGATCTTTTGGATTATTTTCCATATGCCGAGTAGCTGCTCTGTGTGTGTGTGTGTGTGTGTGTGTGTGTGTGTGTGTGTGTGTGTGTGTGTGTGTGTGTGTCTGCGTGTGGGTATGCTCTCTGGCCCTAGTGCATGTTTTCCTGGTGTGCTCATTGATCCTAGCGTGTGTCTAGGTGTGTGTGTGTGTGCGCATTTTGAGTGTGCAGCCAGTCAAGTCACGACATTTAAGAAGGACATATGAACAAGAAAAACCTAACCATTCAAAGTTAACTGTGCTGGATAAATCATGAGCTCACACACACACACACACACACTCCAGACTTTCCTAATAAACATCTACTTTCAAAGCAGGTGTCTTTTGTCTGGGATAAATGATCTGGCAATCATTTTTTGCTTTTAAAAACGTGTTAATCTCATTACTCTCGGGCCAGCGTCTAGCTGTGCAAAGCCAGGTTGTTAGCCTGCAGTTAAGAGCGCACACTGGGAGCCAGCTCCCGTTTATACGTGACTAATTGAGTGGGTGAGAGGTAAGCAGGACCCTGTGGAGTGAACCCTGTGCTGATAGGGGCTCCCGCCGTTTCCCTTTCCCCCCCCCCCGTCCACCCTGCTCCAGCGGACACCAGGCGGCAGAGTAAAGGCTCCAACCCCCCCAACCCCCCCCCCACCTCGGCCGCTGCCGCCCGGCAGGAGCAGGTAAAGCTACACCCCTCTCTCCTCTCCTCCCTGCTGGACGTGCGCTGGCTACGCAGGGGATAGGCCACGGTGCTCGGGCTAGTCTGACACACTTGGCACCCCTCGGTTCAGACATACTGGAGGTGCCTGCGCAGCTGAATCAGGTGGGTTAAAATAGGGCCTGTAAGTTAACCCTGCATAAGGGAGGAGGCAGAGGAGGAGGAGGAGGAGGAGGAGGGGCTGGAGTTCCTGCTACTGGAGGTGCTTCACCGAGCGCTGGGCTCCACTCTCTGCGTAGCTGGGAGTCCGAGCGGCGTATTGTGTGCGCACTGATCATGACCAGATGTGGAGTTTGAACGGAGTTGTTGGAGTCCTGTAAAACTGGAGCAGTGTTAACATAAATCTGCCTGAGCGAGGGCCTGACTGTATCCAGTCCCTTTGCTGTAAAGTCTGTGAAAGGCTCTTTCTGGGAAAATGGAGAGGAATGTGTCCATTTCCACTGACAGGAGAAGGAAGATGGAGATGGGGAGAGAGAGTGAGTGAGAGTGAGTGAGAGAGAGAGAGAGAGAGAGAGAGAGACACACACACACACACGCACACACACAGGTACGCACACACACACACGTATGCACACACACGCACGCACACACAGGGTTTTTGAGGACTAGAAAGGTTCAAAGTCTCTGACTTGCCCCACTCACTTTCATTTTTCTTTCACTTTTGGGAAGAGCACAGAAGGTTAAAGTTGGACAGTTTGCTGACCAATTCTTGCCTGTTAGTGCAGCAGCATACACGTGTTGGCCTCTGATTCACTCTGCCCTGCTCCTTTTACCCTTCACTGTCCTCACACACAAGAGGCATAATCAGAGCAATGTGAAAGAATCTAATAATTAGAACCATCAGTCCAAAGAAAAGGCCCGCTCACACACTTTGTGATTCGCTCGAAGGCAATCACTTGTCGCCTCATAAGCTGCAATTATTTGAACTCTGTTGCTCAATGTTTCATATCGGCAGGGGTTCGCCTGTCGTCGCTGAATTACATTAACATTGCATGGTCTCTCATTGCTAGTCAACATAAATGTGAATGTGGCTTAAAAAAAGATGCTCACAGCACAACAGTGTGTGTGTGCGTGTGTGTGTGTGTGTGTGTGTGTGTGTGTGTCATCCTCATCTCACAAGTAAAAAAAAAAAGTGTAGGTACTGGAAACAGCTGCAGTAGCAGGTCTAACCCAGGGGATGGTGATACACACATATAAACTCCTCAACCTGCGTCAAGGAGAAAAGTCGCTATTTGCCAAGGGCAGGACACAGTGAGTGTGAGTGTACATGCGAGTGCATGTGTGTGAGTGTGTGTGTGCGCGCACGTGTGTCTGTGCGTGTGTGTGATGTGGGGAAGGGGGGTTGGGGGCTGGTGGTGGCTGTGAAGTGTCTGAAACATACAGGGAGGACAGTCGGTCATTCGGCCTCTGGGAGCTCTGTGGGGGGGTGGGGGGGTGTGAGAATGGGTGAACAGCTGAGGGTTCTGAGCAGACAGCTGGCTGGAAACCTGAGACCTGGAGGCTGGGGGGCTGGATTAACCCCCTCAGTGCCAACGGACAGACACGCGGCCCTTGCACAATGTCACTCCACATCAGCCACTGCCATGACTCCCACAGGTGACTTTGGGGGGGAATGTGACATTCAGATGGAACTATGAATCTTTATGACGCAGTCCTACCAAAGATCTGCTTTAACCCTCTCTGGCCCTACTCTATGAGAACTGTGTCTGTGGGTCATTCGAATTTATTTATTGGATTTATTCATGGAAGTTCTTAGCCATGTGTCGGGGAAACTCTTTAACTTTGTCCAAATAATAGGAAGACAACTTCAAGCGCAGGAGGAGAATCCATTCCTTACACTGAGGAGAGGATTCTTGCATTTGAGGTTAATAGATTCCGTTCATTGAACTTTATTGGAAGGATAACAGATTAAATGTACTGTCATTTCCTGTGTATTAGCTGCATTGCGAATAAACCGCAGCATAGTATTTTATTCAAGTGAAAAAAAATAAAAAAAATAATAATACCATATCAATGCACCAATGTATAAACCACGGCTAATAGTTGGGAAATGACGGAATTGCCAGCACTTTAAGTATAATAACTGCATGGGGATTTTTTTTAAAGAAGTACCACTTTAAAGAGAAGACTCACTTTTAAAGCAGAGGGCACAAAAACACTCACTTTCTCTTTAAATCAAACACAAATCCCAAAATGAGCATCCAATTACATCCAATTAAAAAACAAAAACCGCTGCGTACACTACTCCTCTGTGTGGGACGCTCTCTCTAAGGGGCCGCCTTTAAGACGAGGAAAAAAACCTCCGGAGAAAAGGCCTCCACTTCAAATAATGAGGCCTTACAAATCTCCTAGCAGCGCTGATTCACTGCGAAAAAGGGATGACAAGAGCCAGGGCCAACCCGGAACACATCGTCCCTTAAGAGCCCACTCTTCTAAGAGGCCGCATTACGGAGCGCATGCATTAGTTAAGAAACGGCGCGGCTCGCCTAATGGAGATGATTATTCAGCAACACTGAAACCTTACAGCATCTGAGGAGCATTATGATAATTGTGCTGTTGGAGAGGTTTAAGGGTGATGAGAGGGTGTAGGAGGGAGGAGGAGGAGGAGGGAGGGGAGGGGGTTGCAGGAGAGCTAACAAATAACACATCACACAAAATTGGAAACAAACAGTCCTTGCACTCATTAGATGCCAATGCCCCTAGGTCACTGTCTTCAATGTAGTTGGTGTATTATCTCTGAACATCCCAAACGTTAATCTAATATATGATGGGAAACATGTGGCCAGTGGCTTATGGCACAGAACTGACAGGCATGAGTGCAGTCAGTGCAGGGTAGTCGGGTGTGTATGTGTGTGTGTGTCTGTGTGTGTGTGTGTGGGGGGGGGGGTCTGTCCTGTGCCCCTGAGCGGGTTAAGAAAATAAAAAAAACGAAGGTGACAAATGGCGCTGGTGCTCAAGCTGCTTTAGTGGCCCCCATTGTACGGCTTACTGGCCGGGCGGCGGGCGTAATCTCCCATTTGCTGGCGGCCATCTCCTGGCCTGTCACACTGCCAGCGGTGTGGAATTCGCCGCTCCGTTTGGGGAGACGGCTAAAAAAGGCAAGGCAGCCCAAGTCGGCGGGAGCCAGCCAATGGCGAGCCGGCGGGACAGCTGCTCGCAGCAACATAAGGCCGTGCTGGCTCCACCCCCCTGCCTTACACAGTGACACATTGCTCAACACCCCCCCCCCCCAACACACACACACACACACACACACACACACACACACACACCATAAATCCCTCCCAAATACACACATGCACACACTCACATACACAAACACACCTCACTAAATGTGTCACCCTCGGTCTCGTGCTCCCTCTCTCTCTCTCCCTCTCTCTCTTTTTTGTCTCGGTCTCTTTTTTTCCAACAGGCACCCTATTTAGAGCCAAGCTTAAGATAAGGTGCATATCTGAGTAAATTAACTTTCCGCTATCTCAATGACACTCACTTGTCACCTAGTACCTCTCTCCTTGGCGGCACTAAGAACTGCGGTTGAGCGCGGGAGTGTGTGTGTGTGTGAGTGTCGGTGAGAGAGAGGGAGTATGGTATATGTGCGTGCATCTGTCTGTGTGTGTGTGTGTGTGTATATATATGAGACTGAGCATGCAGGCTCCTCTCTCTTCATTTGTATGCAAGTCTGGTCCATTGCACCATTGAGGAGTTTAACCACGACTAAAGAGATTTCAACTTGATCTCAACTCTTGCGCTTTCCTCCGAGCGCATACCACGGGGCTGACGGAGCAAGATCTGTCAAAACCAGATTATGCATTCCCCATCAAACAGATTAAGACAAAACCGTCTTGATACAAAGCTGAGGGCACAGTAGTGAAGATGAGCTGAAAGATACGCGTTAATATAATGATGTAGTGATGACATGAAAAAGGTAGCGGCTGAGAGAGAGAGAGAGAGAGAGAGAGAGAGGGAGGGATGGATGGAGAGAGGGGGAATAGAGGGAGGGAAGGATGGAAAGTGAGTAAGAAAAAGAGAGAGAGGAAGAAAGAGTGAAGGAGGCAGAGAAAGAAAGAAAGAAAGAAAGAAAGAAAGAAAGAAAAGAAAGAAAGTGATATTTGAGAGAGGCCCTGATTTATCCCAGCCTAGTGAGTAAACTATCTCCAAGTAAGTGGCAACCACAGACAAGCAGCAGACTTTTAAAAACACACTCCTGTTATCCCGCTTGGTCATTTTCCAGCATAGCCTCTTCCTTACATAACTCCCAGATAAATCACAGTGCCTTTGGAAAACACTGAGGAAAAGATGGACTCTGTTTATGTGGACATATCTGTTGATCACATGATTATGGGATAAGCCAAATTAAAAAAATAAAAAAGGGAAAAAAGGTCACTTCTAAACGTCAGGTGAATATTGTCATTACTACCTGCTTTGAAACGTATTCCCAGTACCAGGATATTTTTTAAGTTGGCTTTTTCACTGGGGCTCATCTGTAATGATTTGAAAAACCTTCTCTACT
>NC_085011.1:21691442-21803942 GCF_963854185.1 Sardina pilchardus | reverse complement strand
TCTCCATCCTTTTATGGAAATGAAGATAGAATCTCCGCCATTCCAGAGCCAAAAAGATTTGTCTCGGGCTTTCAGGATGCTCCGGGCTCTCAAAACTTCCCCACAGACACAGAAGGACGTTGTCAGAGAATACAAAACAGCAGGCTAAGTGGTTTTAATAGTTCCTTTCATACTAAATCTCAACAGCTTGCAAATCCCCCCTTTGCAAAAAGGCAAATGGGCTGGTTTGGCTAATTAAAAATGATTTACTGCGCTATTGAATAAAAGCATGAGGGCAAAGATAAAGTTCATTTAGAGTTCAACACCCTTGCTTATGTGTTCCTGTTTAGCTGTGTGGACTGGGCAAGCCCAAGAACTTCTTTTGGTTTTTCACATCATTAGCACCCACAATGATGATACACATCTCTGTCACCAGCGGTTACTTAGGGACTCTACACTCTGATGAATTTGAATTAGAAGCTTTGAGTTATAACAAAGACATTTTTGTTCTATTCCCCAGAGCCAAACTATTTGTTCTATTCCCCAAGGAGCTTTGTAATATTTCAAAGCAACGTTTTATCAGCACTTTCTCTAAAGCCTCTGTAATTTGACACTCCTGTCTTTGAGCAAGACAAATCTGTTGGCAACTTCCCACATAAACAAAAGCTGGTAGCTCACATTAGACATGATTGTTGGTGTGGCACTTAGTAAAGTACAGACACGCAGCATATTCATCTGTAGATCGGACATCAAGCCGTCAGGTGTCTTAAGAGGTGAAGCGCCACGCACGTCTTGGAATGTCTGCACACGCTGGCAGCTCTATCAGGGAAGAAAGGATTACTTCTGGAGAGGCTTGTCTCAGAGAGAGAGAGAGAGAGAGAGAGAGAGAGAGAGGGAGAGAGAGAGAGATCTCCATAACTCATCTTCTGCAGCTGGAGAGCAAAAGATGATTTAAATGGAGCCCCCAGCCTGACCCACTGTGGCTGAAGATTCACATCACAGGACTCTGTGGCCTCGACCTCCACTTTTTGAGAAGAAGCAAAACAACCTCCCCTTTCTATGAAACAGACATCATTTCTCATCTCATTCTCATTCATTCTACTCCACAGTTTATCTTTTTAATCTAAAACGGACTCCTTTCAGAGTCGCAGAACAATAGAGGCTACCAACTATATTTCAACGGATTCAACCTAATTCATATGACATTTCTATTACAATCCTTCATGAAACTACTAACTACGGACAAAGTCATTTTCCAACGTGATAAAGACTTCACCTGGGATTGGATAAGTAATGACTCCATTTTTCAGGGTACAGTCAGCAACTAACGGCGGAAAAGAGCAGAGAGACGCATAAAGCACCTTCTAACTTCTAACCATGAATCTAGAATGGGAAACGTGAGCAGGCTTCAGGTTAACCTAATCTCGAAGCAACTACGCAAGTAAGGCTCACATTTTGCACATGAACACCCAACGCCTGAGTAGCCTTTGATCAGAACATTAACGGAACTACTTGAACCGAAATAAACTAAATACAGAACTGAGGGCCTCAAGCCTCACCTGATCCATAGAGGTTTCGCTTTCACAAGGCGTTCGAAGGCAAAGCCGCGGTGGTACAAACCTTGGTTTCGCCGAGGCTCTCCGACTCCGACACCTGGTAGGTGAGGTCGGTCTCCTCAAACCCCGTGGCGCTCATGCGCTGGTCGGTGGAGGGGTCCGAACGGGGCGGCGAGTCGGGCGAGTTCAGGCACGTCTGGATCAGGGCTTTGCCCGTCTCGCTGGTGATCATGGGCTGCAGCTTGCGCGTGGCGAACGTGTACACGTGCCCCGTCTCGCTGGCCACCAGCAGAAGCACCTGCGTGCCCGTCAGAGTGGACAGCTCGTAGGCCTGCAGAGAGAGAGGGAGGGAGAGAGAGAGAGAGAGGGAGGGAGGGAGGGATAGAGGGAGAGAGTAAGTCTCAAGAAATGCAGAACTCATTTCGATGGCCTAGACCATTACTGTTTCATTAGGTAACTTGGCAGAAATGTCCACGCATCAATTGTCAATAGCTGTTTTATTTCACTAAACCACAGTTTAACTCCACACAAAAGTCCACCTAAGACAAAAACAAAGACTTGCACGGGAAACCGAACACTTTTGGTGTCAGAAAAACGAACCACGGCAAAAGAACATAAATTGTGACTTGTGAAATAATTCCCAAGTTAGGACCGGACACTGGCCTCCCTGCAGACTCCCACCGTGTTCCCACTAAAACCCTTCTTTCACAACCCACTAAAGTCTACAAATTACTCCGGGCACAATAACAAACACTGTGGAGTAATTATCGGTGAGGTCACTCCAGAAGTCTGTGTCTTTCTCTACTGGACCTCAAGAGAGTATGAGTACCCCCAAAAGCACGGCTGGCATCAACTCGGACTCGCTGCTGGTGCGACGGCCCTTTGAGGTGTTTACAAACAGTGGCGGTGCCAACCCTGCGCACCAGCGATGATGCCACCGGGCCACTGGAGGACTGAAGTCGCTCTGTGTGGAGACACAGACACACACACACACATACACACACACACACACACACACACACACACACACACACACACACACACACACACACACACACACACTATGCTGCACTGGTGAACTCTGACGTACAGGCCTAAAACGTCACTAAAATAACATGAGATAAGCCGCCAGAAATAGGGGGCCAGTGATAGTGCGTGACTGATTGCATTCCGAGCCGAGGGGACTGGTGATTGCATGGAGAGGAGGGGAGGGGGTGGTGTTGGTGCTGGTGTTGGTGGTGGGGTTGATGGAGCACTAGAGGATTGATTTCATACAGATGGACGTGGCTATGAAACTCGGAAGAGTTTGCCCTTCACTGGACTCTGACATTAGCTAGATGACACGACACGGCATACATCTGAAGAGAGTCCTGTGAGAGTGCGAGTACACCTTTGTGTGCCTGTGGTAGCTCGACATTTATTGGAGTGCACACACTCCGTATAAAATGCGTTCAAGACACCTTAAATACCATCGGTTATGTATGTCATAAAACCTTTCAGAAGTGCTATCTTAGTCATCCTTCACTGGAACACATGTTCTCACTCTCACACACACACACACACACACACACACACACACACACACACACACACACACACACACACACACACACACACACACACACACACACACACACACACACACACACACACACACACACACACACACACACACACACACACACACACACACACACACACACACACACACACACACACACACACACACACACACACACACACACACACACACACACACACACACACACACACACACACACACACACACACACACACACACACACACACACACGCTCTTGCTCTGAATGGATTCATCTATTACACTGTGTGTGTGCAGGGACACTGACAGTGGAATGATGAAGGGCCCCAGATTGAGAAGGGTAGTAGCAATATTACAACACACACACAACGCACACACGCACGCACAGACCAAAAGTGAGGCTAGCATATGCTTTATCAGACATGAGACATTAGTATGACACTGGGCAATTATGGATCCGTCTTAATGATGCAACATTTTTTCCTGCTTCTTCCAGATGCTACTTCTTCGTGAAATTGTATTAAATCCCAATAAAACACAGTGCTAGCATGCAATTGCTCAAGGCTTGCATCACACACAGACAGTATCTAGCGCAATATTCAATAAGTCATAGTTTTGTCATGTCTTTAATCTAAATCAGAACTAAACAGCATCTGCGAGTCAGACAGCAAAGAAAACGCTTGAGTCTGCCTGCGTGGTTAAGCATGAAAGAAAATACATAAACATATTTTTTTATCTCTTTTTCCAAAACATCTCGAGTTGCACAATTATGATGTAATGCGAAACACAAGTGGTTTTCCTTCGGCGTGCGGAGAGAAGCGAGCCTGGCCATCGCGCATCTTTTGACAGCTCTTAATATAATCTTCTAATCCAGCAGCACAGAGGAGCGCTTGCGCTGTCCAAGGCAAACAAGACGAGCAGTGAAACTATTCCTGGGGCCTGCATGCCTACTGTAGATTGGGGCCGGCGATTAAGATCCCGTCAGTCTTTTGTCGTGGGCTGAACACGACCACAGCTATTTCACCCATCAGTCTAGACCCCCAAGTCTAACGGAGAGATTTCACAGGGATTTCTGACTTGGGACTATAAATCATTATTAGTGAAGTCACTACTAAAATGGGTGTTTCTGATTAAGAAAATAAAACTAACCATTATATGTGGTTTTGAGTCTGAAACCTTTATAGAGTAATTATGTTGGTACACATGTTTAGAGAGCCTTTAGAAAAAAAAATATCTTGATGGTTTTACTGTTTAAACAACTAATCTCAAACAATTATTTCATCCAAAAGCCATGACCATGCACATTTTAGTTTGATCCTTCACGCTACATAAATATAGGACAGTTGTCATTGCAACTTTATGTGGACACCAATTCGGTCTAAAAACAATGAAGCTCCACTCCGTCAGAGAGGTCTCCCACCGGCATGCCACAGAAACGGAGATGACCGACGGAGATGACCGACACTGACTGGGGAGAGGAGATGGGCGCTGCTGGACCGTGTGGCAGAGGTGGGCTGCTGTAGGGCCCTCCTCCGAGCCCCGTCCCACTCTGTTCTTCAGTGGGCCAGAGGGTCAGCTCTGTCGCCCACTCACAGCACATCAAAACCCCCACAGCACAGCACAGCACAGCACAGCACAGCACAGCCCCAGCGGTGCGTGGAGGGATGGTTGCCTGGACACTATACTACACACACACACACACACACACAGACCAAGAAGGCTGCAGTGCACAGGGGCGAGTAAAATACACTGAATGAACAGCATGGCGAGCACTCTTCAAGGACTCCAACGCATGTTCCCTCAGAGAATAATATACTTGTATTACAGAGTCTATTATCCTCCAACAGACAGCTGAACGGGGAGAAAAGCATTTGCTTTTCAACATGACCGAAAGACCCAACACTATGACTCAGTAACATATGGACTTTTCATTAAACACCATTCTGTATACCTTTCCAAAAGGCCAAGGAAAAAGAGAGCACTCACACTAACACAAAGCTCCACTTGTCTGGTCAGGGCACTTAGACTTCAAACCACCACAGAGCTATCTGTCTTAGTCCATATAAAACTATTGCTGTTTCCTGTCTGCCCAAAGAAATGGATTCAATAAACAGGTGTCAACACGAATCCTTTTGGAAAACTCCATACTCTACTCTAGCAACTTATTGAAAGACGATTCGGTTTTGCAGATGAAATTGTACGGCTATGCTCGATTCAGACAAGCATGCAAAGGCTCAAGCAGCTGGAAGAAATCTGGATAGTTCAAAGCTAGTACCCCTGTTTGTATAAGTTCAAAACGTAAGTGGAGGTATAAATGGATAAACCAAGAATAGATCAACTTAAATCCTGGCAGTGGGATGAGGAAAGCCATGTCAGTGCCTCATGAGTGACCATTTCATCTGCATGGCCTTTTGCACGAGAGACGGCATTTTCCAGGGACTGAATTACCCATGGCCCATTAGGCTTGAATTTTCCCTCACTCAGTTACAGTGACTGTGCACACTGGTTCCAAATTATCCATATAAATGTTCACATCATCAACAAAACCTTTCACAATGAACTTTCACAAGGAATTAACAGTGCATTGCCACACCATTAAAGAATAATTGACCATCTAAAAGCAACGAGGAGATTCATTCAACTATTCCAAATTTAACCAAACTTCACCACCAACCTTGTAAGTGTTTCTAATCTTACTGTGCAAGATAACTATGTGGGTGGCGTTAGATCTCGGGGCTGCATCCTCTGGTCAGAGCAGCTGTCAGACAGGAGATTCTGACTCACCTGCTGACCACCAGACAGAAGTGCCCTCTGGAGCTGCCTTTGATAAGGGTCATTCCCATGGTTTGGTCAGCTGTCCGGAGAGCAGGAAAACCACAGACAGTGATGGACGGCAGCTACAGTTGATGCACCAGACTAAATCCGTCAAGGCTGTGTCAACACACTAAAGAGCTGCAGAACTCAATTCTACAATACAAGCAGATGGCTGCAACAAACGCACAGTTACAGGGAAACGTACCAATTTCCAAACCTTGATCTGGCCTGTCGACGGGGAAATAGACGGTACAGTCAGTCTACTTAAAAACACCTATCCTACCTACGTTTCAATTCCAAGCATGAATAGAAGTAACACAAACAACTCAATTTACAGCAGTTTATGAGGTCTTTATGTTCTCGAACAGATGGGTGCTGGAGAACCACAAACGGCGTGTCAACTGTGCCTGCTCGTTATAGCGCCAAATCTCTATACAGAATTGAAAACATTTGTTCAAAAGTCCAATCAAGCTATTTATGTGGAGTGCAACAGCCCTCATAAACTACAGCTGTCAAAACTACCATTTTCCACCATTAAAGCTACATTGACATCTGATAGTTCATTCACTGCTAACAGACACAATGCTGCACAGAACAAAACATTACATTAAATTGGTGACGTTTCAGGCAAAGCAGCCATGTAAACCAGGGAGAAACCAGAGTGGGATGTCGGGTTGTCCACAGTGAATTTCATGACTCTCATGGCTTCAACCACAATGGTTTCTTTCGCGTGTCAGTGAATTACCAACTGTCTGAATGGGCTAAATGATCCATCCAGTTCATACAACTTCAAAACATCATTTTACCAAAACAAAACACAGACAACAAAAATGTCTGGTGATGATGTCAGTGTGATTTATGTCTGTGGCTCATCTAATTATTTACCACCCAGTCTTTGTAATGTCCCTCACAGAGATCCATGGAGAGACAGACTGACAGACAACCACTGAACTCAAAACAGTCATGCTGATAAAGCACTTTGAATTTTATTCTGAAAGGGAAATAGAGAGAGAGAGAGACAGAGAAAGAGAGAGTGTGTGAGAAAGAGAGAGTGTGTGTGTGAGAAAGAGAACGAAAGAGTGTGTGAGAGAAAGAGAGCGAGAGCGAGAGAGTGTGTGAGAGAAAGAGAGCGAGAGAGAGAGAGAGAGAGAGAGAGAGAGAGAGCGAGAGAGAGAGAGCGAGAGAGTCACTCTGCTGGGCTTCCTGAGGAGCCTCCAGGCTGGATGAGCACATGGGTGATGAGGAGTAGTGGAGAGGAAAGGCCAGAGAGTGTGCCCGCGCTCGTGCCAGGCCTGCCTGCCTGAGCATCGGCCCGCGACGCCCAGGGCCGCTCCACCTGGGGCCTGTGCCAACCTCAGCAGCTGGGTGCATCCATGGCACACACAGAACACGGGAGAGAGAGAAGGAGAGAGAGGGCGAGAGAGAGAGAGAGAGGACACTACAGAGAACTCATCTCTATATGCTCATGAAGCCCTTCATGAGGCCGCAGAGTCATTCACTGAAGCGCCGCTTGAGAAGGTATATAGCCTTACTGCTCTGCTGGATGCCAGCCCAAACCTAGGCCGGTGCAATACAGTAAAAACGACTGCATCATGTTGGTCTGGCACATTAACACCATAGCTCAGCTGGCTAGATCACCGACTGTAGTTGGATGTTTTAATGAGGGGTCTTAAACAGAACATTCTGGAATCTCGCATGGGGGAAAGAGAAGAAGGTAGGAAGGCAAGCGTGCCATTTTCCGGGAGGAATATCTGCCATAAAAAGCTGAGCATTTAAGCCTTATGTATGCCCCAGGAAAAAAGATCATGGCGACTGTTCAACAACAAGGGCCAAGGAATATTTCAATGTGCCTGTTTCCACCTCCTGTGAGTGTGTGTATGAGTGTTTGACTGAGTGACAGAGAGCGAGCAAGAGAGAGAGAGAGAGAGAGAGAGAGAGAGAGAGAGAGTGTGTATGTGTGTATGTGTGTGTGTGTGTGTTTATTTGAAGGGGGTGGTAGTGGTAGTCAGAAATAGAGAATGTCAGTTGCTACACTCTATTTTAAGCACACGGCTAGTCGTGTCTTCAGTGGTTCCCAGTCACCCTTTGCCAGCACAGGGAATATGTAACACCGCATAGGCTAGGCTACTCTCTACTGTGGCCCATCAGAGTCCCATGTGCACAGCAACACCTTCCGCCGCAGTCCCACATTCAAACATGGTCTATTTACTCAACACCTCCAAATGGAACGGATACACCTTCCTGAATCAATACCATTCACTTTGGTGTGATTTGGTCATCGACTGTGCAAATAAAGTATATGCCAAATTGTTTGTGTGTGCCCCACAGCAATGGTTGATCATGGCACAGGTTCTCTAATAAGTTGGTTATGGTCATTAGAAATAGGCTATCAATACGTTGACAATGGAAATTAAAGTGACATTGTGGCATAGGCCTGAAACTGACTAAATTTGAATAATTTTAAAATCATCTGATGTAACATGACACATTCCATAGGCTACTCATAAGGCACCAGAAAAAGTCACATCATACTGTACAGGGGTGATGCATTGAGTTATGATAATTATGGCAACCTGTGAGTGTTGCCATAGGGAACAACACTGCAGGCACAACTTGGATTGACAGACTCCGCTGCACACTCACCTTTTTCATGATTCCAGTCTTCCGCTTGCTGAAAGTTGTGTATCTTCTCAATTTGTTGTCGATGAACTCCATTTTAATCTTCACTCGCCCACGAGTTTTCTTCCCAGGCTTTGCCCCAGCAACACCTCCGGGGACCACACCGTAACCTCCCGGTTGAACCCCTACCTCTGGCCCTACCATAGCGGCTTCCATCTCCGCCCGCTCTCGCTTAACACCTCTTCGGTTGTCCCCGACTGAACTCATAGGATCATCATCATCCCCGGAGTCGGACTCCGCGTCCGAACCGCTACACACCGGTGCACACTCCTTATCGGGATCATATCTGCCGCTACCGGGAATCCCCACGCCTGTGTTCAAACCCACCAGTCCGCCCTGACCCACTGACTGTAACGTGGTCAAGCCTGTCCCGTTACCTGGTCTCACTCCTCCTCGAGAACCCACTCCTGGACCATTTCCCCCCAGCATCCCTGCCCCTTTCCCCGGCCGTCCAACCGCACTACCGCAATCGTTGACCCCAGACACTGCTTGCCCTGCTCGGACCGAACCAGGACGAAGTCCGCTACCGATAACCACAGAACCGTGAGTCGCGTTATTCCCAGCTGTTGATCCGTTACCACTCAGTGCTGATCCAGCCTGACTAGATATCATTCTATTTTAGAAAATAATTAGCAAAATATGCCAGCCAACTGCTGGAGCTCGAACTGCCTGCTAAAATTGCACCACAGCACACGAACCTACGAAAGGTAAACAAACAGCGAAAAATATGGTCAAAGCCTTATCCGGAATCTCTACGTAACAACCTATGCAAAGTTTCAAAAGTGATGCTGTCCCTGAGACCCTTCACCCCGCCAGTCTAGCTCTGCCTTCTCCTTTCTCAAAACTCGAAGCACTTTCTCCAAAAGGAAAATGCGGATTGCAGCTCTCGAATCACTCCGCCATGACATGTAGTTCACACAGTAAACGTGGGAGACGTCGTCAATGGCGGACTTAAATCTTTTGTCTCTGTAAATTCAGTTTCATTGTAGGCGTGCAGACTATTTTCTATAATATTTACAATGTTTCAATACTTGGAGTTCTTTACCGTATATGCAAGTGGACGAATATATCAAAGTACGATCTACTTTCCTCCTTATAAAGAGATACAATGTTTCCTTTTATGGCGTTGTCTCTCCTTATTTGGTGAGTCACAGTGACGCCCTTCCATTGGTCTGGGCGAATCTGTCTCGTAACGCTATTGGTCAAATGGGCATGTTCATTAGAATACATGCCATCATGGTTGCATTTGCTAGACGTCATCCAGGGAGAAAGACAGACTTAGTGGGTTACGTGCCTTGATCTTGATTGTTAGACCATTTGAATGAAGTTTCAGAGTTTCATTATACATTACTTTATGCAAAGGAGGTGCACCATATCTGTAATCTTCACCCTCAGTGCAATATAAAATCATATAGATGGCTTTGAGAGCATGCATATTGGCCCTTCAGATGAAGAGTTGAGAGGAACTTGAAAGCACAGGCCTAGTAAACGTGTTTGCTACTTAAGTTTCCACTACTAATGTTTCCTGGCTAGTAAAATTGGTATCAATCAGAAGTTAGCCCATATAAACAGTTTTCTCTATCATTCCTAAACTTTATAAACAGACCTCATAAACCATAATGAAGATTGAACACAGACTACTCCAAGGTTATTACGAAATTGTTCATCAAAAGTGAGAAACACAAAATTTGGCTGAGGGAAATGGGTCTGGCTCTGAACATGGTGTTTTCTTCCCGTAGTTAATCTTCCATATTTGTGGCTACACACAGTTCTCATTTGTAAGCAGACACTGTTAAACGCGTGCCGTGCACTCTCTCATATCTAGCCCACTGATTAACCAAAGTGAGTCCACCCTAGCCGGTTTTCTATCTCATAATAACAACAACATCTCCGTTGAAACGTGTCAACATCTATTCCTTTATACATTCTGTTCATCTTGAAGTGGTGTTTTGTTACAAGAGCTCTGACACAAGTAGCTCCCCTTCGCCCACACCAGTCCCAGTGAGCACTGAGTCTGAGACGGGCTGTTCATGTTCGTGTGTGAGATAGAGAAGGAGAGACGAGAGACGAGAGGAAGAGAGTGACACTGACCAGAAGAAAAGCAAAAGGGGAGAGGGAGTGGCTAAGGTTTACACTGTGTGTGCACGTGCATTAGGGCAGAGGAGACAGAACATTTGGGAAAGTGACTGAGACATGGAAAGGCTATACATACATTACAACCCATGGTGACTCTCATAGGCCCCTTCTCAAACTCTCTCCTCAATCCTAACCCCCCCCCCCCATCATTCTTCATCTAGATCAGTGGGAACGAAGACCGAGGAAGGAAGGGAGGATAGAAGACAAGACGTATGAGAGGGGCCCTATGTGTGCATGTGCACATGTGCATTAGGGCAGAGGAGACAGAACATTTAGGAGAGTGACTGAGACATGGAAAGGCTACATTTGCATGGCAAAAAGATATTCCCCTGTGCACAATTCACACACTTTCATCAACCTGAAACATCACCAGGACTGAGTCAATGTACACAGCACAGGTTAAGAAGGACCTGCCATGGGGATTAGTCACCTTTCAAGGGAATCAATGCAATTACACGATTTATGGGCACAGGATGTTACAAGATGCTCCTTGTGGACACTCCTTCTGAGATAAACTGATCAAAGATGAGCAACCTTCTTCGACATAACGAGGGCTCATCAAATATGTAGGGAAACTATAAAATATTAACTCCAGATAATGCACCTGGTTTCATGGTCCATCTTTCTTAGGGGTTATGTCATTGGCAGACACGAAGTCTTTCAGAAACAGGAATGGAAGAATATGCATTGTAAGCTTAACCTTGTTCTTGGATCCTAATGCCAATAGCTGTGGAGCATTAAGAGCAGAACTTTTCAGCATCAATACAACTGATGAACACATACACTTTATGTAAGACACGGTCGATTCTTTTTTGTGGAGGTCACTCGCTGGACAAAAGTTGTAGTCTTTGATTATAATCTGCTGTGCGCTTTTGTGGAATTCAGAGAAATTCTTTCTGTTGTTGCTCTATCACAGTGCACCACGCGGTATGTTCCGTTCTTATTGGTCGAGGTCACTGCAGAACACTTGTAGGCCTTGAGCATTAATCCATTATACTTTTGTCCAAGACAGAAAAAGGAATCTTCTCAGGGTCATCTAGCTAGCCATCTCAAAACAGCTCATGGGTTCATGTCCAGTTCCTCTACAGATGGGAAGCAAAGTGTTTCACACTCAGCAATGCACTGGCATTGTGGCATCCCCATTGTGCTTCAGAGGACCTAATGGAATGGGTGTTGAGGTCAAATAGTAACAAATACTTCACAGCGTCAAGGACAACACCAAAATCGTTTAGAAGGCACTGGATGTGTGCCGTCTCCAGAAGACCAGAAGATGTCAGGTAAAATGCCTTAAAATTCATAACATTTACTGAGGTAAATACTGGGGTCTGTCTTACTTTTCTATCTTGTGAAGAGTGAAAATTTGGACTCAACATCATCTATAAATGTAAATAATTGGTCTGGACTCTGTCAGTCCACTTTTGATTGCTAATGGCTGTGACCAGGAGTGGAATCACATATTAGCTTTGGACATAAATCTCCTTCTGAATCTTGTCGGAACAGCAAACACATCTTTCTTGTAAACAAAGGTTTTGTAGTTGCAGTTGTTTAGTCAGAATCAGTTCCAAAGAAAACACACATCCATGTTGTTTCATACTGATGCCATAAACAGAGTCATTTGTTGTGTTCAAAAACACTGCTGACCGTAGTAAAACGCCTGCACCATGCTGGATAAGAGGTTGTAGACACAAGTCTGAAAGCGGTCGGACCTCCATTTGACAAACCTCCAGCCGGCTAAGTTCAGACTTCCATATGACCGTTTATGTTGTTCAGAAATACAGCCCAACCGTTTAACATCCGCGGAACCTCCGGTCTTACATGTATGTCTGAAAGCCCTACGTGATTGGTTTGATAGGCATAGTTTGAACAATCCAAGAGTTCCCTTTAAGCATGAAAGAAGCCTCATGATTGGCCTAGGACAATGACAACCAATCAGGGGTCTACAAGTGAGGGCCTTTAATGAGAGCAGCAAGTATACATGTTGATTACTGTGACTGTTTGCAAAAGCACATTAAAAAAGGCCAACGTGTAAGAGCCTTATATTAATACAGAATAAAATAAGGACCATTTCTGAACTTAAAAAAAATATTAAAACAAATACAAAAAGGATATACAAAATGGTCCTCACAGACAAAGAGGCCACTGCTGTTTGATAAAGATATAATAAGAAAATGCAGAGAATCCTTCATTTTTTTTCTAGGCACTTAGAATCTGTAGATTGATGGTGACTTTTGGTCTCTCTCTTTCTGATGGACTAGTAGCACTCGTTTTATACTGATGTTTCGAGCTGTAACATTATTGAATACAATCTGCACTTTCTTCCAAGGGACAGGGCAAGAGCAGTATGTTTGTGAATCTGTATATTAAAAAAAACATCACAGAGTACCTTTCCATTGACAGAAAAATAATAAAAGCAAACAAATAAAAAAAGATATAAAACACAGGACCTTCATGATAAATACAAGGCTGCCTGCATATCCTTCTACAATACAACATTATAAAAATAAGAGAAATCTGAAGTGTGTTGATGGGGTTAGTGCAGATTTTGGGTGAATATTTCTACTAGGCTTTGACATGTGGAGGGAGGGGTCCACACAGTGGAAGAGATCCGGGGGGGGGGTTCGGACCACGCCAGCATCAGGGGAGAGTATATGTGTCCACCTGTTGTCCAGTCAGCTGAAAGTAAGGAGGCAGAGCTCCAGAATCGGAGGCTCCTAGTCGGCCATGCGCTGAGATGCTGGGTGGCGTTACCATTGGCAACCGTGGTCTCTGAGGAGCACCGCGAAGATATATTTGAAGATGAACAGTACAATCATAACTGAATCTCTTTAAAACACACACTCACACACACACATACACACACAGAGGAAACATACACACAGCTTGCCTCTGACCGTTTTTCCTCTGAATGTTTCCAAGGGCAGGCAGCACACTGCAGGTCCTGATAAGGAACAGTTCTGATCCAGAAAGTAACAGACATCAAACCTTCATGCAAACCTTTCTTCCTTTTTTTTATCAACAACTTGTACCCTAAATCTTCATCTCCCAAGTAAATGGTTTGTAAATAAAACCAAATTCCGCACACACAAGGACGCCGACAGCAAATTCAAGTCCAGACGAGAACAGAGGCATTAAAATAACAAAGAGAGACGATGGGAGTCCAGCATGGTGACATCAGCTCAAGTGTCTCTCTCGCTCTCCTGATTGCATTGGGCTCTTTCCGCACCTAAACAGCAGAGGTGGAAGGCTAAGGTTGGAGATGAGGGTTTCTATTCCCATATTCGTCCACAGAGAAGGGCAGTTCCCAGGGTCCCAGAGGAAGAGAAAAGGAGGAGAGACAGAGAAAGAAAGAAAGAAAGAAAGAAAGAAAGACAGAGAGAGAGAGGCAGTGAGTGAGAGAAAAAGGGAGAAAAGTGAGGGAGATACAGAGAAGGCAAGGGAGGTGAAGAAGCACCTAAGTGGGTCGACGGGATGATGAAACTCTGTGGACGAGTGCAAACAGCCTTGGCCACGATTAAGGCAAAACAAACAACAACATAAAAGCTCCCTGGGGTCTGAGTCCTTTTTCACGTACATACACACACATGTGCATATACACACATACACACACACACTCACACACGTCTCTCAGTACAAAAAAAGTCTCTTTTTTCCAATCCGACAGCCCACTTTCTCCTCTCCTCCCCCTGAAATGTGTCAGACTCAGTTCTGCATCCAGCATGTCTGTGATTGTGCGGGCAGGCGGTGGTTCCTTGGGGGGGGGGGGGGGGGGGTCCGAGGCTTTAAGGAAGGAGAGGGGTGAGGTGGGCCAGGCGGGCAGGCGGGGGGGTCACAAAGGATCGGATCGCACGCGGGTGGTGTGTGGTGCGGAGCCGGAGCGGAGTCCTTCAGACTTTGCTGTCGGAGGGCAGCTCGGTGAGCGCCTGGGCCAGGTCACTGAAGGAGGGCCTCTCTTTGGGGCTGGGCGCCCAGCAGCGGCCCATCAGCTTGGACACTTTGGAGGGGCAGCCGTCCGGCGTGGGCAGCTTCACCTTGCCGCCCTGCAGACCTGCGGGCAGGAGGACACAGAGGGAAGACGCTCTAGCGCTGTCGGAGATGGTGGACAAGACAATGGAGAGCGTCTACCTGGCATCTGATTTCTTGCAGGCTTCTTGTTTTTTTTTGACAAGATTAAGGTGCTATCTGGTTTCCATTAGCACATTTACACTCATGATCTCATCACTGCTCATTACTGTAAACTTTCTTGACTTAAGATACTGTTGAAATCTAAAGCTAGGGTGTCTAGATCCCATGAAGTTTAATGTAAAATTGTATGACATGCATCACAAAGTTGGGTCCATCCTACAGAAAATGGCATATTAAGACAGTGGCTGTGCAGACTACACACACTGACTGACACGGACTGAATCTTCAATTGAACATTTTCTGTAAGCTATTTTGTGGTTTTTGAAAGCTGTTTTGCTGCATATCTTCTCTGCATATTAAAGCAGTACTGCAAAATGGCTATTAAGACACTATGAATTTGAATGACTAAGCAGTATGGGTTGCTCTGCCTGTGTCCAAGCGGCGTACTGGAAACATACAGCTATCATGCCGGTCAGTGGTGCAGAGTGGTGGGTGAGTTTGGGGTTGTCTTGTGTGCATCCTTACCTTCCAGGACCTCGTCATCACTGAGTTTGGTGTAAGGCAGCTCTCCATGGCTGAACACCTCCCACATGAGCACACCGAAGGCCCAGACGTCTGACTTGGTGGAGAAATCATCCTCAAACACGGCCTCGGTAGGCATCCAGCGCAACGGGATCAGCACCTGCCGGTAGTGGTAGTACTCACTGCACAGAGAGAGAGAGAGAGAGAGAGAGAGAGAGAGAGAGAGAGAGAGAGAGAGAGAGAGAGAGAGGGAGAGAGAGAGAGTGAAAGAGAGAGAGAGAGAGACTCATAAAGGAGGGCCTTTCTTTGGGGCTGGACGCCCAGCAGCAGCCCATCAGCTTGGACACTTTGGAGTGTCATGTAGAGATGTGGTTGCGATACTTATTTTGACCACTAGATGGCCCGCTTGCTCAACATGCTCAAGGCTGTTCCCCTGAACTTTTACATCACTGTCACAAATTACCAGTTATGTTATGATATCAGCCGCAATGTGCCCTTTTCCCATGGATTCTAATTAAATCTTTAGCCTCTTGAATACCAGGCCTCATGTCCAATAAAAGCTATCTTCAGTCATAAGCCAGAAGTGAAAGCAAATGAGATCTTAATCATTTCCATGACAGGGGATACACCATCTATTTGTTCTCAAATATTAGATTAAAACGAATGTGGTGTTTCAGTGATAAATACCACTGTGTTTACATATTTAAGTATATATATAAAAAAGGCATATTATTGTCAGGGATGGACAGTTTTTATGATACATGTATTAAAAATACATATTTCAAATACAAATAGTATTATTGAGTTGAAGAAAATTACTTCATATTTTATAGCAAAATACTTTACAGGTGTGTAGTTTAATGTAGCCTCTGACTGGTGCTGGCTTGGGAATTCTGATCACAAGAGGTCTTGGGAATTTGTCCAGACCTCTTGTGATCAGAATACTGAGATTTACAGTAGGAAGATGATTGAGTGCAGTAAGAGTAATGTGTTGGTGTGAGAGGGAGTGTATTGTGTGCAACCAAGAAAACTTAAAGAGAACTTAAATCCTGAGAACTTTAATCATCCATTCATATCCATTTAATCATACATTGTAAACATGTCTCATGATGTTATTTTGTAAATTTGTTTGTTTCATGTCGTCATGGGTACGCTGGCGACTATGCCACTCCGTTCGGCACTGTTTGTATCAGTGTTGTGTGTAAAGCGCTTTGGGTTGCATTCAGTGCACGTGAAATGCGCTATATAAATAAACATTACCTTACCTTACCTTACCTACTGTATGTACCCAGTTAATTAAAAACTACATGGGCAGTGAAACACTGTACAATATCAAGCCATCTGGGCATGCACTGACAGTGTCAGGGACTTGTCATCACTCTTTTGTAGCACTTGACAAGTTTCAGTTGTGGCTCTGCACATCTCTAGAGTACTTAGGCTATGGGATGTAACTGACAGGTCCGCATAGTTGATCTGTTGACTGTTTATGTCTCATAGGCAGACATTAACAGTACAGGGAAAATGCTGAAACATACCTACGCCACATACACACGCACACAAAATGATATGCAACTTTGAAATACTCATTGGAATAAACACTTGGTTTGATGCATAAACTAACCTTTTTGAGCAAGATGCCTGCTTTTGCAGTGGTGCAGTTTGCACTAATTGTTTAGAGACATACTATAACTGTATATAACCTACTCTAATAGGGCGCAAACACCAGCTCCCTACCTGTTGTAGACGTCTTTGCTTAGGCCGAGGGCAGACACCTTGACGTGCCTCTGGCCACTGATCAGGCAGTTCCTGGCGGCCAGGTCTCTGTGAACAAACCTCTGGCTGGACAGGTGCTCCATGGCACTGGCCACCTGGGCACAGATGGACACCTGGGGCAGAAAAGAGGAGGGCAGGGCAGGGGCGAAAAGAGGAGGACATGGCAGGGGAGAAAAGAGGAGGGCAGGGCAGGGCAGAAAAGAGGAGGGCAGGGCAGGGTAGAAAGAAAAATGTTACCTGACATATCAAAACAGTACCAAAATATCACCGCTAAATATCACCCTGTGTTTTGCAAGTAAGTAAGTAAGTAAGTAGTAAGTAAGTAACATTTATTTATAAAGCACATTTACACACAGCATAAGCTGACCAAAGTGCTGTACAGTGAAAGACTAAAAAGGACACAAAATAATACAAAGTAATACAAAGAACAGTTGCTAAAACATAGAGGACTTGCCTTGGTTTTGGTGCTGATGGGCTGGGGCTTAATCTTCTCATCCTTGCTCTTGGATATTCTGAGGAACTGCTTGAGATCTCCCTGAGGAGGAGAAGCCATTGGAATCATTGTTTATGTTTTTTTCATTCAATTGTCCATGAATTATGACTATAACTTGGACTACAACTTTAAAAGGTCTTAGCACATGGAGTCAATATTTTTGTCGTGTGAAATGGCTCGAAAAATAAATATGTTATTCTCATGCGTATACTATAATGCCAAGGAGTGAAGATTCCCACAGCTGCATTCTGTAAAAAAAAACTTTTTTGAAATTGTGGTGCCAAAAAAGGCCTCAAGTATATCTAGCGCACATAGGACTACTGTATATGAAAGGCTTAACACCCATCAAGAATTTGGATTGCCACAATAACTTTGATTACCTCAATGTGAGCACGTTTGGTGTTTATGCAAAACTGTACCAATGCGAGCATTCATCCGCGGCGGTGTCGGACACACTTACCAGATCCACGTACTCCAGGATGGTGTAGTGGGGGTCGACGTCGCGGCACAGGCCTAGCAGCCGCACCACGTTGGGGTGGCTGAGCTTGGCGAACATGTCGGCCTCGCGGCGGAACTCCTGCTGAAGGTGCTCGTCGCGCGCCTGCAGGCTCTTCACCAGCACCACCGTCTCCTCCTCGCCCTCCTCGATGCCCTTCGCCTTGGCCAGCAGCACCTCGCCAAACTCCCCCTTCCCTGAGAACACAGCAGCAGGGTTCACACACACACACACACACATATTTACAAAGGCACACACACACACACACACACACACACACACACACACACACACACACACACACACACACACACACACACACACACACACACACACACACACACACACACACACACACACACACACACACACACACACACACACACACACACAGTGAGGGACTGTTTCAGATGACCAAAACAACTGTAATCACTGCGGCTTAATCATTGGGTTACTAGTGGAGGAGAGGTATAAAAAGGTTGGTGGCATTTACCTAAAGTGGTGATTGTCTGCAGGTCTGCTCGGGGGAAGTGCAGCTTGTCATTGGTGCTGTGGCGCTTCTCAGCTGTTGCCGTGGTGCCCACATTGGTCAGGGCCACCTCCTCCTGAATCTCTGCTGTGGTCTGCCCATTCTGCTGCACAGCGCCACCTACAGGACACCATAGGAATCAAATACATTTGAACATTACGTATATACTATACATATCCAGTATCTTCAGCATACAACAAGATAAATACGAAATATACACATTTATGCTTGTAGAGTAACTATACAGCCACACACTAGTATTAATAGCCAGATTAATACAGTCAAATCGCCATAGCTCTATCTCAGTGCTGATACCAACTGCCGCTTTTAAAATCTCTTTAGGTCAAATTTGCTCTCAATTTTTCCATCTGAATCAGCCAATTACTCCCAGGCACCATCCTACAAAGCTGGGATTTCCAACGGACGTGCTGCTGAAAGGCAACAAGCGGCTATTATGAGCGGCTTAGCCGGCCAAACAAAAGGCTCAGTTTCCCAAGGGCCTCCTTCACGGTCAGCCTTAGCAGTCTGTGAGGCCCGAGGAGTTTGTGATCAGCTCCACAACACACAGACACTGGCTCCTCTCTCGGTGTAAGAGCCATCACACCACCACTAATTTACTGCCGTTTGAGGTTTGGCACGAGCGCGCTCTCATTGCAATACGCTTTACAGCCACATGATGGCAGCAGGGGCTTGTGTGGTGTTGACGGTACACACTTGTTGGCGGAGGACAAGGGGCACACAGCTGGGAGTCCCTATAGAGCTGATTGTTATTATATTACACTGCACAATTTCCAACCACATTCTTTCATAAAGTGCAAGCCAGAAAAAAATCTCAAACTAAAATCAGCACACACACACACATTTACACAAGGGAATGGAAACAGGCACATCGGAGCACACATGTAGCACACACTAATACACACATACCCTTCCATATACATATACACCTACACCCACACAAACACACACACACACTTACTCAAACATAATCATTCACTCGCTCTCCATCTTTATCTTTCTACCACACAGGCACACATACATGCCCACACACACACACACACACACACACACACACACACACACGCACCATTGAGGCACTCCATCTCTGGCTCGTCTCCATGCTGTCCCTTCAGCAGTCTCTTGGCGTTGCGCCTCTGCTTGCAGTAGAACATGAGGCCCAGCACGGCGATGATGTAGGCCACCGCCGCCCCCACCGACAGCCCGATGGTCTGGATCATCTTATAAGGGGCTCGGTCCTCCTCCTCTGGCGGGGGGCTCACCGGCTTCTCTGTAAACACAAGGTATGGGGGAGGGGGGAGATGGGGAGAGGGCATTGAAACATGCAAACAATAAAGGAACAATGCAATTGCAATTGCTTACGTTTGAAAGAAATAAAATGGTGGTACGTAGATCGAGCCTCTTTTGCAAGAATGCTAAGCTTTTTCCGGTAAGTGTTTGTGAGATAAATCAGATAACTGTTTGCAGTAATCCGGAGGTGCTCTGTTCTCTATTCCTGAGCGATGCGTGTGACTCACGACACGAGCTGTGTGTGATGACTGGCCTTTATCTTTCTTTCATCTCACCCATTTCTGCAGACGTCTCATTCTGCACTATGTAAAGACACGGAAATGCTTTTGCAGCTGATGGATAGCTAGTGCTCTTTTAAAAAAGGGGGTTCCCTGCAAAGGGCAGAGGTTTTGGGAACTACTGCTGCCTTCTCCAATTTTAACCAACCACCTTGGATGAAGTGGCTGGGATCAGGACAGTCCGACTTACTGAAATTGCCCCGAAAACTCTACATCACTAAACATTTCTGCTACATTGACACACCTGCTTGTGTGCCATGCCTTTCGGGGATACACAGAACAAGTTAGTGTAGTAAATTCATTGAGTTACCAGCCTGAAGCCATCAGTGAGTCAGAGAGGCGTCGTCTGGTCTCTGTGCCTCCTGATGTGTGATACAGCAGTTAATCTAGAGCTACAGCTTTCAATCAGCTCCCTCATCTGATCCGTGTGATCACACCCTAACTGACAGTGTTACAGTGCCTATAGAAAGTTATCATACCCTTTTGAAATAGTTACTTTTTTTGTCTTACAGCCTGAAATCAAAACCCATTTTAAAAAAAATCTTTTCCAGTTTTATTTACAAATGTAGCTGTACAACATCAAAATAATGAAAAAAAAGTCAACAGTTCTGAAAATTAATAAAAAATTAAAAACTAGAATAACAGGGTTGGAAAAGTCATCATACCCCTGACTTAATACTTTGTAAAACTTCCTTTTGCTTTCATTACAGTCATCAATCTGTTTGGATATGTCTCTATTATAGCTTTGCACACCTAGATAGGGGAATATTTGCCCAATTTTCCGTGCAGAAATGTTAAAATTTAGTCAAATTCTGTAGGGAATGGCGATGGACTGCTCTCTTCAAGTCAATCCACATATTTTCTATAGGATTTAAGTCAGGGCTCTGACTTTGCCACTCAAGGATATTCACCATCCTATCCTTAAGCCACTGCTTTGTTCTTTTGGCAGTATGTTTAGGATTTTTGTCGTGTTGGAAGGCGAATGACCTCCCCATCCTCAGCTGTTTAGGAGAGGGACGCAGGTTTTCCTCAAGAATTTTGGTGTACTTGGCAGCATCCATTTTCCCTTCTATCCTGACCAATTGCCCAGTCCCCGCTGAAGAGAAACATCCCCAAAACATAATGTTGCCCCCACCATGCTTCAGAGTAGGTATGGTGTGTTTTGGGTGTGTTTGGGTGTGTATACTGTGTTTGGTTAGCGCCTGGAGCTCAGTCCAAAAACGTCAATCTTAGTCTCCAAAAAGTTCGATCTTAGTCTCATCTGACCATATAAGCTTTTTCTACATGGTAGCAGAATATTCCAGATGTGTTTTTGCACTGAACTCCAAGCGCAATGTTTGGCGAAAACCAACACAGTACACCACCCAAAACACACCATGCCTAGTGTGAAGCATGGTGGGGGCAACATTATGTTGTGGGGATGTTTCTTTTCAGCGGGAACTGGGCAATTGGTCAGGATAGAAGGGAAAATGGATGCTGCCAAGTACACCCACATTCTTAAGGAAAACCTGCGTCCCTCTCCTAGACAGCTGAGGATGGGGAGGTCATTCGCCTTCCAACACGACAATAATCCTAAACATACTGCCAAAAGAACAAAGCAGTGGCTTAAGGATAGGATGGTGAATATCCTTGGGTGGCAAAGTCAGAGCCCTGACTTAAATACTATAGAAAATATGTGGATTGACTTGAAGAGAGCAGTCCATCGCCATTCCCTACAGAATTTGACTAAATTTTAACATTTCTGTACGGAAAATTGGGCAAATATTCCCCTATCTAGGTGTGCAAAGCTATAATAGAGACATATCCAAACAGATTGATGGCTGTAATGAAAGCAAAAGGAAGCTTTACAAAGTATTAAGTCAGGGGTATGATGACTTTTGCAACCCTGTTATTCTAGTTTTTCATTTTTTATCAATTTTCAGAACTGTTTACTTTTTTTTTCATTATTTTGATGTTGTACAGCTAAATTTGTTAATAAAACTGGAAAAGATTTTTTTAAAAATGGGTTTTGATTTCAGGCTGTAAGACAAAAAAAGTAACTATTTCAAAAGGGTATGATGACTTTCTATAGGCACTGTATCTGATGAGATAACACTGAGCTGCTGTGTCTGGGTGTGTGTGTGTGTGTGTGTGTGTGTGTGTGTAGAGTGATAGGAATTGTCTGTGAGTGTCTATCCTAAGAGAAATATGTTCTTTAGAAAGACTGCTACCAGATGTTTGTGCATGTCTTTGTGTTTGTAATGGAGACATAGTCATAGTTAAACATAGTTAAAACTCGCTGATTTACAAACTGTTTGGTTAAATTGCAGAGGTCAATTCCTCATGTATTCAACTATGCCTCTCTCTCTAAATGGCTTCTATAATACACTACCTTTTTGACCTGGTCGTCTTGTGCATTCCTGTATGTATGAGTTGGATCAGTCCTGATGTCTGACTGAGTCTATTTTAATAATCATCAATAGGTGGATTCAGCTGTGTGTGAGAGCACGAGATCAAGGGTGACACATTTAGTGAGATGTGTTTGTGTATGTGAGTGTGTGCATGTGTAGCCTGGGTTTTCCCATACTGCCTTGCGCGGTGATTTCAATCCCGCTGCTAAGCCAGTCTGGAAACTAACGCCCAAATGTTCGCCTGATGTTGGCGAACCAATCACAGAACATCCGAGAAGTTTCCGTTGCCTTCTTGCGTCTATATTCGACGCCAAAGGATTTACGGCAGCCCTTAGCGTTGCATACGAACGAGTTGGGTGAGCTATGCGCATTTGATAGACATCCGTGGCGCCCAATGAACGGATCTGGGCATTTTTTCAAATACGAGAAAATGAACGTCTGGTTGCCAGACCACGTCTCATTTGAGAAGTGGGAGGCGTTAGCCAGGCTAGTGCATGTGTGTATTTGGGAGGGATTTATAATGTGTGCTTGTGCGCGTGTGCATGTGCGTGTGCGTGAGTGTGTGAGTGAGTGAGTGAGTGAGTGAGTGAGTGAGTGAGTGAGTGAGTGAGTGAGTATATATGTGTGCTAATGTCTCAATCTAAATCCGTCTGACCACTTTTCTTTTAAACGAGTATTTTGTATCAGGCTATAGGGTTTTCCCTACAAATCAATATTTCAGACCAGGAAGAGAGTGGTATTCAGCGGGTTTTGAAGCGAAACTATTGAACTAATGTATACTATGTATGGAGAGCATTCAGTCACCATCATAATCTAATTTTTGACAGAAATGGCTTTTAGAGGCTTTTGAACTTTTTGTGCACATGTATTTGTTACTGACCGACAACGTAGAGCTGTGCTGAGCTGTCACTGATACCGCAGCTGTTTCCAGCCACGCATGTGTATTTGCCCGTGTCATCTGTGGTGACGTCTGTGATGACCAGAGAGCCATTCAGCATGACCTGGAACCTGGAACAGAGAGAGGGGCACAGGATACTTGAGCACAGAGGACATGATGATAGGAGTAGTCACAAGAAAGACAGGGGAGAGCAAAGACCATCAGCTGAATTCACGACTTTCAACCAGAGGGACGAGAGAGACCAACAAGGAGAGAGAGAGGGAGAGAGAGAGAGAGAGAGAGAGAGAGAGAGAGAGAGAGAGAGAGAGAGAGAGAGAGAGAGAGAGAGAGCGATAGACAGATAATGACAGAAAGAGAGAGATAGATAGACAGAGAGAGAGAGAGAGAGAGAGAGAGCTAGAGAGAGCTAGAGAGAGTGGTGAGGAGTTAAGCCTTACCTTCCATTACTGGCTGCGAGCATCTTGTCCTTGACCATCCACTGGAGGCTGGGCTCGGGGTCTCCGGTGGCCTGGCAGTGCAGGATGGCCGTGTGGCCCTGGTACACGGTGGTGTACTCGGGGTTCATCTTGAACTGGATGGACACTACACGACAAATACACAGAACGGTCTGTGAGAATGGGCAGGAAGTCATCATACATCCCTTTCCCTTAGACGGACATGGGGTTTAGATGTACTGTTGCGCTCTAGATGATAGTCTTTTTCAAACAGGTGTGTCAAAATAAAAAGATCTCAAGAAAAAACAGGAAAACTTGCACTCTGGAAAAATTGCACTAGACATACTGTAAGTCTTTTACAGAGAAAAAGTTTTTACTGAAAGGGAGCAGCAGACGCTTCAGCCATTAGGCCTCAATGCTCGCACTGAGGTGATGGATGGACATCTGGACATGGACATCTGCGCTATGCATTCATCAATACCATTAAATAAATGAACGACTGCATTATCCATAAAATGAATGTATTAAACACATTAAACTTTACAATAAATCAAATAAATGAGAAATGCATTGCATTTTGTATCATTTTCAGATGCTATAACAAAGATACCTGACCACATATTGGTGTATGAACTGAAATAGCAGTGCAAAGTGAGTTCAAAAGAGGGTTAACACAGAGGGTGGTACAGCACTGACCTCCCACAGTGAAGGAGACGTAGGCCCTGATCTCCCCCTGCAGGCGGTTGGAGGCCAAGCACGTGTAGTTGCCTGCGTCCTCGCGGGTCACCTTGCTGAAGCGCAGCACGCCGTTCTTCTGCTGGATGCGAGGGGGCAGCTCGCTGCCGTCTGCAGGGGGCGACAGAGAGGCAGTTTCGTGAGTTCACGCATGAATGCATCACGTCACTCACATATTGGGTTACGTCGATAAAGTCGATAGCATGATGATGTGGAATTGCTAGTGCACTGTTGGTCACCTCAGGAAAAATGTCAGACTCTAGAGCAAAATGGGGGTATAGGGTGGGGTATAGGGTGGGGGTGGGGTTTAGGGTGGGTGGGGTGGTTTGGGTAAATACTTGCAGACCCACCTGCTTTGGTCCAGAGGACACTGGGCACGTCCTCGCCCGTGGCAGAACACTGCACGCTGATCTCCTTATCCAGCTCCAGGCACTGGATGGCCTGGGGGGCAGGCGTGAACTTGAGCTTCTCTGGAAATGAAGGAAATAAAATAACACCATTAGAAGCATGCACGCACGCACGCACACACATTTTACAAAGGTTAGAGGTCTGCTGCTGAACACATATCTCATACCAACAATTGTCTGCACCAAAGAGCATTAGCTTTTTTCATTTTCTGTTCTGAATTAAATATTATGCAGCATAAGCGAAACAGCATATAGAACTGATGCCTAAGCCGACACAAACAGTACCCTAGGCAGATGGGTTGGGCCCTTGAGTCGTGGATCTGTCTGAGGTTTCTTCCTATATGTACATCATGTATCTAGATTCTAGAGTTTTTCCTCGCCCCTGTTACTCATGGGCTCTCTCTGAATATTTAACACTCTGTAAAGTGCCATGAGACATGTGTAATGTTTTGCCGCTCTATAAGTGAAATCAAATTGAAATTCTAAGTTGATTGATGCTGTAAGTACTGCACATACTGGAATATGAATCTCCATAATATACAGTATATATGGGAGTGGTTCGGATCAAGGTCACATACTGTAAACAAAGCTTCTGCAGACATAACATGCTGTCAATTCAGACATAACACCACAGACAACCACTGGCCGAGGAGAGAGAGATTAGATCAGATTAGATCACTATGCTATCACACACTGACTCCACACAGGCCTCACACACACACACACACACACACACACACACACAGGTTCATCTCGTAGACCACACAAGTGATTTTACCTAGGACTTTGACTTTGGCATTTCCACTCAGTTGTCCACCGATGTTCTTGGTCTGGCAGCCGTACATGACGCCGTCGTACACCTCCACGTTGTTAATCCGGAGGGTGCCGTTAGGAAAGAGCGTGAATCGCGAATCCTTACGGAGAGAAAGACAGAGACAAGGGTGTATCAGCGAGAGAAAAGGAAAGCCAGACGCAGGCGTATCAAGGGATTAAGTGTGATCTCCGCACAACAGAAATAATGAAAGTGCGAGAGTGTGTTTTGACAAGTTCTGCTCAGTAGACTCAGCAGACTCAGTAGACTCAGACAGCTTCTATTGTTGTCCTTCCCTGCACCTTATTCCTCACGCCTCCTAAAAAATAGCCCTGCAGCACACATCGAGAGCTACTCCACACCTGGGATCTCTGTCAGCTAGCATCCCTGTGTGTGTGTGTGTGTGTGTGTGTGTGTGTGTGTGTGTGTGTGTGTGTGTAGACCTCACTGGTGATCTACCTAAGACTTGGCACATTGACCATGGCACTTCCACTGTGTGTGTGTGTGTGTGTATGTGTGTAGTGAGGTAAGGGAGGTAGAGATGCTTGATATGGACTGACAGGTACCAAGTGCTTTCTAGTTTGCTCCTGACCACTGGACTCAGTTAAGTGTGTGTGTGTGTGTGTGTGTGTGTGTGTGTGTGTGTGTGTGTGTGTGTGTGTGTGTGTGTGAGAGAGAGAGAGATGAGTGTGTGAGGCTATGCAGGGGCAAAGTGAGAGTGTAGTAGGTAGGTACCTCTGGGGTGATGGGCATGTTGTTCCGATACCAGATGACCTCGGGAGTGGGCGTGGCCTGAGCGTAGCAGTGCAGGAAGCCGGGCTGCCCCTCCCTCAAGCTGGTGTCCACGGGCGCAGTCACCCATTCAGGAACCGCTGTAGGATGAGCCACAGTCCACATGAATGTCATAAACATAACACACATCAACATGAATGCCACAAACACAACACGCTTCAGAGAGAAGTGCACTGCATTCACATCAGCTAAACGTATATAATAACTCCAGCATTTTTAATTAAGTGGGCTGATTGACATGCTCACAGTATTTCAATTACTGTAAAGGAGGTAAAGGAAAAGGTGACTGATATTCACTTTTATCTACAGTGACACAAACTCACCCTGGGCTGATCACTGCTCCACTATACCCGCTTACGGATGGTATGAAATACAATAGCTACAAAAATTTAACTGAAAGGCTTTTTTGTTTTATAAAAAACAGATAGGATCTAATTTTGTGGAACAGCATGACTGTGGATTACAGGGAGGGAGTAATTATCTCTGATGGATAGCAGTATTAATATCTGCACTTCCAACACCTCTGCCAGTCTAAAATCAGGCATTCCCCTGCTGGGAGGAATATGACAGAAGTGACAAAGAGAGAAAGAGGAGGAGAGAAGGACAGTCTGCTTGCTCACAGGCCACGGTGACTCGGTGCTCCTGGGTCTTCCTGCCCGCCTTGTTGCTGGCCGTGCAGACGTAGGTGCCCGAGTCGCCCTGCTGCGTGGGATTAAATGTGAGGGCTCTGCCGTCCTGGTAGATGCGTCCCTCGGCTTCGGCCGGCTGCCCGCCGGGCACCTCCCAGCGGACCTCTGGCTCTGGCGTGCCCTCCGCCTGACAGCTGATGCGCACCTGGGAGTTGGCGGTGAACGCGTGGTCCCGGCTGGGGCCCAGGTCCTGAATCTCTGCGTATGGGTGGACAGAGGACGAGAGGGTGAGAGAGATGGACGAGAGAGGGAGAGATGGAGAGATGGAGAGATTGGAAGTGAGAGGAAGGAGGTAGAAGAGGTGCTACTTGAAAACAAAAATCCTCTTTATTGGGCAAATGACGCATCCCAATCAAACTGTAGTACTGTAGCTGGGAACTGAGGAGGTGTGACTGGGACAAAAGTCTCCTGCTGTGAAGTTATGACACACGGCATAACAATGTTGACCGAGAGATATTAAGCCCACGGGATTAAAAAGAAACAATGAAATAGAGCATGATAGAGTGAGAGAAAGGAAAAGAAAGAGAGAGAGAGAAAAAAAACTGCATGGAGAGAAAGGACAGAAGGCGAACACAAGGAGCTAAGCGGATATTTTCATCGGTAATCTGACTAGGCGAGTCCTGACTAGGCGGGAGAGTCGCTCACAGTTACGTAAGCCCTGCCGAGAGAAAAACACCCGAGAGCACCGCGCAGCTTCTGCAGAGACTGTCAAGTGAAACCGTGACTTGTCCCCAAAACAGTGCCGCTCCGGCATGTCACAATCCAATTTAATAAGGCCGCGGGATTAGGGGAAGGGGGGGGATTAGGCGAATTAGTGGCGAAATGAGGTGGCGCTGGGGGCGAGAGGGTGGCCGAGAGTGCAAACGCTGACGTAGGTGGGGAACAACTGGGGGCAGTGTTGCCTCGGCTGCTGGAGCGCTCTCTCCTACCGGCTTCTCCTACTACACCCTCCAGCACCCCGAAATGACAGCTGCCGGTCCGCCTGTCAGTCTGTCATGTAACCAGTGAGGTAAGGGAGGTAGAGATGCTTGATATGGATTGACAGGTACCGAGCACTTTATAGATTGCTCCTGACCACTGGACTCTGGTTAAGTGTGTGTGTGTGTGTGTGTGTGTGTGTGTGTGTGTGTGTGTGTGTGTGTGTGTGTCTGTTGAAAATCTGACTGCAAATGTGTGTAACTGTGTGAGAGAGAGAGGGTAGGAGGGAGAGAGAGAGAGAGAAGGAAATCAGACTTAAGGTGATTTCAGGGCTTTAATGAGAATACTAGTCTCCTCTTGGCACGCAACAGCTGAGGCAGATGTCAAGAACACAGATTATCAGTAACTGACAGCATCTTAAGGAAAAGTGTGTGTGTGTGTGTGCGTGTGTGTGTGTGTGTGTGTGTGTGTGTGTGTGTGTGTGTGTGTGTGCATGCGTGCGTGCGTGCCCGCATGTGTGTATGCATGCATATGTGTCTGTTTGTGTATGTGTGTGTGCGCATATGTGTGTGTGCAAGCCGCGTGTGTCTCTGTGTGTGTCAAAGCTCTAGTTTTGATTCGGTGTAACAACTGTGCGATTGTACAGGCTATTGGAGGGCCAAATCCTGCAGCTGGACAGGCTATGACTCAATAAAAAGTCTTTGCCACAGGGAACAGAACAGAAGTCAGGGAACAGGAGAGCGACCTTGTGGTTAAAGGACAACTCCCTGGACTCCCACTAGCATGGAGCTGTTCCAGTGGCTGGCCTGTGCAGCACAGCTGGAGAGTGGTAAATGGAGACGGAGGGAGAGAAAGGAGTGCGTGAAGAGTGTGTGTGTGAGTGTGCGTGTGTGTGTGTGAGAGAGAGAGAAAGAGGGGAAGAGAGAGACAGAGAGAGAGAGATAGAGGGGGAGACAAAGGCAGAGAGAGAGAGGCAAAGGGAGAGAGAGACAGAGAGAGAGAGATAGAGGGAGGAGACAAAGGCAGAGAGAGAGAGCGGCAAAGGGAGAGAGAGAGAGAGAGAGAGAACTACTGTAGAGGTGATTAGAGGGAGAGGAAACTACACCCTTCTGTGAGGAGAGAGACAGCTGGGGCGGATGTCGCTATAGCAATGAAATTATCAACACTGATATCATTTGACACTGGGTGAAGGGACAAAGTGCCTGTCTGAATGAGAGAGAGAATGGCTATTTGTATGCGTGTGTGAGTGTGTGTGTGTGAGGGAGAAACAGAGAGAGTGAGAAAGGGAGAAAGAGAGAAGAGAGAGAAAGAGAGGGAGAGAGAGAGAAATGAGAGACAGAGAGGGAGAGAGAACCTCACCTGCTAGATTCAGGGTTGCCTGCACTGTGACGTTTCGGCCGGTGGCTCCGTGGCCCACACACCTGTACGTGCCTGTGCTTTTCACCTTCACCTGGATGATGTGCAGGGTGCCATTGCTGTAGACCACCAACCTGGACACACACACAGACACCCAGACATTAGCACAGCTACAGACAACATGCACAACACAGACATCCAAAATACCTTTGGGAGATAGAAACAGAAGCAAGTGCACTAGAACTTCTGGTCCCAGGTCAGTTGTCACTGTGTTGAGCCCGCCTACCGACTCTATACACGATGTGATTGGCCCGGCCCTCGTTAAAAATGGCCAGCTTCCAATCAACAGAGAGTTGCTGGACTATCCCGGCAGCAAATTAGACTTGCTGCCGCTAGGGGCGTCTGGATTTCTAGGCCTTTAGAAGTCTATAATTAATAATATACAACATTAGTAATAAAATTAGAAGAAATAATATCCCAAATTCTCCACATGCTTCTCCACATCAGCAGAACACATGCCAACAATACAATATGCACCCCTTAGACAGCACTTCTACTACATGTGTACTATGCAGTTCAATTAAAACCTATTTCCATGTCCTGAGGTGTGCTGTGCTGCATGTGCCTGGTCTTGTAGGCATCTGAGGACAGACTCACTTCAGGCAAAGCGCAGATTGATTCGCTTAGAGTGCTCGTCCAAAAACGGGAGCACCCCCAAAGGGCGCCTTCATCCAAGGCAGAGAACTTTATCCAACTGTATCATTCAGCACAACTAGCTTCGGGGCAGGAGGAAGCCGGGGCTGTCTGACTGTGATGTCACAGAGACACCCAGCCACAGCTTATGGGAACGAGAGCATGGTGCTCCGCTTTATATAACAGCAGAGTTCACAGAGTTCATGTTATGTTGGATCTGAACTCAACTTTTTAGATTTATCTCCATAATGAAGGCTGGGGGGGGGGGGCAGTACATGTAAAGCTTGAGCTTAGACAAGCTCCACTGCCGAGGAAGCCTCGAGTCACCGGCTGATGTGCCAGATGTGGGTCGTGTGGTTTACAAAAAGAGGAAGATCGATATATATGATGTGGCATAGGCAACGCCGGACCCTGACGAATCACGAGGAAACTCATATTTCAAACTTTCCACATTAGGTGCCCTTATGTTTCCCCATTATAACCAACAGTACGTTTTTGTTGTAGTTACTGAATTTTTTTTTTTTTTAAAACAGTTTCACTTCAGTGGACTAATCCTGAAGATCAAGCGTGCCTCATACACCCCTAAGAAGGAAACATCAGTCCTAGTCCAACACTAATAGAGGAGAAGGAGGAGAGGAATTAGCATTGTACTGTTTACAAACGCAAAACTCCACTGTTTGTGCTCTGAGCCGAGAGAACAAACGGCACAAAGAAGTTGGGAACAAATTGAGCACCAGATTTGCACCAGAAAAGATAAACAGAGCCACACATGGAAACATCTTAAATGACTCAGCACTCAGACCCCGTGTGTCAGTGTTTATAGCACTAGGGCTTTGGCAGGGGCAGTCCTGGTCAGACTCAAGAGTTGAACAGGGACGCCTTTGAGCTTTGTGACGCGGCTTTGTCAAAGGAAACAAACTAGTGACCAGATGCTTGTCAGCTCATATATAACTATGGCATTATGCTGAGATTGTTGGAGAAATGACAACTATAAATAGTAGCTGAAGCAACGAGCCGGCTTCGTTCCAGCTAAGCCCCCGAAAAATCCTTTTTCCATTCATGTAGACACAAAGAAACTTCTTTATCCAAGCACGCCTTTTTCTCCATGCAAGTCACTGTCATAATACCCCTCGCCAAAAAAACAACACACGCGATCAAACTACTTGGGAGGATAAAAAGGACACTGTACTGGACTGGCAGCGCTACACAAAAACACCACAATGTCCCCAGTCATGGTGCAAATACACACAGACAGGCTGAGGAGTGAGGACCCCCTGAGGCTGTTTGTCTCACCCTGTCTCTCCGGTCTCACCCATTCATATCAGCTTATTAATAGAACCAAAAAACAAGGAAGAAACCCCAAGAGAAAAAAAGATGCTGTTCTACCTGGCATTTAAAAACAAATTGAGTTGTATAACAATAATGGAGCGGTGTATGGTTTTTCAATAATACAAAGAAGAAAAACATGACACATAAATTCCCAAGTACACACGAGTGTGTTCGTGTGCGTGCATGCATGAATACTAAATGCACTGATGGAGGAAAGTAAGAAAATGAGCAGAGTGAGAAAGCAGAAGAGAAACAGATGAGCAGAGGCTCCTGGCTGGGGGGGAGGGCTCACCGGGTTTTGTTGACCACGGGTTCGGACTCGTGGAACCACTCAACGACGGGAGGAGGGTCCGCTGTGAACTGGCAGTGGAAGATGGCTTCTCCGTTCCGCAGAACTGCCTGGTCTTCGGGAGAGACCACCACGCGTGGGAAGCTCTTATCTGGAGGACCAGGACAGGAAGTGATGTCAAAACAACAGGATAGCCAAGTCATACAGGATTGGAGAGGAAGCTTTACATTAGTAGCTGTACAGTACATTTAAATCCAAATGTAAAAATAGCTCGGAGAAAAGGATTCACATACTGGCACACATTTTCACTCTCATACATCCATACATGTGTTCACTCACAGACAACACACACAGCCACACACACATAGACACACACACACAGACACACTCCCAGCGTTATTAAATCTTGTTAAGAGGCCGCCTCTCTCTTCAGGTGCAGGCAGGTGTCATCACCTGGTGGGGCCCCTGTGTGGTGACTTAATGAGGTCAGCGAGGAGCATTCCAGCCAGCGCCGCATCACCACCCAGCTGCGTGCTCACCTGACAGGGGCAGCGCCATCCTCCTAACACCACCACGCTGACCTGTCCACCCCCACACTCGCATCACAGGATCCCTCCGCCGGTGCCCTGACTGCCCTCGACTGCCCCGACTGCCCCCGACCGCCTCGCTCATCAACGCTAGCCTGATTAGCGGTCAGCGGAGGCTAATGACGGAATCCTCCTCCATTTATGGCATCACTTGCCCTGACAGCCGTGCAAGTTAGGGAGATGATTCAGACTTCGGTGATATTCGGCTTTGTGGCCGAGAGTTTGCTAATCATGGTTCACTTGACATCCATGAAGATTAGCAAAAAAGGGCCAATTAGGGTTGAGGAAGAGCAACGGAAGATGATGTACCCATGGCAACGCTGTCAATTACAGCATCATTCCTCAACAGTTTATTACACTACAGAGAGACCTGACACACTTCCCATAATAGGCATGCATTGCATTTGCATGTTACTGCAGGTAAACAGTTTATATTTGGCTTTTCTTTACTCACTAAGGACATGACGGTGCTTTTCATAACTTGCATCTACATATCTACAGCAAGGGCCTTCTTTCAAGCCAGTACCAGCAGTTTGAGGTTAAAATGCTATTCAATCATTCAAACACAACATAGCCAAGAGGATAAACCAGTATTAGGACAGGTCTTTGAGCTTTATCTATTCACCGGCCCAAACATGTGGCTTCAAAACCTTTCACAATCACTCTTCCAGATAAAAATAATCTGGAGCAGAACATACTATCTAAGCAATGACAATCAACGATGACCAAACACACATCGTAAAGCGAGGCGAAGAAAAACCTGACACCTCTCACGACCACACACACACACACACACACACACACACACACACACCTGTGAGGTGCACGGAGAGGCCTTAAGAGCAATTCATCGAGCCGCGCTGTAGGCTTGAGCGGGTGTGAATGAGCCCATCAGAAAGTGACAGTGCTTTGACGGTCTGAAGAGGAGGCTAAGCCAAGCGCGATTGCACAAGTCTCAAGCGCAGACTGCGGTGAGGGGGACCACCCACCTTGCTGAGGAGAAACAGCCCAGTTTATCAGGTAGCTGAGAAACAAGCTAAACATCCATCAGCGTCTCTCCCGTAAGTGTGGAAGGGGCAGAGGGGCAGACACTGAACAATTAGCCTTTCTTCTTCCTCTCTCACCCCGCCACCCCGTCGCCCGCCCCACCCCCCTGGTTGTGTGGGCCTCCTCCCTCCCCCCTGCTCGCTGCATCCAGGTGCTACCTCGCAGTGTGTCAGGAAACTGCACAGGTGGCTAATTGAGGTGCTGGGCAGCGGATCGTGTTCCCTTCTGCACGCTTAAACTTCTGTTCTGTTCTCTAGGAGGTTGGCGGTATGTGCGTGCGTGCGTGTGTGTGTGTGTGTGTGTGTGTGTGTGTGTGTGTGTGTATGTGTGTGGGGTGGGGTGAGCTGGCAGGTGGGGCTGGGGTTGCAAAGCTCATTTTAGCTGATGCAGAAAAAAAAAGGCTTTTTCCAACATCAGCACACGCACGCACTTGTACACACTCAAGATAAAAACACCAAGAATTTGGTTTCCCCAGATTTTATCTAGGTGCTTGGGAGTGTGTATGTATGTGTGTATGTATGTGTGTATGTGTGTGTGTGTGTGTGTGTGTGTGTGTGTGTGTGTGTGCAAATGCACTGGAATGTGTGCGTGAGTATACGCATTTGATAGGAGGCCGTTTGTAATTGTGTGTGTTTGCTCCCAAAGTGCTTGCTAATCACGTTAGCTGTTGCGTGTCTGTGGACTGTGAGAGGCAAATCTTCCCCAGCTCGGCGGTCTGAGCTCAAACAGGACTATCGGGTGACCAAAACAAACCTGCACAGGTGTGGAAACATTTACTGCGAGACGGGGAAATATGAGCACAGAGCCTCTGACTGGCCTTTGACAACACACAAGGACATTCATTCTGGACATTCAAGGCTCAAAGAAGCCATTTAGTCATTAGTGCTTCTGGCTGTAACTTCTTTTAGTGCACTGCTACACACGCGCTTGGAAACTGTCGCCTTGAGAGTCGTGATTAGTCAGCTAGTACAAATAAACAGAATCAGCCATCCATTTATGTCCACATATAAAATTGTTAAGGCACACACACACACACACACACACACACACACACACACACACACACACACACACACACACACACACACACACACACACACACACACACACACACACACACACACACACACACACACACACACACACACACACACACACACACACACACACACACACACACACACACACACACACACACACACACACACACACTTCCATACCCAGTGAGTGTGCACACACAAACCTATGATGTTGAGGGTGAAGTTGCTGTTGCTGCAGACTTGTCCGGCGGCGTTGCGGGCGCAGCAGTAGTAGACGCCGTTGTCGTCCGGGCTGGCGTTCCTCAGGGTCAGCGTGCGCTCCTTGCTGTTGATCTGGTGGGTCTTGTCCGTCTGCTGGAGGCCATCTTTGTACCATTTGCAGGTGGGCCTATGGGTGCACGGGTAGAGGTAAGAGTAGTCAGCTTTTTGGGGGCGGGGAGAGAGACTGCGAGGAAAGAAGCAGAGGTGATTGGCTTACCGAGGGTGTCCGTCAATGTGGCACCGGAACGTGACTGGCTGGGAGCTCTCAATATCAGCCTCCGAGGCGGGCTCTTTCAGGGTTACTCCTCCACTTTCCAACCCTAGGGGAGAGAGAAAGAGAGAGAGAGAGAGAGAGGGAGCGAGAGAGAGGTTAAATTAGGCTATGCCTTCCTCCCTTTGTCATGGCTACGAGGCCTATGGAGACCAGGCTAATGAAGGAAACAGGCATCAGCCATGGTCTGCAGTGCATCGCCATGACAGCATGGAAGATGCTCGGCCCGTTTTCTCGTTTCTAGGACGGCGCGGCCTCTGGATCTCAGTCACGTTCTTTCCAAACCATTTACTGGAGGAGAGAGTGCCGACCTCCCCCTGCCTCCCCTCCACCATAAAAAAGCAGGACAGCCCATCAGGAGGGCCAGGAGAGACCTGGAAGGGGGGTGGACGGCTGAGTGAAGAGAGAATCCGGCCCGCCTGCTGGACTCTCCATTAGACCAGCCGATGCACATCTGGGAGAGTGAGTCCGCACAGATGAAGGACAGAAGGAGGAGGAGGAGGGGGAGGAGGAGAACGCTGTCGGGGGAGTGGGAGATGAGTGGATTCAGACGGCGGCCTCTTCCCCCGAGGAGCAGCTTCTCCAGAGAGTCCGAGTTGATTAGCCCTTTATAAACCTAAAGCACTGCACTGCGTCCACTGGAGCCGAGCCGCTTTTTCAGAGTTTCCACGCTGTTGTCGCTAGTGCTTAAATCTGATTGGGATTCTGCACATTTTCAGAGTTAAAATAATGACTCCACTTCATTTTAATTGGGATTCATTGCTGTTCACCAACCAAGTATCAGATAAATATTTTAAGCCTTATTCTGTGTCTTTATGGAATTACAAACCGTGATAATGCATCAGAAAGTACCATTAAAGCGCAACATGAAAAATGAAAGTGGATTTACAGATAACACTATTTTTCCTTGAAAATAAACATTTAATCTAAGCTTAACTGTTATGTTTGAGTGGTAATAAGCCATGGCATTAAAATAAGAGTGATGCTTTTCAGGGGAGCGACGTTCACAGTATCTGAGGGTAAATTCATGTGAGTATAATAAAAACTCTGTTTGCTGGGTGCATTACTGGCCTGTGTGAGTGAGCGCTTGAATCGCATCACACAGCCCCTCGTCCGCCTCAATTAGCATTGCCCGGGCCCGCGTGTTTGTTTGTCCTGGCTGAGTGCATGCCAGTCTCTGTGTGTGTGTGTGTGTGTGTGTGTGTGTGTGTGTGTGTCCTACTGTCAGGAACGATGCAGGCGCTTTGCTCCTGATCGTGTCCTGGGGGCTACACACAGATATGCGCGTGCACACATACACACACGTGTGCACACATACAGTGTACACACACACACACACACAGTGGAGTGGAGGGCTCTCTGCTGACATGTTTTTATCGCCCATGAAATATGCAAAGAATGAACTTGCCTGACTATGTGCTGGGGGGAGGAGTGGAAAATGGATGCATGCGTGCATATGTGTGTGTGTGTGTGTGTGTGTGTGTGTGTGTGTGTGTGTGTGTGTGTGTAGCGAATGGTGGGGGTGGGGGGGGGGCAGTCCGACAATAAGGTCAGAGGGGGCGCTAGAGTGAAACTTGTCACTCCACATTAACTTAAGCACTCTGCACCCCCGAAGGAGAGATCGGCCGCAACTGTCTCCACAGAAATGAGTTCCTGGTTCTGGCATAATCCTCCTACCTGGCCTCTCCCGCCGCAGAGTAACACATGCCCTGAGGCTGCACATCCATCTTTTTTCTTTTTTTGCCATTTAAATACTGTAACGAGTGTGCGAGTGAGTCGATGCAAATGATTGGTTTAGGGTTTCTAGGGAAGGCCTCTGAGCCAATGAGGACTTGGGGTCTAGAGGCGGCCGTGCCCTCAGTCCAAATGAAGATCATTAGGGTCAGTGAGAGGGCCGGATGGAGAGACGGGGGGACTCTCGAGGGAAGAATAAAAAAATATAAAAAGGGTAGAGCAGAGAGAGAGAGAGAGAGAGAGAGAGAGAGAGAGAGAGAGAGAGAGAGAGAGAGAAATGGAGGCTTCGGAGAAATGACTGCAGGTGATGAAACAAGCATGCAGTATCCACTGGAGAGTCTCTGCCTTCGTAGTAGCTTGCAGTAAAAATCCAAATGCGCACATGTTGTATGTAGACCTTTTGTAATGTCGAAAGCTTTATAGAATAATCCACAGGAAAGTGAGGGGAAGTGATTACCAAGTCAAACCCAGGCCTTGTGCTCACTGAAAACCGCTGGTACAATATTGCCCGTACAGCTTTCACACTAAGGTTACATTCCATACGTTCTAAGAAGGCTTATCAGTGACCCCCTGAAGGCCATTCAAGGACTGAAATACGTAAATCAAGAGCCACTTACTCTGCATTTGTTGCTATGGTGACTATCAAGCGCTGTAAGAAACCATCACGTACTCATTTAATCACTTCACACACAAAGGCCAGCTAGGGTGATGAGGCATGGGGGGGGGGGGGGGGGGGTGGCTATGGACCGAACGGCGCTTAGCTCCGTTAATGTGTTCAGCCATGCAGACACAATCGCACCTACTGATGTGATGGATTAGCGATCAGAAAGAATAATGCCAGCGGGGTGATTGGAAACCTATGCGTAACCACTTATGAATTCTGCTTCATACACACAGACACACACACACACACACACACACACACACACACACACACACACACACACACACACACACACACACACACACACACACACACACACACACACACACACACACACACACACACACACACACACACACACACACACACACACACGGTTCCTTTGTAAGTGTGTTTGTTTGTTTGTTTGTTTGTGTGTGGCATCAGGAATTGATCCATTTGAAATTATAATGCCCGTCTCTGTAAGAGACATTTCCTCAAGACAGCTTTGCTTGACCAATGCCTCTGCTGACACCCCGGTGAAAGATGGCTTCGGTTTTCCCCTCTGCGCCGCCTCGACACGGCAGCTCCTCCTACGGGAACGCCGGGATCCATTAAACAGCTATTTGCAGGAAATGAAAAGCCGCTTCGCGAGGGAGGCCTGACAGGATGCCGGAGATGATGGTGGAAAACAACACAGGAAGGAAAGATTGTGCTTAATCCGAGACCCTTGACTCCGGCAAGTTCACACCTATTGATGGCAACAGGGCAGGTGTTGCATTAGCGGGATATGGGGAGGCTGTGGGGGGTGGTAATTGGGAGCAGGCCAGGTTAGCTGGATGAGCACAACGGAACAGAGAGAGAGAAAGAGACAGAGAGAGAGAGAGAGAGAGAGAGAGAGAGGCAAGGACGAGCTCCTTCCTGTTTACCCTGTCTTCTGTGAAAGTGAATTGTCTGCTGTGTGAGTGTTCATGAATGTGTGCGTGTGTGTGTGTGTGTGTGTAGTTGTGTGTCTGTGCATATGTGTGAGTATCTCTGTGTGTGTGTGTGTGTGGCGTGTTTGCGTTCATTTGTGCGCTCCCTGCGAAAATACAAGCCGGCATTTGACATCCCATCACCTTGGTGGAGGGAAGCAGAACTGACAGGACGAGTCAGTGTCAAGCTGCCTCTACATAGCCAGAGAATACGGCAAGCCCACTAGGACAAAAAACACTGGGGGAAAACGCAAACGTTGCCAACAGTTTAACTGCATTGAACTGGGAATTGTGCACATCAAATCAATGTTCTGTTAATGGAGAAAATTAAATCAGTGCTTGGAGTTAATGAGGAAAAAAAAAGAATGTGTACGGATGGAGGAACAAGGTAGATAAAAACCCTTGAGAGAGCCTAAGATTAACTAACTGAGACAGCTCACAGTCAGTTTGTCTTGTCGTGCTACTTCAGTGTCTTATCTGGAATGAGCCTGTGGCTATGATTTGAACGACTGATACAGCAGCAGGAGAACATGGGCTGAGAGCAGAAACAAAACAGAGGAGGGTGTATTTTTAACTCGGGGTGTTTAAAAAATAGAAGAAAAAAAATAGCAAAGTTTGGGAAAAAAAGTGCAAAAACAGTCAAGCCAAATTTGTAATAACATGACAACCCAGATCGAGACTAATATCCATCATGATGACATCCAAGGGGCTGGGCAGATGACTTCTTTTGGTATGTGTGTGTTGTGAGTGTGAGTGTGTGTGTGCATGTGTGTCGGCTGTTTCATGTATGCTTGTTGTACGAGTGAAAGTAATTTTTGTGTCTGTACAGTGTGTGTGTGTGTGTGTGTGTGTGTGTGTGTGTGTGTGTGCGTGTGTGAGAGAGAGTGTGCGTGTGTATCACCATATGTGTTTGTGAGTCTCTGATGTCCCCTGATGTCTTGACACAGGCTATGCCTCAATAAACACAAAATCAGACCCAGATCCACCCGTGTGGATCTTCAATTGCCCATGAAACCCCATGCGGGTCTGCCTCTTCACTGTGTTTGATCTGATTCTTCACACACCATTTTCTGCTTGGCCAACACACACACACACAAACACACACACAGACACACACACTAATATTTCAGAGCAAACCCATCCCCACTCATAGTCCATGGAGACAAAATGTGTGTTCCAGTGATGCATGCATTCTGCCACGTTTACAACCATCCCGTGTTCACGTCAGCTACACCTTTGGCTAGCTGAACAAACGACGTGCTTGTTTGAGGCTCACTCAAACACGTATCATTACGAGAATATACAGTTGCTCTTCAAAGCCTCTGGACCTGTGATCTACGTTTATTGCTTTCCAGATGTAAAAGCGAGGAGAGAGAGGAGGGCATCGCGCTTCACACACTAAAAAGCCACCGCGAGTAAAGTGTGAGCGGTGGCAGTGCCTGTGCGTGCACCAGACCGTCGATTTACATGCGCGGATGTGCACGCGAGCATGACATAATTGAAGCCTGTGGGACCGGGGGGAGAGCAAAATGGGGAAAATGGCACAGGAGGAGGGGTCTTGGGTCTTGTGCATTCATGGTGCGTCTCGTGGTAAATGCCGAGGGCTCGGAGGCAGACAGGCCGAGCCGCACCGTCTGCACAGCGGAGCCAGAGCACAATCACTAATGCCTGACTGGCAGTGCAAATGATCATTAACTAACAACATTCAGAGCCACATACACATGATTTAATATACACTACACATGCACATGTGACAGACACTTTTCCGACCCCGCTCTGCCTCTCCAGCTCCCTTAATGCCTGTTTCCAAACCTGCACTGAGCTGATCTGATGTCTGCCGCTACCTACTCATCCACCTTCACCGCAGAGAGCACACAGTATCGAATTCAAGATGGTTAAGACTGAATTACAAGCATGTAAAGCATGACATACTGTTCTCTGTAAACAACAAACTCTGATATCATCAACAATACTGGTGATTTGAAACACAAGCAAGACATAAGCAATACTGAATTAGTCAATTTACACTGTCTCCTTCTCTACACAACCATAATCTATGTGTTTCTCTACATGTACGCTTCACATACGCTCTAAAAATAGAAGTGATGCATAAAAATACGCTTTCCTCTACTTTTAACGGCCGTAATACGTGAGCACGCTGCTGCCAGTTTAAATTGATGAAATGATTCTAATGGAATTATATAGACGGATGCCATAGACGGGCGACTGAAAAAAAAAAAGATTTTGCAAGCAGACTTGGAGTAAATTCCCAGTTAAACACTTTAATTCTGCTTTGAAGCAACACTGTATACTGTTTCCTGATGTGCTAACTGATTTTAAATACTGTTCCAACCAGACTACCTTTGTACAATCAGGCCCAGATCCATTCCAGAGACAGGCCCTATCTGGACCCGTTGGCTGCAGGCTGAATTGGAGCATGTGGGAGAGAGTTGGAGAGTGGAAAAAGGCCGGTGGGGGGGGGGGGGGGGGGGGAGTCTCTGGGTGTATGGCATCCAGAGCCTGTGTGTTCACATGGGGAAGTCAGATCCACCCCACCACTGGAACCATTAGTTTCAGAATGGAATCTCGCCTGCCAAGGGCCCGGGCAGAAGGGAGGAGGGTCTCCCTTAGCCCTGCCATACTGAAGAAAAAGAGGCTGAGAGGACCAGGTTAGGAAAAGCCCGACCAATCATTGTGAAACACGGGACTCTGGTGGGGCATGTTCAAACTTTAAGAGCCCTACCAGACCTACAGTATGAGCAAGCAGGACACTAATTGCACTACATGTGTTCTGATGACTCACAAATGTCTGGCTGTCTTCACAACGTTCTACTTGTAACTGTAATTGACATTACACTGAGATAATCAACTCAAATGTCCATGTAAGAGCCAGTATCCTCATGCATGATATCTGGTAGGTGAACGGTGACATCATCTGTGTTTGGGATATAATGTTCCATTTCTACCTAACCTGAGATGCTCAACTTGTTCTCATCTATGTGTGCGCGTACGGCTCACTTTCTTTTTTTCATTGCGACCGTAAATCACATTTTAATTACAAGACGTAAAAAAGTCAGTCTGGCTCCGCACAGGTCACCCTGAGGTCTCCAAAAATAACACGCCACTTCAGAACAACACTTGAAGCCTCCATTAATGAGCGGCTTTGGCAGAGCCAGAGGAGCCCTCACCAGCGCTGGCAGATCAGAGAGACGGGGAATGGGAGGGTATTTACAGTATGCACCGCTCCAAACGGCTTGGACCGCGCAGCTGTGGGCCTCTGGTCCCCTCTGAAGCTCCAGCATAAGGTATGAGGGCCTTCTGTGGTGAGAGAGGCCCCCAGCCTATCATGGCCAGGGCAGAGCAATTAAGACTGAGGGCTGTGCATTTAAGACGGGTGGCTGGATACCATTCGCTCAGCGTCGTAAGAACTTCTCCTGGGAAGTGCTAGTGTGGGGAGAGACACCCAAAACGTATGTGTTTTGGGTGTGTTGTGACAAAAGTTGTGCAACATAATCCAAACATTTAGGCAAAACTAGCTCATTTAATCATAGACAGGACAGAGCAATTAAGAGTCAGATTTGAGCCTTTAAGTGTGATACTGGGATACCATTTGCTCAGCAGCCATGGAGGTTCTTATGAGTATGGCAGCAAAGCTAGGTGTGCTTTGGGTGTGTTGTGACAACGGTGCAACAAAATCCAACAAAATTTGACGAAACTGACTCATCTTATTACAGCCTGGGCAGAGCAATTAGGAGTGTGGGCTGAGCCTTTAAGTGTGATACTGGGATACCATTCGCTCAGCATCGTAAGAATTTAGCCATGGAGGTGCGTATGAGTCTAGCAGCACAATTAGGGGTGTTTTGGGTGTGTTTGTGTGACAAAATCCAGCCCTTCTACAGAGTCTGCTGGGGGAGGCTTCGGGTTTCACCCAGGATCAGACGTAATTACCCGACACCTCTTCTTCACACGTGTCTGTGACAAGACAAAACTTGCCGGGAGATGTACCGAGCGAACGAGGAAGACATTTCAGGGCCAGAGGGCAGAATGGAACCGAGATACTTTTTCTCCCCGGTTCTGGCATTTGGAGAAATACAAGAGGACCGGTACTGGTTTTGATTACTTGGTGGAGATCAAAGTGCTTAAAGTCTCCCAGACACAAGAAATGCTTGGGACAAAAGCGCGGGGAGTGAGAAACTGTGTTGAAATGAGAGGTAATGGAGGGCCACCGATAATCTAGACGCAAATAATTACATGGCTTCCAGGCAAATTTCACTCCGTGGTAATTTCCACACAAAAGCCTTTTCAGAGGAAGTGGGAGACGAGGTGTGCTGTACAATGTAAAAAAGAAACATGAAAAAGCCACGGTTTCTACCACACGTATTCAGTTACGCTACACGATGAGAACACACTGTCGCCCAAGAGCTGTTAATGCATAAGCAAACACAAGAGCTTCGGTTGCTGTCGATACAGGGAGTAAATAAAAAGCCTGGGCAGAACATGACACTGCTTTATAACCACCATGTACGCAGACCTGGGCTGCGTTTCCCAGATTCGTTAAGAAGCTCCTAAGTGCTAAGAACTTCTTAGGAGCGTTCTTAGAACATTCTTAGAGCGCTCCTAAGAAGTTCTTAGCACTTAAGAGCTTCTTAACAAATCTGGGAAACGCGGCCCTTCTCTTTCCCTCCGACTCACATTTGATGTTGAAGGAGGCGTTGTTGGAGTGGGCTTCCTCTCCCGACGCGGCGTCTAGGGCCACGCACTGGAAGCTGCCGGCGTCCAGGTGACGGTCGACGGCGGTGAACTTGAGATTGTTGCCCTCCTGGAAGCGGCGCTCCGAGTCGAGCACGGGCTCGCCGTTGTGCCGCCAGCTGTAGGCCACGTCGGCCACGCCGCTCACCTCGCAGCGGAGCATGGCGCTGCGCCCGTGCAAAGCATCCTGGGACTTGGGCTCCTTGGAGAAGTAGATGGCGGCCGCCTGGATGCAGAGAACTGAGAGAGAGAGAGAGAGAGAGAGAGAGAGAGAGAGAGAGAGAGAGAGAGAGAGGGAGAGAGAGAGAGGGAGGAAATGGGGGAGAAGACCATTATCGTCTCATTCATTTCATCCCAAAACACAGCAGGCAGTGGTTAAGACTAAAGAGTTAAGAGGTTAACATTTCGGCAAATTTCAGTTCGAAATTGGACGTCGGTTGTTTCAAAGGCTCCGCGGCAGGATCTTGTGTCTAAAGAGACCTTTGTGTTAACTCGCGAGCTATTCAGTGATGCTGCAAAAGCTCCACTGAGGACTTAGGAAAACCTAAAAGACCTAAAAGACTCACAGATGTTTTATCCCATCGAGACCCATCTGACATAATGGCAAATCCAGACCGTGTGCTAGTATGGACTGGCTTTCTCAAACCCGGTTACACTCCTGGGTAGGACTGTCAGATACAAACCAGAGCATACATTATGCATAGTTACACTGACGTCCACCGGGTACGGAGGGATGGGGGTGGTGTGTGTGTGTGTGTGTGTGTGTGTGTGTGTGTGTGTGTTTGTGTGTGTGTGTGTGTGTGTGTGTGTGGGGGGGGGGGTCACATTGGGGGTGCCTGATGACATGCTGTCAGAGGGACTTCTCTCTGTCGGTACTTAATCTCTGATGTGGCAGGGACTGACTGGCTGGCTGGCTGTCCCAGCATGCCTTGAGAACAGAACTTGGCAGAGGTGAGAGGGGTCCCTGGTGAAGGCCAAATGAGGTGAGGAGGAAACTAAAAAAAAAACGCAAGTACACACCAGAGAGTGATGGTTCTGCCAGAAACGACCCTGAAACACTGTAGGCCTCTGTAATGTGTGTGTATATCTCTCTGTGTGTGTTTGTGTGTATGTTTGGGGGGGTCTGTCTGTATTTTACTTTCAAGTCTCCATGGGTTAACCACCACAGCGGATCTTTCAATAGCATTAAATCAAGCCTTCCTTAAGGCCTCTGAGGAGCAGCATTGCTTATACCGCAGTCTCTCAGCATGGCCTTTGAGTTAGAACAGGTGGCTTTATGAACACAGGTAAAGCTTGGACATTCTCTCTCTCTCTCACACACACACACACACATACACACATACACGTAAAGAGAGAGGGGGAGGAGGGTCGTGGGAGTGGAAAGTACAGAACTAACAGAGGTCCTGTTCAGAGGGTACTGCGTCAACCCTTATCAGACATTCATAAGAGGTGACAGGTTCCAGTAAACACTATTTACCTTACACCCCCCCCCCACACACACACACACACACTCCACTGGGACTTAAAATACACCATATCACCAGTTTCAGTGTACAACATGCCAACCGTATTACCCACACACAGCCCCTAACACCACACTACAACACGGCACTCTCAAAAGAGACCATCCATTTCTTCCCTGTTGCTCCACGGTTTTATGTTTGAACTCAGTCGGCTGTTGGTTGCCAGTTGCTGGGGCGCCTTATTTGGTGTATTTGATGTGTGTGTGGGGAGTCTAGCAGACCAAAAGCTACAAACGCCCTCCAAGAAGGGTTCCCGAAAGGGAAGGGGTATTTTTTTTTTATTCTTTTTTAAATGTTTTTTTGAAAATTGTTTTTGGATGCGTTTCCTACAGGCAATGGCAAAAGTAGACTAAGATGAGGGAGGAGGAAATAATTAGGGGATTGCACGAACACAAACATACACATGAAGAAATAGAGAGTGAGAGCGAGGAAAAAAGTAAGGGAGAGGGGGAGAGAGAGAGAGAGAGAGAGATAATCAATAATATTCTGTATTTAAACTGTAAATGGGATTGTGGTTGTGGTGTTTTATGTGGCGATGTATTCCAAAAGCTCTGATGGTGTTATTTTAGGACAAGGACCTTGAGGCTGAATGACGTGACTGTTATTTTACTTTTATTTTAGTATGACAACAGCCCTCAGCAACCCAGCGTTCTCTCCCACTGGACAGACCAGCTCACAATGACTCAATATGCTTAATATTCAACAAATGCTAGCAAGAAAACCACTCTCAATAGCAATTCAGTGCTTGTGTCTCATTACTGAAGGAAGGACGCTGCCTCTTTAGCTGGATTAGCATAACGTTTCTCGCTCAAAGAGACATGTAAGACACTAATGGGAATAGGTGAGCATGAGACAAGCAGAGGAGTTGGGAGAAGAAAGAAAAGACACAGTGTTTCACGTCTAAGGGAAAGCTGCAAAGTCTACGGCACTGTTTAAACACTCGGGGCATGGTGACCTACATCTTACAAACATTCAGTCTCACACACACACACACACACGTGCACACACACACATGAACACAAACCTAGCTGCAAGACTGGATCTCCGAGAGTGGGGGGGGGGGGGGGGGGGGGGGGAATCTGTTACGGCTCTGTTAATACATTCCAGTAGAGACAGGGACCATATGGATCTCAGGACTGCTTGACAAACAAAAGACTCTCTCCTTTAAAGCACTACAACTACAATCGGCTCATTTTCACATGAAAAACCTATGACCTCAAAGTGTCCATCCAGACAGTGCTGAATAATTAACCACTCTGACAAGCCTTTGCAAACAGAAAACAGCCAGGTGTCTCTCAAAGAGGAAGGGGGTCCGCTTCAAACTCACCAAGGCCGGGCCCCGTATTGATCTGCTAGCGCTGTGTGAGCATGCCACGGCAGGGACAGGTCAGCCAAGGATTGTTATCTGCCCAGCTCTCCCCAGAGGGGTAATTGAAAATGTCACTTTGCCTATTGAAATTCAAAGAGGCGTGCACACTCAAACGCAATCTTATGCTAATAGTGTGTATCTACGTCCGGGCGGGGATTAGAGTGTCTTTATGGGGGGGTGGGGGGGGGGGGGCAGACAAAGAAAGGGGTGAGTTTGAGAGAGAGGGAGATGAGATACGCCAGTCTTTCAGACGACACTCTGCCAGCGTATGTGTGTGTGTGTGTGTGTGTGTATGTGTGTGTGTGTGTGACTACCAGAAGGAGGAACAGCTTCACTTGCACATTAGAAGTTGGAGGTGGTGTCTTTGAGTATGTGTGCAAAACATACAGTGAGAGGGGAAAAGACAGAATGTGTGAGTGTGTGTGTGTGTGTGTCTGCACGAGAGTGTGACTATGAGCACATGTCTGTGGGCGAGAGTGAATGTGTCTTTGAGAGTGAGAGACATAGAGAAAGTGAGAAAAGAACGAGGGTAGAGCACGAGGGAGACCTTACGCAATACCAATTAAAAGATGCTGCTATTCTCCCATAAAGAAATCGGTCCTACTCGGGCTATATCCGTCCTTCCTATTGTTTCTTTGTTCCGAGTACTGCATGGTGTAACGTTCTTCCCCTGTAGCCTTGAACCGAAAACGGGCTCCTTTGGTGGGAGTGAAGGTTAGAAAAAGAGTCCTCCAGCTGGCTCTGCCTGTCAGGAGATGAAAGCCGCCTCCTCCACAGACCCCGTGGCCCTCACACACAGATGTTATCTGGGAAGCTGCCTCCATGTCGGGTGGAAAGAGAGCCACAAAGAGGGAGGGGTGGTGTGGGGTGGGGGGGGGGTGGGGGGGGTCACTCAGGGACAGCTCTGGTCCAGACACAGACGAGACGAGACCGACAGGGAGCAGACGCAAGGCAGCGGTGACTCCCCGTGACGCCGCTCGGCCTCGGAGCTGCGTGGGGGTGCGGGCCTGATTACACGGGAGTGAGAGGCAAAGGTCACCTGCGCTACTGACCTAGAACGCAGCGAGACGGGATGAGCAGAGGGCAAGAGGCCAAACCTCAGAAGTCCAGAAAGCCTTCAAAAAGATTGGGATTTAAATGCAGAGGATCCCCCTCTGTGAGGATATAGGTGGGTCCACCATCCATCTCCATTAAAGGACTGTGATGTTTTTATTGCGGGCAACTCACCCCTCTGCCCCGCTCCGTTATCCTGGCCTCATCTTCTTTCTCCACAGGAGAGGGCGGCCCACCTACTATCTCCTATCTGCTAAGAACGATAGTGAAACTGCTCAGCAGTAGCCATGCTGGGTGGGATGGAATTGCAACCTCTAGTTGCATCCCCTAGACAAACAGCACACACTTGTAGTAATGGATTGCATTTCTCCCACTGCCTGCCTTTCATGTGGAGCTGGAATCGATGTTTTTGGCTGTTTTGAAAGGTAGTTGTGTGGTCTACACTCTCATATTGGAACCAATTGCACACGTCTACTTGTTTTTAATCAAGTTTGAAATGGAGTTTCATCATTTCAAACACACTTAAAAAACGAACAAAGTTCAATATATAAAATAAATATGTAAAAAAAATCATTGCATTTGACTCAGGAGAAGCCATGGGATAAGGCACTGTTTTTGTGGAATAATATTAAGTTCACAAGCTCACCTACAGGCTACAGCAGTCAAAATCCCCCATTATAGGTTGCACATTACAGATACATATCATCGATGGTTAATTAGCTGTATTTTTCTGGGTCTAATAATATACGGTTATCACGCAAGTTATGAAGACACAAGAGAACGTCACGCTCACCCATCTGGAGCTTCAGAGTTCAGACGTCGGTTAGTCTGTACTAATATGCTTTAATCAGTCCAGCATACATGAAACATTGAACAGTCTGGCCTACTTTTTTCCCACCACCACGCATTTCTGAGGGATTTAATTATACAGTGGATGGCATAATTGCTGGCGAGGATTCGGCAAGCCATCACTACTTTATCATGACAACGGAGGAGAAAGCCAGAGACAAAAAAAAACAAAAAAAAAAAACGGGGGGACTGAGGGACAGCTCTGCAGGAAAGGGATTGGACTGCCCTCTTTTTTTCACTGTGCAGTGCGACTAATGGATTAAATACGGACCTTTTTTTATTGCTATGCTGATAAAAACGTTGATACTGTATCAAATTGTCTGGACACACATACACGGCTGGCTGGAACTGTAACGGGGGCGTGGAGTCCAACAGTGGCTCCACAAAGAAAGTTAATTAATGGAGTCAGAATCAGTGATCGAGCCCAAGAGATGACGCCATGCGAAAGATTAAAATTCGGGGAACAAAACTTTTGGCTTCTCAATTCGTTTGCGAGTTGAGCGGGAGAGATTGCCAAGCCTTTCAGAAATGACAGTAAAAAATGTACAGTTACCAGTTTTACAGCCATAGCAATTTGGCCACGACTCTTGAGCTCCTGGAGCTGTTCTGGAATTCCTGTCTAACGAGATTAGCATTCCACTGAACCATAGGCCTGAGAAGAGGGGAACAGCAGCACATTTATAGTCCATGGAGAGGAGAGGAGAGGAGAGAAGAGGAGAGGAGAGGAGAGGAGAGATGAGGCAGGGACATTTAACTACAAATTATGGAAAATTCTACCCTAGACAGCCATAGCAATCTGTGTAAGCGCTTCAGCAATGCGCTTCGTCCTGAAATACATTCACTTAGAAAAGTGAACACGGGAAGTACACTTCAGCTAAAAATACAGGACGTTGTTTTACCTATGCCATAGAATTAAGGCATTTTTACCATTCTATATGCAACTACACTAAGACACTATACGAGAAGGTATTGACTGAGAATCTAGTAGAGGTGGGCAATCATAATAACTATCCTCCATAGTTTACTGCCTCTCCCTGCCATGTCTGTCTGACAGACTACTCCTCCAGGTGCTGGATTTCTTGAAAGCTAATAGGGCTTTTCCCCCCCCCCTCTACGGTCTGAATTGTTATTTCACTTCACACCACTGACAGTCTGGAGGAGGGTAGACAGGGGTGTGAGGCTTCCAGAGGAGCCCTCGAAACTTCTGCACGGCAAACCACAACACAGCCGCATAACAAGAAGCTTCTCCAGAGGTGCGTCAACACCCTTTCACCCCAGCATGTGTGGCTAGGGAAACAGTAAGGGAGGGCTGTGTCTGTGAAACAGGCCGACATTGGAGGAAAGAAAGAGAGAGAGAGAGAGACGCAAGAAAGAGAAAGAAGGAAAGGAAGAAAGACAAGAGGCAAAAAGAGAGAGATGGCGAATAAGATTGAGTGAGGGGTCATGGTGTGTGAGTGCTAGAGCGAAAGAGTGGGGCAATCCAAGATGTGTGAAAGCTGTTGTGTGTGACTACATGTTTTGTTTGAGTGTGTGTATGTGTGTGTGTGTGTGTGCATGCTGTGCGCGTGTGCATGTGTGTGTGTGTGTGTGTGTGTGTGTGTGTGTGTGTGTTTTCAAACTACCCATAGGATGTAAATAGCCTGTTGTTGCCCACGGCTAATCACCCTCATTCAGGGCCAGTCTCCTGCAGAGAACTCCAGACATTCCCTGCTCTGATGGAAAGATGGCTGCTATGCACCGAGACGCACAAGGGGCGCCATGTGAATAGAGCAAAAAAAAACAAAACAACACTACACAAGTCAAGAAAAAAAAAACACCACCATTCTGTTCTTCTTTCTCCCAGATTGGTTTTGCAGGGCTCCAGCTTTCCACTGGCCGGGCTTCACAAATCCAGGCGTCGTATTTCATAACTGGCCCGGGCCACTGAGTGGATCGGAACACTGTGCTTAGAGTGCTGGCAAGGACCCGCACACACACCCACACACACTCTAGCAGGAGCACAGACACACACACACACACACACACACACACACACACTGTAGCAGGAGCACAGACACACATGCACACACACACACTTGCAGGGAGGGACACTCTGAAAGCCTGTAGATGGGAAAACTCAAAGGGGAAAGATCCAAATCCCCGCGAGGAAACCAGACATACGGCTAACATCAGACAAGACAAATAAAAAAAAAAAGAAAGAAATGTTTGCTTTGCTTTTTACAGCATCCAAAAAAACAAATGGCAGGGGCAATAAAGCAGATTATAGGCATGTAGCCGTTTTTATGTAGCGTAATCGAGAGAAAACACATGAGGTCATATAAAGTCTGCCGCTGTTACACGATCCGCTTTAAGTCCAACACGGGCCGAGACGTCGGGGGAGATGAGGTGATAATGTGACGGTTGAAATCGTAGAGCCCCAAAAGAAAACACATGCGGCGGCACCACAGTCTGGGCACGTCAAAATTAGACAAACAATCGGAGGCCTGTGGGGCCGGGCGCAAAGGCACAGGCCAATCAGACCATCTCTAAAGGGAGAGCTGAACCTTTCTCAGTGCGTGTGCATAGTGTATCAAGAACACATCTAAAATACAAACATAAAAAGGTTTGATAAATAAATCAAATAACGTATAAGCCTACTGGTTAGGTGACATCTTGTACTTCTTAAAAGGTCATGTAGAGTCACCCTTGGAGCTTTTATAAAGCAATTTATACACGCCGGAAAAAAAATCAATACCTCATCTACAGAAATCAGCTAAGAGCCATAATCAAACAGTCGCTTGAACTGCTTTGTAAATTAGAAGCTGGAGCTATGACCATAGAAACCAAATTGCCATTACAGAGCAATCAGACATCACAAGGCTAGCAGACCAACCCTTTCTGGCCAACCGTGGACCGGCGACAGCCTCCGCACGAGAGGAAATGTATGGAGCAGCAACTATGTCATCTCTGGTGCGACATTCCATTTTCAGAGTTTAACTGGTTTCAAATGCTTTCGACAATTACTCTCAGTGGTAACGTGAGTAAGGAGCAGAAAACGTAATGGATTGACTGGGCAGGACATTCCACTGTGCACAGTGCAGCTATTTATCATTCTCTGTTGAAATGATAGAAAGGTATGCCCTACATACCGGGGGAAATACACACTGAAATGAAAATGTTCCTTACAAGTAACAGTTTTGACACCATCTGACTGCCTTTAGCATTTTCAATAACTGACTACTCAGTCAGCACTCAAGAATACAGTTCATTTCACAAATTTCAGTCCTATCCTTGTTTCGGTGACATTATGATCCCAAATCCTCTATAATGACTCACTCTTTCACAGGCACCAGACATTTAATGATAGCTTTCCTTGGCTATGTCAGCTCTTGGTCAAAAGAGAATGTCCAGTTCCTACCGGACTGACACTGTTCTCGGGACTGGTTTGATGAGAAGTGCGGATTAAAATAATATTTGTATAACATACAACAGTGCGTGCGATCCTATGTATACTTTCAGCTGCTTTGATATGTACCAGACATCTCTATAAGAGTGACCAGAAATGATATACCACCTGTATACAGATCTAGTGCTCAACATTGGATTTATTGTTCCATTAAAAACATCTATAACAAGGACAACTAAAATGTCAAAACTCATTGTGCGAGCCTATATAATCTCAGAGTGCTTTCTGCTTTGCCTTTATTTAAGCATTATTATGCACACCTCCTCGTCAAATTCAATAGCGGCTCTGTTCCATAAATAGGCACTACATGGAGGGCCTGGGCTCTCAGATTGTGCACTGTGGAATGAAAAGTGCTGGTAGCGACTCATTACAATAACACCGCCGCTGAGATCATCATCAATTTGCTCCCACACCTCGTCGTGGCTTTGTCGCCAAGCGGCTAGAGCCACTCAGCCCCCCCGAAACCCCAGCCTTATCGCTAGGCAACGTTGACATGGCAACCACCTCCCCCTCGCTCCATCCGCTCTCAATGGGTCCTCGTGGACCACATTGTTAGGACGACAAATTGAAAGAAAGAAAAGAGGAAAGGGAAAGAGCATGAGAGCAAACTTTCACAGGTTTTCAAATTCGAGTGGCCCTCGGAGGGCTTCACATCGTATGAATTTTAAAAAACTGGTGTGAGAAGTGTTTTTTTTTTGCATCTGATGAGCAGTCCAACAGCGTGCCGATTTCCAACCATCCACATCGATGGCATGAATGATGCAATCTTTTGCAGAATGGAACGAGCACAGTGGGTGTTCTCATTACGTTATTATGTTGAAATTCTGAAAAGCCAAACTGCACACAGACATCCGGTTAGAAATCTTTTGATATCGGGCTGCTGGGAATTGAAATCATTTTAGCATCTACCCAGACAAAGCACCTCCTGAAAAGAAATGATCAAACAGTTTTTTTTGTCCAATATCCTGTGCCAAGACTTTCTTCTGCAATAATGAAACACAGAACAACCTTGTCCATTAATAACAGACATTTAGGGAAACTTACAAGCTTCAAAGTCAATAATTTCTCATGTAACATGGCATATTCCATGAGAAAAACACATGTTGCGTTTGCCTGATAATGTGACTATGAAGCATGTTATTGACTAATGCATGTAAGCTAGCCAGGTGGGTACATGATAAATGGTAAATGGACTGCATTATAGCGCTGAGCTCTCAAAGCGCTTTACAGATTAATGCCTCACATTTAGCCATTCACACGCATACACTCACACTAGCTGCCATGCAAGGCAGTTTGGGGCTCAGTGTCTTGATCAAGGAGACCTTGGACAGGTCAGGAGACGGGCTCCAACCAACAAACCTTGAAAATACCGAACGACTCCTCTACTGCTTGAGCCACCACCATCACAGTGATACTTAACATATACTGTACTGTACTGTACTGGCATCCATCAGGATTTAAAGCTTGTAATGGAGGAGACAATAGCAAATGCCATTCCACACAGGCATATTGAAATGATTAGCATGAATGAACATAGATACACACAGACATCCCACACACACACATACACACACACACACACACACACACACACAAACGCACACAAAACCCCCTTACTGACTAACTACAAAGACTACAGCTACAAAGGTGCCTGCTGTAGAATTACCCCCTGTCACTGCTAATTAGCTAGGCATTGTCAGACATGATTCCCGTGGTGAATTGTAATGATAACGGCACGTCAGCGTGGGCAGAGGGTGAGGAGACGCGCACCTAACCATAAATCACATAATAAGCGGGCTGCGTCATGCGCTCAGCTTTAAAGGTGTCTGTGTCTTACATATAAACATACCAAGACACATATACACTATGCCCTCACAAACTCTATCTCAAACATACTCACACGCACACGCACACACACACACACACACACACACACACACACACACACACACAGACAGACACACACACAGGCATGCACAGAGTTTACCTCAGGGTGGGTGCGTGGTTTAATAGGCCACCCAGACGAGTCTATTACGGCTTCATTAGCAAATGACACATCTGGGAAGCGGCCCCCATGGCACTGCTTTAAGGCTGCTTTGCAGCCGGCTCTGATCCAAGATGCCATCAGCAAAGGTTTCCAGAAATGGGGGCACACAAGAGCCGCCTTGTTGAGGCAATTTATAGACACAGTGATGCCTTGTCTTGTTGAACACCTTTGAATTTAGAGTCTGACTGCAATTTGCTGTTGCAGCCTTACATATTACATCGGAATAAGTGAATTAGGTGTTTGTCTAAATCTAAACGTCAAGTCGTACACTTTTTGAGCTAAAATATCTGTGAATCTGAGAGCACCAAAAAACAAGATGTCAAGAAAAGATGTCAACGAAACAACGACCACTCCTTTCTCCAAAGACCATCATTCACCGTGTAAAGGTGTGTGTGTGTGTGTGTGTGTGTCTGTCTGCCTATGTAATCAGCGCTACCTATAACACGAGCGCACCTGGTCACAGGCGCATGACCTGCTGACAGCTTGCCTTCATTCATCCCCTCTCACACACAGCGGGAGGAGAAGAGGGCCGTGAAAGTTTCTGGGGAGAGAGGAGTGATGAGAGGCTCGCGGGGAGGGTGACAGACGGCGAGAAAATAAATGGCGAGAGAGAAAGAGAGAGAGAGAAAAAAACGGAAGGAAGGAAGGAAGGAAGGTAGGTCGGTAGAAAGGGAAAGACATTCAGAGCAGAAGCGGAATGAGAACATTAAAGAATGGTGTGTCATAAAAGACAGAACAAGGACAAAGGAATGGAGGGAAACGTGATGAGGACTGACAAAAAAAGGAGGGAACCACCAGGAGGGCAGAGAGAGGAGGGCAGAGCGGTGGTAGAATAAGGCAGGAGAGCACAAGGGGCTTAAAAGGTGGGGGCTGGGATAAGAGGCAAAGGGGGAAAAAAACTTGTCACGACACACTGCATATGTGACCGTGATTTGGTCCCTTTCCCTCCCCTCTCTTCAGACTGATGGGGCAGAAGGAAGGCTTTATTCATTTATCTTTCATCGCAGAGGGGAATTCAGCCAGCAGTCACAGGCGGCTTTCCAACAGCTGTTCATTCAGCCACTGGTAAGATACGCTGCCACGATTATGAGATTACATTAAATAAAACGGCATGATTGACTCGTGCTCAGAGTTTGAATCGGAATGGCTGACTCCGGCTGACTGTTTTTTTTCTCTTACTCTTAAAACTGTGTGGTCATTGTCTTTGGACAGTTTTGGGCATTCGTCCAACAGTCCTGCTGTGTTAAGGCAAAGCACAACCAACCCTTCCTTTCTAGTTTAAATGAGACCATTGTGTTCAGGGTTTTATATCTCCGATGGAGTGTGGCTCCGTTTACAGACTGAAACAGATGATAATGTGTGCAACATTCAAACCAAATGGATGAAAGGGGAAAAAAAACAAGCAAAAAAACATACTCGTCACTGAGATAAAACAGAGCTGACAGAAACATGAGCTTTAAACTTTTTAAGGCTCAAATGATGAGAGGGTCTTTTTTTTTTTTTTCCAGAGATGAGATCCAAGAAAAGGCTGAAAATAGTGGGCTGGGATCATATAAAACAGCACACCTCAGCAGTTTATGGCTGGACTTAACGACAGTATCCAAAGAGCACTAATGAATTCTGCAGACCGAGGGGTTGGGACTGTGTGAAACGAAAGCGTAGAAAGAGGGAGCCAATCACAGTGAGCTCTCGCTACTGACATATGGTGGGATAAACACGCTGATGGAAGTGATAAGATGAGCAACGAAGCCAGCTCACGGATTTGGGCAGAAAAACATCAACCTCACAGTTACTAAGAACTTATCAAAGCACAGCAAATGTGTGTGTGTGTGGAGTAGGGAGAGAGAGAGTTGATGCAAGGGGGTGAAATGATGCACAAAGCATGAGACGGTAAAAAAAAAAAAACAGTTCAGAGATTTATGCCAATGCTTCAAATGGTCAACAACGATACTTTTTCCCCCCCAAACGTGATTATAACTCATTTTTTACTCCCATCACGGGAGACAGAGATCTCAGTTGCTCATTCTGAAGCAGAGTGAGCTTTGATGGCTTGTTGCTAGAGTACACTGCGGTATGCAGAAAACATATTCTTACTAAAAATGCACTTCTTCCTGGTGAAAGCAGCCAAGGAAGCAAGGAAGCAAGCAAGACAGAGAGAGAGAGAAAGAAAGAAAGAAAGAAAGAGGGAAAGAGAGTGGGGAGAAAATGAGAAGGAGAAATCAGCTCGTGCCCCACTGAGACACTGAATCCTTCATTTCCTGTGCTCTGCTGGCAGCTGTTGCCGTGCGTCTCCGAGGGCTCTCTCTCTGGAAAGGGGAGTGCGCGTTCGCTCGGTTTGTGCTTTTTTTCGGGTCCCGCTGTCGGAAGACCTGCTACACGCATTACTGTTAACTCCATGTGATTTAATTACAGGCCGGGGAGCGGCGGAGATCTACAGGGAGGAAAGGTGGCCGACAGGCGAGCGCTCAGATCTCTCCCGAAAAGCGCTCGCCCAGACCGGGAGAGCGGAGACACCGGAGCTCCCGAAGAGATAACGGGACCCTTCCTGTTACCCTGACCTCCTGGCCATTTTTACCAGCCACTGTCAGCACATCCATAATGTATATTGCAGCACGTTTGTTTTACTGTCTGCTGTGGAGGCTAAGTAAAAGCACTACTGGTGAAGACGACAGGACGTCGGATAAGGGCTCAGCCAGTCAGTCAGTCAGTCGGCGAGCTCTACGCATGATGTATGCAAACCACTTTCAGGGCCCCTCATAACCCCCATAATTCTCCTGTTACGCTGGTGAGGGAGACGTCTGGTCTGCAGGGAGATATGGGGGTAAAGGTGGAGCAGCAGGAGGGGGAGAAGGAGGGGCAGTAGAAGGCGGTGGGGGGGTAGTTTGCAGAGGAAGGAGGGCTCATTGCAGATGCGTCCAGGCGTACTCCATGTCTGGTCCCGGGCCAATTATGGATTCCCTTCCCCGACCTGTAAGGGCCTCTGGGGGAAAATATGCCTGACGTTATGCTAATGGCATAAGTGCCTCAACCAGTGCATAATGTCATCTTCACTCACCTGCCACTGCCTCAACATGAAACACAGCTGAAGGTTTCAGAAATAGGAGGCTTAACCCCACAACCTAAAATCTACCTTACCTATCAGCCTAAAATCTACTTTACCTAGCAATCTAAAATCGACCTTACCCATCAATCTAATATCTACCTTGCCTATCAACCTAAAATCTACTTTACCTATACCAATCTAAAATCTACCTTACCTACCAACATAAAATCTACCTTACCTACCAATCTAAAATCTAGCTCCAACTCAGTGGAGTTCCACTGGCCACGCGGTTCACAGAAATATGGAGGACAGAAACATTCACTGGAGGCAACATCTCTGAAAACAGCCACTTAAGCTAGATAGATTCAGATGGCCAAGAGCCTTGAGGGCAGTGTAAGAAACAAACACATTCTTCCCAGTGTACACAAATCGTTGAGCGAGGAGAATAAAGAGGCCATTTTGTTTATCGTTTGTGCATTTCAGCTATTTTCACAAAAAAAGAGGAGTGAAACCAAAACACAGACATAAGCGCAGTCCAAGTGGGTAGGGATCTTGGCAGGGGGGTGGCTCCCTGAATCCTACTCACCAAATAAAAGAAAATTGCAGGCCAGGCGGGCGGCTTCCAGTTAATGCAGCGGTGAAGAAAGGCCCCGATTCCAAGAAGCTCGGCCGGGGAACAGAATGGCCATCAATCAACGTAATTATCCAGAAAACAGCGCAAAAAACACCGAAAGTGTACGCAAGAATGTAGTACCAGAAACCCAGACAGGAACACTGCTCTTCAGAAGGAAACAGGAGTTTTATCACCAGTATAACCTTCATTGTGCATAAATCGAATTACACCCATGTATTAACTGCAGTGCCCAATAGCCCAATGAATCATCATCAGATCATCATGTTTTTAAAATAACAATGAAGTAAAAACATAAATGTCCACGTGTAGCCCGCTCCCATGTATTGACCTCATAGCTGAAGAATTCTTGTAAAATCAATGCATAAACCTTGGTTAATAGGCGGGGGAATTCGCATGGTAACTGGCTTCTACTGAATGAATAAAAGTAATTGAGGACCACTGGTGATCACTTGCCCTTGGGCTTATTACGCACATATACAGTTGGACACCATGAAATGGATCGCACAAACACCTTTTGCAAAGCAGAGTACACAGAGGAGTTCATTAGGACAATTATGACGACAGAATAATGCTTGTTAAAGGCCCAGGCCAGGCCACTGTTTGGTGTGACGACAATAAACTGTTGGGCTAAAACTGACACACAGGAGCACTGTTGCATTGCTGCCACACAAATGAGGAGTGACATTGTGCAGTCTCCATTGTGCATGACTGATTGAGTGTGTAACGTCTCTCCCTAGCCTGACGCTATGCTGGGCTTTAGTTTTCGCCCAAAAACAGATTCTAATTAGTGTACATTAACCATTAATTACATTGTCGTCGTATGCAAGGTTTGCAGTCATTTCAGCTGACGCGGCAGGTGGTCTGTTTTCAGTGGACAGTGCACAGCAGGGGAGAGGGGACAAAAGGATGGAGGGAAAGAGAGAGAGAAGGAGAGAGAGACAGAAAGAGAAAGAGTGTGTGTGAGAGAGGGAGAGAGAGAGAGAGAGAGAAAAAGAGAGAGAAAGAGAAAGAGAGAGAGAGAGTGAGAGTAGGGGGTCCTGTTTGAGGAACATACATTCTTCTAAACCTTACAAGGAGACTGATTATGATTCATAAACCTAATAGGCTGATTACGGCTTCATATTAAAAACGACCTGAGATTAAAAGCAATGAAGTGAAAAATTGGCCAGTGTGTGTATTCACTCATACTTCATAAATGGACTTTATCGATTCGGACATAAATGTTCATTAGGTGTCAGGGAGTCCACGCCGGTCATGGTGACTGATCTAAGTACAGTATATATCGGCCCGTTTAGCAGCACCATTCCTCTGCACACCATTGTACTTGCGTGGTTTTGTCTCGAGCAGTTTGCCTCCAGACAGTGGGGAGGTCGAGGTGGTCAGCAGAGGAAGTAAACACTCCAAAGCTAACACTTGAGAGTGTTTGTCTGGGCTGATAGCAATCTCTGCACTAATACAGACAGCGTTGCTAATCACGATAGCACAGGAAGAGAAACTCCATTTGACCGATAGCACTCCAGGGTAGTCGGAAGTTCAGCGACTAGATTTTTCAAGTCAATCCACAACACTCCCCCATGTGAGTTTCGAGGGCAAATAGAACACATTACCAATACTCACTAGTCCACGGTGTGAAGTGACTGTATGAGGCTAGGTCAGGACACACTACACAGCACAGAAGGCTCCCAGGAGACAGAAGATGGAGGAGAAGCTGAGCTGAGGTTGCTATTCTGGGGGGTAGCCGTTGGGTACGCCAAAAACAATATGGATGTTCAGCGTGCCTCTCATTTTCAAAGCGTTAGACACAGCTCATTAACTGAAGTCCAACATGAAGTGAAAGATTTATGCAACTCTTGAGGAGAAAAATAAAAACAATCCAGCCATGTATAGCTTTTCCTGATGTGGAAAATATTATGGATGTATGTGTATGAGTCTTTCTCTCTCTCTGTATGTATGTGTGTGTGTGTGTGTGTGTGTGTGTGTGTGTGTGTGTGTGTGTGTGCATGTGTGTGTGTGTGTGTGTGTGTGTGTGTGTGTGGTGTGTTTGCCAACAGGAGGCATGAGCACCTGGCACAAAAGGCCCTTCATATCACTTTCATTCCTATACAGCATGATTCAATTACAGCCGACACAAATTTTCAAGCCATTCCATAAATCTCACAGAAACCACTCTGTAGATCTTCCTCCGTGCAGCTTCAGACTCTGTGCACTGTGACCATCCTCCAGAGGCCATATGCAGAAAAACTACTTAGCTGGCTTGGAGGCTGGGGGGGTGTGTGCAGGGGAGATGAAATCTCTCCCGAGCACCGGGCCGGAGATGCAGCTGTGAGTTTCATCTCACATCTGGATGGCAAATGTGTCCGGCCCGTCGAACAAAACCCTATATTGTGAAAGGAGCCTTGCTCGTCCGTCCGGCACTGCTGACACTGTCCGTGAAGCAGAGAGCGTATACCTAGCCTAGTCAGGTCTGGGTACTGTGGAGTGCCTGGGATCAAACGCTTGCGCGGGATCCATCTGGAAAGGTTAATTTTTCCATTCCTGTTCGGACTAATGAGGACGCCTCTGGAACCATTCCCAGAGCAGAGCTGGAGACACACAGGCAGTGGCCATGGGGAGCTGTGTGTGTGTGTGCGCACGAGAGCGAGCGTACATGATAGTGTGTGAGCAATTGTGCGTTTGTGTGTGTGTGTATACATGAGAGTGAGTATGAGCGATTGTGTTTGTGAGTGTGTGTCTATACACAGGAGAGTGAGTATGATCGATCGTGTGTGTGCGAGCGAGTGAATGAGTGAAAGAGTGAGTGTGTGAGTGAGTGTGAGTGAGCGAGCGAGTGTGTCTGAGAGTGAGCGAGTGTGTGTGTGTGTGTGTGTGTGTGTGTGTGTGTGAGCGAGCAAGTGTGTGTGTGTGTGTGTGTGTGTGTGTGTGTGTGTGTGTGTGTGTGAGTACGCGAGCAAGTGAGTGTGTGAGTGTGTGTGAGGGTGTGTGTGTGAGTGTGTATGAGTGGCACACGGGAAGGCTGCAGCCAGCTGAGTTCTGTTCTCCTCTGTGTCAGATATCTCTTTCATCTTCAGCTGCAGTGGGAGGATTTGAGATCTCATGGGGCAGAGTGGGGGGGGGGGGGGGGGGGGAGCACAGAGGAAGGACTCGCTAGTTCAAAAGGATGATAGAGACCATCTCCAATTCACAGTGCACACTGAGTTAGCAGCAGGGTCTGGAGGAGGAATGGACGGTAGAGTGAGAGTGAGAGAGAGAGAGAGAGAGAGAGAGAGAGAGAGAGAGAGAGAACACGAGACAGAGAGAGAGAGGGAGTAAGCTAAGGAAAAGCATGGATCTGATCTTTGCCTTGGAAAGGACCATCATTTAATGGCGCCTAAACAATGGACTAGAGGAACATGGCTAAAACGAAAGGGGCACTTTGAGGGGAGGTGTCAGGTTAGTCACCTTGTGGACTAATTGCTATTATGCTGTGAAAAGCAATAAAGAAAAATCAATGCTAACACACACTGAGCAAATATGACATCATGCCCCAGTGTGGGGATATTTGAGATGCTAGGAAATGGAGGCAAGGCCTGCCTTTCCGCACTTTTTCACACACACCCAGACACACACACACACACACACACACACACACACACACACACACACTAAAAAAAGAGGTATGGTTGCTAATTGTCAGCTTCAGTGTGGTAAAAAAGCAGTCTATTGACAAGGACAGGATGACAGCTGTAGACTGGGTGCTTTCCTCCAGCACAGGAGATGGTGGAAGAGGGGAGAGGCCAGAGAATGGAGCCCGGCTGGGGGGCTAGTGCGCCCCATGCTGTCAGCCAATTAGCGACCTCTTTTGCCATGGGACTCTTTAGCCGCCGCGCACACAATGACAAACCCTTGCGTCAATCAAATCCGATTCTGCAGGCCGAGCCTTTCGCCTCAGACGGCCTCGGACATTGTGGGCTTTTTCCGCCGCGGTGATTCGGATTGTGCTCATTGTGAGGGCGCTTCCTTCCCCAGTTTCTATGGGTCAAACTGAAGTGAGGAGTCAGCTGTGTGTGGATTTGGGGCTGCCATTATCTATCCACAGGCTCTCATCTGTCAGGAGGAAGCATCCTGTTTACAGCGCCGGGAGGTTGATTAGCATAGGCGACGAGGAGGAGCACCGTACTGTGCAGGGCAGGCTAGCAGTTAAGAGCAGCTCAGCTCTGGAAATAAATATGAATAGGAGACTCCACGTACATCTTGTGGATGCTTGTTTTGGCTGATCTAATGATTTATGCATTAATAATGAAAGCAACACTATGCAAGCACTTTGCCATGTTTTGCAGTATGCTTTCACAAGAAACTACAGTTCATATCGTCATCCTATGATCTTATCTTGATGTGATATGGCCATGTGATAAGTGGTTCCGTAAACACACCTGTCCAGGCTATAGACTCAGTATAACATTGCCAACTATTCTCACAAAAGGTGCCATTTATGCATTATCAGTAGCAAATGGGTTGCTGATGATGTTTGCAAGTGTTTTCCATGCCTTTTAGATTAGTTACCTTGCTCCATAACACTGCTTTATAGACTGCCGAATAAAATCAAATGAATGTACTCTGTATTTTAGAGATAACAATGATCCAGACACTGGACTTACCTTTGATGGAGAGAGCAGACCGTACAACATGGAGGAAAAAAAGAGAGAGAGAGAGAGAGAAAGAGAGAGTTAGCCACTATAATGAATGATGTACAAGACATTGTATACTTAACACCATTGCAAGAATTCATTCAAGTCATATTTCTCCAGACAAATTCTGGACCTAATCCTCATTTAATCTTAGGTCCAGCAGGCTTCATATCTGACAGACATATTTCTTACAGACTGGGCAGTGAAAGCTGATACAGACCCATCACTGTAATACCATAAGAATTCCATATAGAATACAGAAATGGGCAGAATCCAATCAAGCAGGCGGGATGAGGTCACATGACATGACCCTGCCATTATGGGGGTTTCTAGGAAGCAGTGGGATTTGGGTGGGGGAGCTGGTCAACCTATTAGCCTTTTCCTCCCTTTCTATTTGTCCATTCCTTCCCTGGTCTTTTCTCCTTTTCTATCCCTCAAAGGATTTGCACAGCGAGCGAACACACACACACACACACACACACACACACACACACACACACACACACACACGCACTAACACTAACACTAACACACACAAAAACACTAACACACAAACACACAAACTCCATTTATATTCTGCCAAAGACTGGGTTTGCCTTTTCTCCGATTGGAAAAAAAAATGGCAGAAAAGAAGCATTTCAAAAAAGGGAGGCACTGTATACAGTGCACAAATACAGTCGACCTTTCAACCCAAGGACGAGCCCACCACAGTCTGAGACCCCCACAACCCCCCACTCCCTCCCTCCCTCCCCTCCACTGGCGTGGCCAGCACAGCACACATTGCTTTATTGCCTGTAAAATAGACACGGTGGCCTATTTCTAAGAGGATTAGGATGAAAGGCGGGGAGGCCAGGGAGCATGCTCTCAGGCCCTGGGGCTGCGCTGTCTGTGTGGCCCTCCTGCTGCAGACCCACGCCACATCTCAATCAACACACCCTCTGTGCGTGCGTGTGGGTGTGTGGCTGTGTGTGTGTGTGTGTGTGTTTGGAGTGTGTGTGTGTGGGGGGGTGGGAGTGTTTAGAGTGGGGAGGGGGTGGTGGTGCTGCGGGTGGCTATGGCATCTGTAACGGTTGCTGTGTGTTTGAGGGCTCTCAAATCTGCTCTACTCGGAAGCCCCGAAAGAGAAGCTCCCCCCTGCCACCACAGCCAGTACCAAACCTCCTCCTTAGGGAGGGGTCAAGGGTCTCACAGCAAGGACAAGTCCGTCTAGGCAGGACGGAGACGGACACACACCCATACACACCCACCCACACCCACCCACACCCACACACCCACACACCCACACACACACACACACAGGACAAATCGCCTCAAGGATAGGATTATCCTCCTTGTCAAACAGCTCCTGCAGTGAAGAACACCAGCTGAAATCCATCTAAATGGATGGAGCAGTATGACAATAGCCACAGCCTGTGCTTTCAAGACTGCGTCTGTAACCACATAAGACAGAGGCTATTTGTGTACCCTAGGTTTTGAAGATTCATTTGAACATTGTGCTTATAGCAGAAACTGTCACCAAACACACAAGTGTTGTCTCTTGCTGCATAAATAAACTCTCTTTTAACTTTGTCTTTGAAGATCTTCAAAAGGACAGTGAATTTATTTTTTCGAGAGTAACAGAAAACCAAAGCATGCCATGCGCAGGTCCCATCCCATAAGTGACACAGGTAGGGGCTGCCTTTCAACATCAATGGGCAGCGGCTCGGCTGCTGACATCCTGGCTAATGATTTAGTGCCTTTACTCATGTTTCATGCCCTTTAAAGTGCAATTTCACGCAAACCTCCACCTCCTCCACACACACACACACACACACACACACACACACACACACACACAGAGACAATAAACGCTTCATCTTAATGAGGGAGCGGTGTTGTGGAGAGCCCATGTCCACCAACCTCATCAATTATTGCCTGCCTGCCTGCCTGCCTGCCTCTCCAGCCATCCCCTCTCCCCCAGAGCCAGGCCTGAAGCCAGAGAGCTGGGCTCTTTCACCATGCGGTCAGGACCCTGTCTGCTCCGACACATCTACGGTATTGATCTGGGCTCAGATGCGGCCAGAACGGGTGGAAAATATCCCTTTAAGGTTTGAAATGGAGCCAGGGGCCCTGGAGAGGATGGGCGCTTTGTCCGGGAGACATACATTGGGTTGTTTGTCTGTCTGTCTGTGTGTGTGTGTGTGTGTGTGTGTGTGTGTACGCTGATGCAGAGACACATGTGCACGGTCTGTCTGAGACACACACAGACAAGCAGACAGAAAGATGTGTGTGAGAGTGTGTGTGTGTGTGTGTGTGTGTGTGTGTTGGGCAGTGTGTGCAGAGCAAAAGAGACAGCAAAAGAGGGAAAAAGAACACACTCTCTCTCTCTCTCAGGCACATACACACACACACACACAGATGTAGGAATGCCGACAAGCTAAAAGAGTAACACACACGCTCTTTGTTGTAGGTGGGAGTATTGATTAGTGTGTTCATGCACTGAGCACTTCACTGGGGAGGCCAAAGAGACTGCACAGGAAAGACGAGCCCATCTGTACTTAATGGAGTGAGCAGGAGCAGAGAGGGGGAAAAACATACTGTTGCATCTTCAGCAAAGTGAATTAGGGGAAGAAGCCATCTGGAAAGAGCAACAGGGCTTTCGGAATAAGACAGAGTGCTTTAAAGTGTGGGTCTGGGTCTGGGTCTGTGTGTGTGTGTGTGTGTGTGTGTGTGTGTGTGTGTGTGTGTGTGTGTGTGTGTGTGTGTGTGTGTGTGTGTGTGTGACAGGCCTTGACAGAGCGGAACCTTGTGTACATCCCTCCTGTTCCGTCTCGCAAAGATCCTCGGGTAATGGCGTAACCACGGCAACCCAAGAGGAAGGCCCCGTCCCTCGGGATCGGGGAGGTGCAGCCTCCTGGGGGTCAAAGGTCTATTGCGGGTATTTTATTTCTGCCAGGTGAAGTAATGACACTCGCCCCGTGATGCATGGCTTTAATATGGGCCACTTCAGCAGTGTGGAACCAGCCAAGGCATTTTCAAAGCCGGGTGGGAGTGCTTCAAAGCCAGGTGGGGACCTCGGAAAATCCAGAGCCGAGAGACGAGTAACAATGCAGCGTTTCATTGGGATGAGGTGAGCAGAGTCGGTTAGCCAAGCAGGCTCCCTCTGTGGTGCCCTGCCCATTTGTGCTGTCTTAAAAACAGCCCAGTTATAGAGATGCATGATCTGATTAGGCCGAGAGTGCTTTCAGTGGTTGTCTGCTCTGAGGCCAGTCAGTGGCCTGCAGTAAAACAGGCATGCCTCCCGCCTCGCTCCTAATACAACAATCCAGACTCGGGATTCTGGATTCAGCTGGAGCAAGAACCACTCATCCATCCTCACATTCAGCTCTCACGCAAACTCATACATACTTGCATGCACAAACACACACAGACACAACCCCCCACCCTAACACACACACACACACACGCACACAGATATGCAAACAGCCAACCCACATAGCAATATCAGCGCCCATGTAGCCATGTTGACAATTCTCTTAAAGGCATCGAGGTGTAAAGGGCAATTTAAAAATGGCTGGCAGCTCAAGTGCTTCCAGTGCATTTCCTTAATGACAATGCCATGTTGCATCGGTAATGGGCAGCGTTCGCACGCTACCCTGAGGGAGATGGGATATGGAGTCAATATGAGCAGCAAGCAGAGGGATGGATCCTCCTGAACGCCACTGAACTAGATATTCCACGCCGATGAGCATGCCCCTCACGGCCAATCGACCAATCAGCATCTCAAGTGCTCTGTGGACCACCGTCGCTCATGGCTTATTAGCTAGCACTCTCAACATTGCACCGAGAAAATCAAAATATTTACACACACACAGAGAGACGGCAACCACACTATGGACTCCTGTTGGGGGACCCAGTACGGTTTAATCCAAGGCAAATGATATTTACGGCAACTTATTAAGATGCTATCGCCGATCCGTCTTTGCGGTAAAAGGATTAGTGCCGCCTGTGAAAGGCAGGCTTTGTGGCTGGTGCACTCTGTGAGGCATGATGGGATAGCCCTCCAAAACCTGATCAGAATGCCTGTGTTCACTGGAGAGTGTGTGCAGTAGGGGTGGGTGAGTATAGTGTTTGTGCGTGTGAGCGTGTGTGTGGGTGTGTGTGTGTGTGTGAGTGTGTGTGTGGTGGGAGGGGGTGTGTGGTATGGGGGTGTCAACTATCACGGTCCCCGCTACGCTCTGCTAATCTCTGAGCTCGGGCTGCGTTCCTGAACCACTTCCAGCTTTCCCTCAAGTCCCGCCGGCGTTGCCGGAGACGGAGTGACAAAGGTGGCCATTCACAGGCAGCCGTGCCGAACCGTCACTTTCCTCCACAGAGAGGGCACTGTGAGGGGCAGAAATCCGACCTGGGGCAGAGGCAGCGAGTGGTGCCCGCCAAGCCCACCACTCTAATCCAGACCCCCCTCAAAGTGCCCTGCTGTTGCCCCCATGCATTCACATTCACACACACACACACACACACACACACACACACACACACACACACACACACACACACACACACACACACACACACACACACACACACACACACACACACACACACACACACACACACACACACACACACACACACACACACACACACACACACTTTCTGAAAATGTCTGGCATGCCTCAGACAAGACAGATGCACTGCAATTCCCCCAACACTAGGACAAAAATGTCCTGAGAGAGTGCTAGGTAAGTAGAGCCAAGTAGCCGACACAGCATGCCTTAACCTTGGTGTGCATAAAAGCAATCATTTCAATATTGATGCCCTGTATATTTCATATTTAAAATCATGCCGGCTTGGTATAACTGATTTAAATTGCTACTGGAGAGTGCTGGAGAAAGTAGGACACATAAGGCATCCTAAGCTTGTAGATGCGTGCATATGTGCAAGTAGGATAGGCGACAGCTGCATCACTTAACAACCTAAAGAGGTGACAAGTTGAGTCCCTTAAAGGAGGCACTCCCTCGCCACTTTTTTTGCCATACCCAGAGCGTATGAAGTAGCAAGTGAACTGCACAAAGCTAAGTGATTAAAAATATTATTAATTTCAAACAGATTCCTCTAGTATTTAAGCCAGCGAGACAGCGATTTCATTAGGTCTTGAAACTCTTGAAAGAAGAAATAATGCGGATAACCCCTCAGGCAAAGGCTGCTCAAACAGGAAATAGGTCATTGAGCGCAAAAGAGGACTGCTAACTCTCGACCACCCCCCACCACCATCACCACCACCACCACCCCCCTCCGCTCCTCTGTTGTATGCGCACTGGGATTGGACTTTCTGCTCCCTCATCCAGAGTCTGATATTTCAATTAAACTGATAAAACTGGTGCTGACTCCGCCATGATTTCTCATTACGGCCTGATTGGCTGCCTGGCTGGCTGGCTGGGTCTCTGGCAGCAGCCCTTATTAGCCGCGCTGGGTAAACGGGGGTAGAAGTGGCGGCAGTGGCGGTGGCGGTGGAGTCTCTGAGGGGAGAAGCAGGGGCTCAGGGGGGTGAGGGGATTAGTTCTGCTGAATTAGGAAAGGGGCTGCCGAGGCGCCGATGGAGCTTCTTCACGCCCACCAACCCTTCTTCCTCGTCATCCTCCTCCTCCTCTTCCTCTTCCTCTCCCCAGAACTCTGCCTGTCAAACTGCCATTCCTATGCCTTCATCATTCACAAGCAGCAACTGCAACCGCAAGGCCTGTCTCTGGAGCTGGCTGTCTCGCCGACAAGAGGTTCAAAGAGGTTTGTCCTGGTTTTTCTATAGCGGCAAGGGCCCAAACCACTCTGTTCTAGTTGGGTGGCTCCAGCTCATCACTGTCTGATGTGTCTTCTGTAAACCTCGACAAGTCTTCCCTCTGTCTACTCCCTTTGATACCCTTGACTTCTGATCATGACAAAACATCTCACTCAACACTTAAAAGGTCTTCCCATCAAATATTCATGTTTGTGAAGGAACGCTGACAAAACAGCGCTCCAGCGATATTTCAAATGACAGCCAGATCCCATGCGTGACTCGGATGGGGGTGGTTGAGAGTTGAGGGAGGCAAAAACTCACGGCTCCGCTCATCAAATGCCATGCGTGACTGGGAGCAGCGAGGGTGGAGAGTTGGGAATTTTTCTCCAAACACTGCTTCGTTCATCAGTGTCTGTTTTTCCCGCTGACGCCGGGACTTGCCCAGGGAGACGCAGGGCGTATCGGATCTGACAGCGGGGCAGGGTAAGCCCGTTCCGCTTCGCCGTGTGCGGGTAATTGCCGCACTCTTCCGACCGGGGGTTTGGACGCGCAGACTCGTCACAACAAAGCTACACACACACACACACACACACACACACACACACATACACACACACACACACGACACGTTCAGAGCCAATAACACATCTCTCCTCACTTGTTTGTCACAGGACTGGCGTACACAGCATCTTTTTTTTTTTTCGCCCTACAAGCGAGAGTCTGTGGCCGACAGAGCTAATCGCTTTGACAACAAAAGGAGGTCCCTTGCACGGCTGGCCCTTTCGCCTTTCAACAATTAGTGTCCCTGTCTCTGGGCAGAGGAGAGCACTCACGTGTGCAGGAGAACTCTCCAGGTCGCTGTAGGTGAGATCAGAGACTTGATTTCAGAGACTTGTTGTTGATGAAGTGACAGGATGTACGTGGCACAAAGAGGGTAAAGTAGGCGGAGAGATTCAACTCTCTAGGGAGAAGATCATTAATTGGAAACATGATTCTGCACACTAGCAGGCAATTAAATAATGATTGGAATACCTTTGATGTTTACTGATGTATGCTAATTAGGAAGGATAATGAGACTATTATGATAAAGAGATCTAGACATCTGGAGGTCAATGCATGTGAATCAGTGCTGCGGATTTTGCAGGTCCAAACACAACCTGAACAACTTCTGGGCATTGGTGCCAAAAAACACAGCAACCATTCATAACACATATTTAGATCAAGTCAGTGGGTGAGCTACAGTCATTAGTCTTGTGGTTCACTACACTAAAAACACTAAAACTAGGACAACCTGGCAACGACAGAGGAGTGGTAAGGAAAACAGCACACCAGAATAAAGAGAAAAATGAAGTCTCGAAGAAAATGTTCTTTGAGATATTTGTCCATCAAGGGGGAAAAAAAAGCTATTGCTCAGAGGATATTGATGTTAGACCATGCAGTTCAGTGATTTTCTTTAGGTGTACGACTTTCTATATGAGGGGGGTGGGGATCAGATCTTTGTGTGTGTGGTCTCCTTAGTACTAGCACAAAGAATTGAACATCTTGTCCTCCGTTTTATTAAATTTAAACCACTGACACTTGACCTGGTGTTCTCATGGTAACAAAAACCAAATTGATTCCTCAAATGTCTGAAAGGTCCAGACGAGAGCTTTCCTGAATGACCCAGGGTGACCCAGGGTTTTCTTTAAATCCTTGTAGGAAGCACGGACAACCACCCAGGGTCAAAGCTATACCCACGGGAATCACTGTGGAGCTTGGAATTCACTGTAGTCAAGGTTGATGCTTTCCCAACTTTTTATAAACACAACCTCTGTCCACACAAACCCAAGACTGCAGAACAGCAAACAGAGGCCCATAATGGCAACTGCTTGTTTCCTGCTCAGAACTGCATCATACTCACAGCTCCATTGGACTGAATAGGTGAATGAACCAATGCAAGAGTGAAATCAACATCTCCTTTTCCCAGGACTCCATTGAGGAGATCAGAGAAAAGAATTTTGTTTCTGGATGTTTTGTGAATAAGCACACATCCTACCCCCCACACCCCATTCTCTTACTCTTTCCCATCACCATGCAAAGAGAGGGACGTGTATTTGTGGGATTAAAAAGCGGGAGAGGACGAGTAATAGAGCTGCCTGTTAGGAGCTCATTGGTATGGGCACCGCATGAGTCTGTGGAAGGGGACCCCATGCTAGGCAGAGGGCACCCCCAAACTCGGCTGGCCCCAGCACCCCTTAATCCGACAACCAATCAACCGCTTTGCAGAAGCTGAATTTCAGGGATGTACTAAATGAGAAAGAGGAATTATAATTAGGGAGTGAGATAGAGAGAAACAGACAGAGAGAGAGAGAGAGAGAGAGAGAGAGAGAGAGAGAGAGAGAGAAAGACAGACAGACAGACAGACATGAGCTCCACTACTCTAACGGCTAATGCCATTTTGTGATGCGAGGACAGAGAGAAATCAAAGAAAGAAAGCTTCCTATGATTTCCCCCACAAAACCTGTGTGAGCTCCTCATTTTTCATTGCAAACCCGTATTGCCCAACACAGATCTAATCCAAAGCCATCAATTACCCTTAAAAGATACGTTCTCGCAGTGATTCACATTTGATGGTTAGCAAGACGTCTGCAAGGGGCATTCCATGTTGAAGCAATTTAGACTGCTGACGTCAAAGTCCTTAATATTCATTTGGATGAATAAGGGCATCAGCATCCCGTCAAGGCCCCCATGGGTTTAACTTCACAAGCACCGGTAACCACCAGCCTTAACATGCAGGAAGTCTAGAGTCTGATCTGTGGCTATTTAGAAGCCATCTGCTTCGACCTGGGGAGGTGAGTAACTCGGGAGTTTAATGGCGGAAAAGGTAAATAAAAGCCATGAAAATCAGCCAAGCGTGTGGATGAGGGAACAACAATTTTATGTCAGAGTCACGGTTTGGATGAAAGGCTGGTGAGCTAATCGAGATGCAGCCCATTTGATGAATACGCAGCCAGACAGCTTCCTTTGTCACGCTTGTTTCCAGGGGAGATAATTGCCAGCTCAGCGATGACACAACATGTGGAGGAATCTCAGAGCGCCATCAAAGGCCTGGTAAGAGATTCTTTACGGCTTCCTCCTCGGTACAGAGTGGGGCCTGGAAAGTGATTTAGTGGTTTCAGTGTCTCTCTGTGGCCACATCCAGAGCTTCGCCAATGCATGAGATTATTGAATTAACGCAACGCCAGTCGTCTCGGCATTGATGCTGCACGCATCCCTGTTTATGACTCCTCACTCGTCCACGCATTATTGAAAGATGGAATTCTACAAGGATTAATTAGGTGGGGAACCGTGTCCCAAAGGATATTCTAGCTCAAGCGCCATTGTTAGCTCTCCCACGCAGATCTGTGTGAATCTTGATGAGGTGATGACAGAAGGCTACGTTTCTTTTTTCTTTTTCAGGGGGAGGATAGATGTTGAATAAAGACATTTGTGAAATTTGTGAGAAATGGGGTGGTGGCTGTCTGTGATATCAAATAATGAGAAGGGGAGGAAGAGAGAGAGAGATATGTATGGGTTGTGTGAGTGTGTGCACACGCATAAATCTGCCACAATATTCTAATGGCACACACATGAATACTGATCTGGTAATTACATGGTGCAGGCTGGAGACTGAGAGAGAAAAATAAAAAAAAAGAAAATCGGCAAAGACTGCCTGCTGTTAATTACTTCACAGGAAATGCTACCATGCACAAAGGCACCAATAGCAGGACACTATGTCAAAGTCAGCCGTCCAATATATCACTGTCAGGTAAAGAATCACTTAGACTTGTACAACTGTCTACTACCATTGAGTGAGTTTCATCACCGTGCAAAAGAAAACATACCAGAGCAGTGAGGGCAGAGTAATCAGTCTAAAGCAAAACACTGAGCGTTGCACGTCCGTCAGTAAGGTGCACGGAGACCGGGGCACGGGGGGGTGTTGGGTTACGGTGGAGGAGTTGGCACCTACAGCTGCAGGCACAGTGGGGAGGGTGCCAGGCCAGGTGAGATGGAACAGGTGTGTACTCAGCCGAGTGTGGACGCCAGTCGGGGGTGAAGGGCATCCCGCCGTGCAGAGGAGGGGAAGAGAGGAGAAGAGGAGGAGAGGAGGAGAAGAGGAGGAGAGGAGGAGAGGATGTGTCTCACCTCTCCTCACACCTCATGCTGGGCTCTGACAGGAGTGTGGGGGGGGGGGGGCTTCTTCATTCTGTCTTTTTCAGAAAAGTTTTTTTTTTATTATTGACCAAGACCAGGGTATGGTATGCCAGGAATGTTTTGATTCCTACAGCACAGTGAGAATGTCCATCATGTGTTCATCATCATTTGAAAAACTGCTCTCTGCATCAACATAACTACTCTTACGGCTGGAAAAATCAATACATAGCACTAGATAGACTCATAAATAAATAAAACCCATGTCAGGTTTTTGAGTTGCAGCTCTCTGACCAGCTAATAAAAGTGCGCTCCACCTCCCCGTGTACGCTCTTAACCAGCCTCTGAGTGACATCAATACGGTCGGAGTCTTTTACAAGCTCCCCTCTCTGTCCTCAGGGCTCCTGCCCTCCTCTTGCTCTTGCACACTTGGTTGCTCCTCTTTCTCTCTTTCTTCCTCCATCCCACCCTCCCTCCCTCCCTCCCTCCTTCTCTCCCTCTCTCAGACACTCTAAACCCCTGAAAGACCTGCCATTACAGCAGCGGGTTCAGGTTTCAGCACAAGAAAGCCAGCTCCCATTTCCACAGGGACCTGCCGTAGATCACTTCAGACTTGTTCTTTTGACCACCTGGGCTGCCTACCAGTCCGCCTTTTCACTTCAAAACACCTCCAAAACACTCCATCAGACCTAAGCCTCGCACCAAAACACTAACAAGTTCAACCCATTTTGAGAAAAGACAACGACGAAACCATACTCGACTATTTCCTTTATAAATGATGTTGAAAACGGACAAGCGCTCATTAGGCTACATTAAAAATAAAGCATGTTCCCGTGCTGTCCCTCGAGGGCTCTCTTCTACCTGTGTGGCGGAGGAGCTGTGAGCCCGATGACTCTGCGGCACACAAGGCACCGAGGCACTGAAGTACAGAACCCCATTCATTCACTCTGCCAGCGAGGGAGACTTTGTTTGTCACCTGATGCAAGCCATGATACCTCTCGGACAGCCATTAACCCATCCATCTTGCTCAAATGTATCAACACACACACACACACACACACACACACTCAACACACACACATACACACACCACATTATTCACTATGCCATTACAGAGCAAGGCCAAAAAAAAGAGGGCTAGGGAGATGTACGATAAAAAAAGAGAACATTACTTTTATAGTAGTGGCTACATAAGGTATGGACATCACGGCACCGTGTGTTCAGTAAATGACCGCCATATATGGTGGGGGGATCCTGTAAGTATCATGAGAGGTGACCACCAAGGAACCAGGAAACCAGACACACTGACTACGTAAACAGTCCTGGACGGCAGAATGCAGAATGCATATACCACGCGGTCGCCGAATCCCTGTCTGAACTCTAAAGCCTTGAAGAAGGACAGAAAGAACAGTTGGGGCCTAAATCTATCTATGAGGTCTAAATCAGTTCTGGCTCAGAGGGGAGGTGCTGCTGTGAATCAGATCAGTGAGCCACACAGAGAAAGACACAACTGTGAAAGAGTCTGGATGAGCTATTTATTTGGCCTTAATGATAACAAACCCGAATGGCTGTGGTCGGCTCGAGTTGGAGGGAGTTCTGAGGAATGTACTGATGTGTGCAGGGGGGGAATGAGAGAATGGGAGCGCCGCCACAACTCCGTTAACAGCTTTATTTCAATGTGTGAGGAGATCTGTTCTAGGGGTGAAAAGGGTACGGTGATAGGATAATGGAGGTGCAGAGCAGAGAGAAGACGAAGAGGGGAGAGGCAGTGTGGACATAGATACACAGAAAACATATCAATTATGAAAAAGATATGAGCGAGAGAGAGAGAGAGAGAGAGAGAGAGAGAGAGAGAGAGAGAGTTGGTCTTTGTATACAAGAGTGAGTGAGTGGGAGAAAGAGAGAGGCAGAGAGGGAGAGAGAGAATGAATGAGGCATGAATAAGTAGACTAAGAGGCAGGCCCCTCCTTCAGTGAGGCGCTGACATGCAGAGACAGGCCGGCCAGGCAGCAGAGACAGATGTCAATCCGAGAGCTCTGCTGCACATGCACATGGACATGCACACACACACACACACACCGAGAGAGAAAGATAATTCACCTAACTCCTGTGGAATCCACAATTCAATAGATGCACGCGTACAAACACATACACACGCTCACACAAATATACACAAGCACTAGACCACTGCCAGAGAAAGGTGTGTGTGTGTGTGTGTGTGTGTGTATCTGTGTGCATATGTGTGAGGGGGAGGGGAAGGGCTGTGTCTCTTTTTGTTACCGTTTGTCAAGAAGGGTGCAAAAATAGACCTCAACACTTGCAGAAAGGAAAGGCAGAAGAAATCCCTGGGATGCTTCTCTATTTCTGTCTGGCGTTATCTGTGGGGCAACGTTTCAGTTGTAGTCAGCGTTTGGATTTAAACGCAGATGGGCCTTTACAAACAACCCGAGCCATTAAACCCGAGGACACGCACACACTTAATGTGGCATAATGAAGTCCTCAGTCCCAAAGCAACCGCTAACCAAAAATTCCCGTTGCTAACAACAATGACTTCATTGTTTTTCCTAATCAGCCCATCATGTCGGAATGGCAGTACACGCCGATAAACCAAGACAGGAATATTAGGAGACCAAGAATTGAACAGCAGCTCTGTCACTTTCTTAGTGTTACTGCCCAGGTTCCAAAAGGTTGCACTGACAAAATGTGTTCGTGGTATTTCCTGTGCAACATGACACACATAATAAGATAATGACATTGTAACAAGAGGATTATCCTTGTTTTATGGGTAAAGGTCAAACTGTGCATTAACCCCGCAGCTTGTAAGTCCTTCCAGAGGCCAGGGGCTGTGTCAACCTTAAACCCAGGGGTTAGGCACAATCATTAGTGTGTACAAAATGTCAGCTCTCACTCGCAGGTGTCCAACTCCCACTAATGAGCAGAGGTACCTCCCATACAGGGTCATCCCTATGTTCCCCGGGTCCTATGTTACCGGGTTTTCCCCAAAAGGGTCCTATGTTCCCCGGTCGCAATACATACCCAGGGAACATAGGACCCTTTTTGTGAAAAGCGGGGAACATAGGACCCTTTTTAAAAAAAAAAAAAAAATAGGGTCCTACTGTATGTTCTCCGGTCCCATACAAAGTGGGTAACATAGGACGCGGGGAACATAGGTACACTCCCCTCACATACACATACATGAACCAATTCTGGACGGAAGGATGAGTACTGAGAGTGGAGATGGAGCAGACAGGCAAAACAAACAGTCACTGCTGACCGTATATTTTGTTAGTTTCAAGGTATTTTAGCACCACAGTGATTTACAAAGTAGTGAAGATATTAAATGTTGTCATTACATCTGTGCTGATTCGTGAGAACAGCATCCAGGTCTAGAGTGCTAATTCCCAGGGAATTACATCATGCTAAAATGCTAGACAGCAATTCCCCAGTTCCATGGAAATAATGGTGGTTTCGGGCAATATGTGTAGAACTGAAAGCCAGACGCCACCAGCATGAGCATTGCTAGAGCACTAAGGTGCCTGTGTCTTCTGAGGCACACGGGTTTCACTGCTGCATGTGAGACAAAGACACAGAGCATCTAATGGCTGATGCTTTGCACTAAACGCACTCCTGGTTTGTGCTCCTAAAAATAGGCCCTGGTAGCAGAGGCTAACTATGCCCTGAAGGATGGAGTCATTTATATCTCCATTCTCCCTGCTCCTGCTCTGGTTCCTGTATCACTGCTCCTTGCAATCTCTCTCTCTCTCTCTCTCCTCATTCTCCACCTGTGACATAACATGTGTTTCAGACATATATAGCACTTTCACGAAGTCATAACCTTAAATCAACAACAACAACAACAAAAACGTACGATTTGACCTAGCTGACATGCCCTGGTGAGCATCAATCTTTCATGTGACGCGTCGGGGCATTCCTGTCTATATTCGCCATATCTGCAGATGAGCAGAGACAGCGTGGCTAGGGTCTGCCATAAATACCAGCACATCGCTGTGAGCAATCATCAGTGAGTGACCCGGGGAGACAGATTCTCCGCATTTGTTTTTAAGTCACTGCCATGTCCTTTTTTTCCTTTATTCACTCATGAAAGGTTTTTTTTTTTTTTTTTTTTTTTTAAAAAAGCTTAGAAAAAAAAGTCAGGCTCGTGAAGAAAACAACAACACAAGCAGATAAATAAAAAGCCAGTGTCTGATGGCTATGTCTGATACCTCTAAATAAACACCAATTCGATTACCTTTTTGATCAGGTATCCCTGTCTTACTTCACAGGTGATCATGTTACAAATAAAATCAGAGAACTCATTTTATGAACTTTCCCAGGCTTTACATATGGAGTTTAAAGATCCTCCAGCTGGCAAACCTTTCTTACAAAGACTACATCAAAGGCAACTAGCAAGCCCTGATGTAAAGTGTTAGTGGGGGAAAAAATAAGAATCGGTTGAGCTGAGCAGCACTCGTCTAAAAAGCGTGTTACTGAGATCTAACACAAGACAGGCAAATCACACTTAATGATGTCAGAAAACAACGGAGGCTGCCATCGAGTTCAAAGGTAGCATGGCAGCAGAAGTGGAGTCTCAAGTCATACAGGGTTTCATTGGTCCCATATAAAGGGCATGAAATGGGCCTCCTGTGAGTATCTCACCTTGCTCTGCTTTGAGTCTAGCGTGTTTCGAATTAGAGCAACAGATGGTGATCGCTGACATTTAAAAATCACTTCTTGCTCAATTGAACTTTGAGTCTACACTGATCAAGTGCGATTAATGTCAAATAAACTTACCGTCCAAATACTTCCAAAAACCCCATGTCAAATTCGATTCAGCAGGAATGTCACTGTTTCAACATTAGTGGGCTCAAACATGGGGCTTTATAGAGGTGGAAGGCTATTTTGTCCTAATCAAAATATTCCACAATAGTCTGAGAGAAGAGTAGAGCATTCTTTAAAACCTGTCTGGGGCGCTTGGCTTCACTAAAAGTAGCACTTTAGAGAAAAAATTTTCCCAAATGAAAAGCACATGAACTCAAATTTAATTATCATCTCATTCTCCTCATCTTTAACAAGAACCACTTGTTCTTCACTTCAAGGAGAGTTAGCAGGCTTGCATTGCAGCTAAGAATGACTTCAGTATTTTGCTCTACAAAGAAGCACTGGGGAGAACATCAGACAGTGGCCTCGCAGGACCTGCACGACAGAATAAAGACCGTCTGTGTGACAACAACGGAGAAGAGGGCTCTAAATATATCATCAAAGAAGATTTTTCCTCATCTAGATGTGGGTGATCTGCATCCTGTTAAAATTCTTGCGCAATATTACTAACAGTAAATTAAGTCGTTATTCTAAAATAGGCCTAAGTCGAGAATTAGCCTAGACTTGTTTCCATCTATCTTCGGGTCAATTCCTCAAACGCATGTTGAAGCATTTAACGTTTTTTTTATTATTTATTCGAGACCAGAAGTTCAGCTGGTACAATACCGCGTGTCAGGAATTACGAGTTGCGTAGATGTGGGCTCAAACCACATCACTTTCCGGCAAGTGAGAACCACAGCAACCCCACGTTTCATGTGGACGGATTCTCCAACTCAGCAGAGGGAGACGAAAAAACAAACCTGATCAAATGACTAGGCCTCCATCCCTTCCCAACCCTGATCCCTGCAATCACAGAGGAAGCCCGGCGATCAAAGACCTGTCGTCTTTAATCACGCAATGAGTGAACGCTCTTCCGACATACCGATCTCAGTGTGCACGCTACCTTTCACTAGCACTGTGGGACAAAGCGGGGAAATGCTACACAAATGGCACCGAAATGTCCCATTATTTGATTAAGTACCACTCCGAAATCCCTTAAAGGGATATTCCGCCATTTTTGGAAATAAGCTCATTTTCCACCTTCCCTCGAGCAAAACAATCGATATTTACCTTGTTCCCGTTCATCCAGCCATTCTGTGAGTCTGACGATACAACTTTTAGCTTCAGCCTAGCATAGATCATTGAATCGGATTAGACCATTAGCTTCTCGCCTGCTAGCTTCATGTTTAAAAGTGACTAAGATTTCTGGTAATTTTCCCATTTAAAACGTGTCTCCTCTCAAGTTAGAAAGTGCAATAAGACCAACTGAAAATGAAACCTGGCGTTTTACTAGGCTGATTTGACATGGAACTACACTCTCATCTGGCGTAATAATCAAGGCAACTTGCAGCTACTGGCACTACTACTGCTTGCTGTCTATGGGGACTATTTTCAGATGCTGCGTAAGATATCACTGCGCCTATGGTACGTTTGCAAGTTGCCTTGATTATTACGCCAGATGAGAGTGTAGTTCCATGTCAAATCAGCCTAGAAAAACGCCAGGTTTCATTTTCAGTTGGTCTTATTGCACTTTCTAACTTGAGAGGAGACACGTTTTAAATGGGAAAATTACCAGAAATCTTAGTCACTTTTAAACATGAAGCTAGCAGGCGCGAAGCTAATGGTCTAATCCGATTCAATGATCTATGCTAGGCTGAAGCTAAAAGTTGTATCGTCAGACTCACAGAATGGCTGGATGAACGGGAACAAGGTAAATATCAATTGTTTTGCTCGAGGGAAGGTGGAAACTGAGCGTATTTCCAAAAATGGCGGAATATCCCTTTAAGCGTACTGCAAAGAAGACTGGCTTAGGGCAGTTGGTACTAGTGGAATCCGCATTAGGATGAGCAACAGAAAATGGCCCATTACCTGAGCAGAGCGTGTCCATTAAGAGAAAGAACACTCTTCAAAAGAGAATGGGGGCGGGGAGGATTCCTCCTCACTCCTCCGATTCCTTCTACTCCACTTCGGAGCAGTGCTCACTGTGAAGCTGCTTTTATTCACTTATAATCCCCCTCCACAGAAGCCCTTATACCCCCTGAGTTCTGTCAAGGGTTGGCGCTTTAATCACTGGTGCCATGAAATTTAACTTTTCACCCAACCAACTGTGGTTGACCTTTATTGGTGTGGCTGGTTGGTAGGAAAAGTGCAAAGAGCTGCATGATGTATCGTTTTGGGGAAAAGTTGTCCGAGTCCTTCTGAAGTCTCACTCACATATCTAGGGAGACAACTGACAAGATCATGGAGGTCTTGGATTATGTAATGTCAGGGAATCAATGACGCCAGGCCAACACAAATGACACTCCAACCTGAGCTACTGTGTTGAAAATGACCTGTAAATGTCTGGGATCCAATAAGGTAAATGTCTTGAGTCCATTCTTTTGGAAACATGCATCAACGGCTGACAATGTCTGTTATACACTTTGACACACAAATCAGTAAGTCTGAGGACTGAAACATGAAATAATGCAATAAACCCATCAAAAAGACAAACAAAAGAAAAGGAAAACAAACTCCTAGCTTTGAACTTCTCCTCATATCTCAGCCGATAATCTCCCTTTAATAAACATGACTAAATGCAACATCCATGGCCTACACAACAACTCAGCAGACTCCAAGCAAAGAAGTGACCTAAATTCACAAGCATTACACAACACAAAGGCCACTTATGTCTAATAGATTGCACAGATTTGCGGGGGTGGGTGGCTTTCCTGAAACAAAAGAGCCCAAAACATGGCCAGTTACTTCCAACCATTTAATAAGATATCAATGGATACAGATTTTGAACAAAGCCTCATACTTGCATCAAACGCATGCTGCTGAGCAAGGACTAGAGGTCTAGAGTGGCAGACAACGGCAATCATGGTCTACCACAAAACCTCTCCTGGTCTCCAGGGCTTGGCCTTGCTCCCTACAGCCACAGAGTCAAAAGAGGTAAAGGGGGGGGGGGGGGGATCAACTGTAATGACTGAAACATATTTATTCACCTATAGGCAGTGCTTTTTTTTCAGACTTGCAAGATTGCAGTGGCTCTCAAGCAAGTGATGATAATGAGTCTGACATTACCTCTTACCCTCGGTTGAACTAGTGAAACGTCAGCAACTCATGCTTTGCACGAAAGTGTGGATCTACTCTGTGTTGACTCGGCATGTTGAAGTTTTCATATCATCTTTCGAAGCGAAAACATTTTTACACAAAGTTTCAGACAATGCAGCACCACAGGACCAGGTTCTTTCAGCGAAGAACAGAAATGTTTATTGTGCTAAATCAGTGTGAGCACTTGCTGACAGAACAGAGTGTTACCAAGGGATTTGAGAACTTGAGAAAACGTTCTCCATCTGCGGTCAGACTTTTGTGCTGCAATCATCAGCACAATCTCAGAACATTTCTCAGCCCCTCTGTCCAAGGGGAACACATCTGTATGCTTACGGATTTCTACAAACCCACATGATTTATTGGTGCTCAAGCAGCACAGTAGAAAGGAACACAAATATCCCACTGACTGGGGTTTACCGTACGACTCAAGCTGTTGGACTGACTTTCGAGGGTCATTAGAACAACATAAATGTAGCATTTGTATGCGTCCGGATTTAAATTCTGTACACTGAAACAGTGAGTCAACTAACAAAGGTATCTAACGTCATCCCCTTCAATCTATCAGTGAGTCAGTATATCTACTTACCTATCAGCCTATCTACATAACAGTCTGCCTCAATATATAAAAAAACAACCTCAAAGAGGTCCAGCCTGTAGCCAGGAGGCTTCAACTGCCAGCCAAGAGTTGGCATTTCACTGCAAATGCCAGGTTCACCCTGAGGACAAACTCATTTGTGTGGGCAACTGCTTGGCAATCCGGATTTTGTGATTTCAACTGTTTGACAGGAAACAAGCCAAGAGAAATCCATACAGCATAATAACACTGTAGCAACACAGAGTCACATACTAGGCCCCTCTCGACTGAAATGAGCGTGAACCGCAATAGAGATCTACTGGGGCTGCAGTTCCACATATTTGACTGCAGGGACTTCAAAGACTAGAGAAAATGTACTCTGCTGTCAGAACACAGTTTGGTTCCTGCCTTTCCCCCAATGAAAGGGCCTTCCCCTGCTTCTCTCGTTCAATGGGAATGAAAGAGCGACAGCAAAAAGTCAGGGGAAAAAAAGGAGAAAAAAAAAAGAAAATTGCTGGCAGGGATGGGCTTCTCTTTGGAGCAGCGAAACTTGCATCACATGACCTGATTTGTGAGGAACCAGCAGGGCTGTTAGACAGGCAGTGGTGTACACTTTCACTCCCCTTTCGCCCCCCCCCCATCTACGGACAAAAAAGGGAAAAGATGCCCAGAGAGGATGGAGTAACAAAAGAAATGCATTCTGTCCTCCTGCAACATGAAAGCAGTGACGCGGTCGGTCGGTCGCTTGAAAGAAAGGAGGCAGCCAGAGCCTGACATACAAACTCGCACTTGGAGCACTTCATTTTGCCTCCGTGCCTTTTCCCACCACAAGCCAGTTTCTCATTTTCATTTGTATATCCAATCTTTTTATTCCATTATTCCAACACATCATGCCAAGGTGAGGTGAACAATTTGTGAAACGGGGGGAAAATGTGAGGGAACTCTCCCCGTCTATATAATTTATGTGGGTAGTTTAAAATGGGTTTTGGAGTGACAAGTGCAAGTCTGAGTCCTAATGTAAAAGACACACATAACGAAAAGGCATTTCATGTCATGCGGACATTGTGACTAAATGGGGGCGATGACAGGGGAAAAAAGACAGACAGGGACGTAGAGGAGAAAGGCAGAGACAGAGAGAGAGAGAGAGAGAGAGAGAGAGAGAGAGCAAGAAAGAGTGAGAGAGAGATAGAAAGAGTAGAGAGCAGGAAAGAGAGCACGAGCGAGAGAGCGAGAGAGTTAAGAGTTAGAGTTAAATCATGGATGTATACTCCAGGGTACCAGACTGACCCACTTCCAACAAAAACACTCAAGACTACCAAGAGCTGCCGTGCTGTGTGCCCCGTCTACATGCTATCAACACTGTCAGAGAGGAGACACTCCAGGACAAACACACACATGCACACAGACACACACAGATGCAAACACACATACCACAGACACTATGAAATATACAGCCTGACAGATACACAGATAAGATAACCCACACACCAAACTCCGACGCATCTCTTTTGTGCCTGGCTGCCGTGTCAGGCTTGGTAAAATAGAGGCCGAGCGCGTACCACACTCGAGTAGGAAGGTTCCCCTGGAGAGCCCTCCACTACCCAGGCCCATCTGCTCAACAGGAAAGCAGCCACAAAACAGCTGCAGGCCTTCCTCCAGCACTGGGGAGCAGGCACCCCACTGGACCCCCCTCACAGGAAGAACCCCCCCCCCGCCCCCGTGCTTCTCCACCTCTGAGGACATGTATTGCTCTTTCTCTCTCTCTCACACACACACACACACTTTCACAATGGGCCTGCATATACACATGCACAAACACATAAACCAACACAAACAAACAGAACATATACACATATCACACACAATGGTAACAAAACACGCACATAAATAACATTGTGTACTATTCCTAAAGTAGGCACAAACACAAATACACACGCACACACACATACATACAAATAGACATCTAGTATAAATAAATCCCATTGTTTGTAGAGCTATAACCATTCTCAACCAAACAGATACAGACACAATCAAGTGCCCTTGAGTTTGGATTGCAGTTCCTGAATGGGGAGGCCTAGTGCCTCTTTTCCGGGTTATGACATCAGCCCCTCGAAACGAAAATTAATAACAACCCGACTACTTCCTGCCTGGCCGGGAGCTCTGCGTCATCACATGCCAGGGACAAAGCCTATTGAATGGAGCGCCGGCAACAATGACAGCTGTCTTCATCGAGGTCGCTCATCAGAGGAAGCAAGCGTCGGCTTTCCATAGTCAACATGCCAGCGTTCACCTGCGGCCACATGGAAAAGACCATTGTCCGTTCTGGAATGCCGGTATAATGATGGAGGGTGCTGGCGAGGGACGGGTATGAAGGGGTGGGGGGGGGGGGGGGGGGGGGACGGTGTTGTTGTTTTGAGGTTGAATGTTTGGTCTAGGGAGCAGAGACGGAGACGCTCTACCGGCCTAGTACCCCCACCAGCCCAGAGCAACCATAAGCATGTTCGGATAAACAGGAAGTGGACGTAAATGACAGACGACCTCGTGACCTCTCGTGTGGACTGACTGGCCCTGCGGAGCGTCATTGGACTGTGCCAGGAATGTCAGACTTCTACCTCTGGGATCGGGGGGGGGGGAGAGAAATCAGATCTGGGTGAGGGAAACCTCAGGCTGACATAATGGCAAAAAGGCAAACCGCCTCCGAGCTGACACTGTGCAGATGTGTGGAATTAGTTCAACGGTCCACCGCAAACAACGCTTCTGTGGGGTGTAATTATAATCACCAGACACATTTCAGCTCTGTTCAAATGAGTGTAATGAGTCACATGCTCCATAGAAGACTGCTGCTGTATAGGACACAAACTAATAAAAGTTTTAAACAAAACAAGTTATTTAAATTCAAACCACTGGTTGTATATTATGATCTAAACGTTCAACTATTCTGTCTGTGTTCATACTGTGCTTATGCTCAAAGTCTCTTTTGCAAGAAGCACTTTTACTAAAGAAAAAAGTTAGCAAAGTGCTGATATGTGGTCCGCTTAAAGCACGCTCACTGTGAGGACAGTCAGTCCTCCACAGACACTAATGAGATCTTTAAATAAAAATGCCTTGTACAGCAGGACTGAATTATTAAAGCTGGGCCGGCTTGCGCTTACATGAGAGCACAAATTGAAGCAGGCATTATTTGGGAGGAGAGCAAGAGAGCGAGAGAGAGAGAGAGAGAAAGCGAGAGAATAGAGTCAAACAGAGGGAGAAGGAGGAGGAGGTGCAGAGCTTTTCTGGCTGGGGAAAATAACAGGAAGGGGAGAAGGTGATAAGTGTGAGGATGACACGTTTAATTAATGTGATTAGACAAGCAGCGATGAGTTCCACGGCTGCCGGTGTGTCCCGCTCGCTCACGACTTGCTGTAATTGCTCGTTACTGTAGTGTGGGACCGGCTCTGTCGCGGAGCTAACTCCGCCGAGTGTGAAATGGGCAGAGAGAATAGACCAAACCAGCCACAGTGGCCCAATTAAGGCCAGTGTCACAGACCATCTCCTGCCTACAAATACATCCATTAGCGACAAATCATAGTCAATCAGGCGATAACTGCAGAACAAACCTTTGGAGTTCCGACAGTGAGAAAATGGAAGACGACTACAAGGGAGTGCAAAGAGACTAACAACAGAGGGGGGGGGGGGGGTTCCAGAGCTACATAACAAAATCCATGATAAGCATGGAAACGGCAAGAAAAGTTCTCCTGAGGTGTCTCCTGCCAGGCAGCCGTCAATTAAGCCTTCCTTAGCTGCTGACACGTGTGTGTGTGTGTGTGTGTGTGTGTGTGTGTGTGTGTGTGTGTGTGTGTAGAGAGAGGGGGGTGGGGGGGGGGGTAGAGAGCAAGAGAGAGAGAGAGAGAGAGAGAGAGAAAGAGAGAGAGAGAGAGAGAGAGAGAGAGAGAGAGAGAGAGAGAGAGAGAGGGGGGGGGTTGTTTGGTAGATGAGTAGATCTGACAGACAACGCTCTCCCCGCGTCAGTGGCGTGCTTCAGCTGTCAGAACGGGAGAAGACGTGCATTCCGAGCAGCTGAGGCATAGAGTCAGGGATCAGTGGAGAAGAGTGGAAAAAGTCAGTCAGTCACTCACTTAGTCAGTCAGTCAGTGAGGATGTCAGCAGCCCTACTTTCCTACCTTCTTCTTTGCTTTTTCTTGAAGTCACTTCAGAGCATATAGGTCAAAGCCTCAGCTTGCACATAGGTGCACTTTGAAGGCAGATCCTATATGGTGCCACGGCTTCGGGAGAGAATTCCTTATGCTTCTACAGTTAAAAATAACGGTATAATTGCCAAGCTGTTGGAGACAAGATAAAGCACAAGCAATCCCCACTGCTTACTGGGTGTTTTATGAGGTTTTATTGTTTGGAGTGAATTTATAACCATTTACGGTGTTGATTTTTCGTTGGTCTTTGTTCTTTGCTCTTTGCAGAGGGCGCGACGCGGCACAGCTATGCAAGGCCAAAACACAAGCACACAGACAAGAAGGGGACCACAAACATATCGATGCAACCTGATGGGACCAAAACACGGCGTCCCAGTGTTGGCTGGGAGGTCTCTTTTTGTTTTGCTGACTCAGATGGCCCATAATGTACATCTGCTGGACTAAAATGGCTGTTGAGTGCTTCCACTTGCACTGACGGTGACTTCACTTCACAGAAATCACTCAGGTCAGGTTTCCCGGATACCGATGAAGCACCAAGGACTACATAATGAATTTTTAATCGAGAAATTCTCCGACCAAAAAACAGTCATTCTGACCGAGACACTACTTCTGATCTGTATCTGGAAAAGTACACACAGCACCTATTGCACGTCGTTGCACTGCAGTCATTTTGCATATTTCATACACTGCGATTCTCATCATGTCTGTCCGTCCTCACCAAAAGCCCAGACCGAAGCATATTTCAGCTTCACATTAAAATGAAAAAGAACAAGAGTTCCTGTTTCTCAAACCCACACTGCCACTAAAATGTAAAAATGAAGAAACAGCTCCACAGGGAGAAAAAAAAGGGAGTCCATGGGGCCAGGAGCTGCTTGCACAAGAACAAGCCCCCCTCTTAAAAACGTCAGTCCACGCTAGAGCTCCAGGAAGCATGGGCTGTTTTTCTCCCACCCAACCGCCCCCTGCCCGTGGTGTAAAGGCTGGCCGGAGGGGAGCGGCCATGGCCGTCTCTCCAGAGCAGTAATCCCCTCTTGGCTTGGGCATCGGCATGCCAGCGACATGTCTCCAGCTGGGCCTGAGCCAGGGGGTGGGGGGGGGGGGGGAGTATGTGGGCGAGGGGCCTGAGGAGGATGTGGGTGAGGAGGAGTTGGCAGCCGTGGCTGCCGGGCACCAGACTTCACCCTCCTGTGCGAGGCATGGGCCTCAAGCTGAACGCAACATGGCATGGGCAGCCAGGGAAACACAGGCAGCATTCACAGGGACACATATACACACACACAAACACACACACACACACACACACACACACACAGGGAACACACAGAGAACGAGGCATAAACCAACACGCAAATGGACCAAGCACAGGAGGCTGCTGCATAGGTACAGTATGTGGAGGCACAGAGCATGAAGTGAGTAAGCACATTAAAGGAATAGGTAAACACACACACATGCACGCGCACATACACACACACACACACACACACACACATACACAGCTAGTCCATTCATCTGTGCAGACTGTAAGCGGTCTCTGGGCCTCATCGTCCACTTCTGTGTCCAACCCTCTGAGATCAGGGGATTGTCTTTGGAGGCTGACTCCCTCTCGTCACTCACTTCCAGCACTCGGAGAGTTAACAGCAAGGGATTATGATAGTATGCCAGGTCCACCACTCCCCCCTTCCCTTCTTTTTATTGTTCTTCATCCCCCGCTCTCTTCAACATGGTACTCAGCCAAATTAGGCATTCCATGAGTTTTAATCATCAGTGCCTGAGTACAGAAAAAAAAAATCCTCACACATGCTACTGGCAGCCACACAGCGATGTACGGGGGTGGAAAGTGTGTGTGCGTGTGTGTGTGTGTGTGTGTGTGTGTGTGCGTGCGTGTGTGTGTTATCTCTGAGCTTAGCCAAGCTGTGTTGCCAGAGCCCTGCTCTTACACCTGGGGTAGGGTAGGGTAGGAGGTGGATGTCCTGCAGCTTAAAACTGCTCTCAGAACACACAGCCCCTATGAATCAGAACAGATGGCAGCGGCCATTTTGAAGGATGAAAATTCCTATTAAAGTGAAAGCCTTAATTAAATGCATAGCATAATTCATCAAGATGCCACCCTTCCGAAAATTAACTACTGCCGTCAGTTATACAGTTTTATTTCACACACACACACACACACACACAGGTAAATTTGATTCACGAATCTAACACATACAAATTCTCCGAATAGCAGTGAAAGCACAGCTCCACTAAAACATTAGTGTGCCGGCCATGAGGCACTGGCTTGGGACTGGGAGTCCGATAATCCCACCTTCACTGACATGAAGAGAAAGCTGGCAGGCGCCCAGGGCCAGCTCCACTTGGCTGCCGTGAGCCTCCAGGTTTTTGCAGGGTCTAGTTGAGGTCAGTGCTGGATTTCGAGACTCTCTTTCCTGGGCCAAAGTCAGAGTCACTGGACTGGAGTGGGACTGTGCAGTGGGAATGCTGCCTAATGCTCTGACCAGCGACTTTGCTGGCAAATCGTAATCGTCCTAAAAGCACATGGAAAATGTAATTTTCCAACCTATTCACCACTCTCAAACTCATACAACATATATTGTGGTAGGGATTTTGCCTAAATTTATTTAAAAACCGAAGAGACTTTTCTGCCATCAATAAAGCCTTCTGGATGACTTAAGGGCATCTGGCTTGTGATGCAGGCTGGCTGCCTGTGAGCATGCTCCAAGGTTCAAGCCACTGGGCTTCTGGTCTGACTGAGGGTGAATCAGTGGGTAGTCCATGACCTGCTTTGGTCTGTGGCTTCTGGAAAAAGCAGGCAAAGGCCACCGGACCCACAGCGCAGCCTCAGATCCCGGAGCAGAGGGCGTGAAATGCACCAGGCATCTCCATAGGAGGCTCTTCTAAAGCCCAGATGGCCGGTCAGATGGAGCTCTCAGGTAAATGAGCTCCATAGCTCATCGGCTGCAGCGGCGTAATTATCCAAACAATGATCCTGCTAACCAAATGAACAGTGGATCTTTTTTTTCCCTACACGAGTCCATGTTATCATACAGTCTTAGTGGATCGAATTTCTATAACCGGTCCAATGCTTTTTTTTTCCCCCTGCAGAGGATAAACACAGATGCAAATCCAAAGGAATCCATGCTTATGCTGTAAGTCCTGACCTCTTCCAGGAGATCAATGCAAGGTCATCACAACACCGGCCATCTACACGAATCCGAATGCAAACAGAACCAATTATCTCCACTTCACTGACCTCATCCCTCTCCATGCGGAGAGAGTAAGAGTAGCCCTTTAATGCGAAGAGCAGAGGGCATGTGAGCAAGCGCACTCGTGTCTTGCATGATCACTCTAGAACGCCCAGCTCCTTCCGTAGCCTTTGATCCACCGCACCGCACCGCACCGCTGCCCAAGCCGCCTCCCACCCGTCTCAACCCTCAGGCCCTTGCGAATGCCAGCGTCTGTTGTTTTTGGAATGCTTTTTTGGAGTGACTGGCAACATCAAACCAGTCGCCCCAATCAAGGCATCTAGCATAAATACCTATCTCCCACTGGGGGAGTGGAGGGCAGAAAGTCATTAGATATGACTGCCAGGGACTCCCCCAGAGGCTTTTTTTTCTGACTTGTCTCTTTCTGGTGGAAAGAGTAGGTGGAATCTTGCCAGAGTTTTTTTTTTTTTTCCTTTTCCCAGGGACCCTTGCCCAGCACCCCAAGCAGTGATCTTTCTCAGATTCACTTTTTCCCCCTTACACCCCCATCTTCTCTCCTCCTTTTCCCTGTCACATTTATTCCCCTTTTCTCTCTTCTTTTTGTCCTTTTGTCTCTCACTGTCTTTCAAAAAGAGCCTCAAAAAGAATTTACAACATTTCATTAAATTATAACTGTGTGAAAAGTAGTCTGTAGTGTTATCTGAAAAAAAAAGCTTTAAATGTAGTAGGTAGGACACTCAAGATCCAAAGAGTCACTGGCTGTTGTAGCAGCCAGACAGGAACACACAACCAGTCAGTGGGTGGGGCACAGGAAGCAATAATGTGATGGTGGTGGCGATGTTGAGGCGGGACAGCGGAGAGATTTAGTCCTATTACGCTTAGCAAATTTATCAGGGATGTAAATATTTATGTCAAGCGGCATAAGCTTTAATCTATTCAGCTCAACAGTTCATTATGTATATGGCACTGACCTTCTAACCTAGTTGATGCAAACATAAAGGCATACATATTTGCCATCTAGGAGACGGCATGATCATTTTGTTGAGTGTTTTTTTTTTTTTTTAAAGATTGATATCTGTACGGCAAAAAAGTGTACCGAATTCCTTTTTAACAGCCGCAGGAGATGCAGTATTTGGTCAACCCTGTACAGATATCCAAGGGGAGGCAACTTACAGGGCTGAGGAGAGGACCTTTCAGCATCACTGTTGAGATTCATTCAGAGTGACAGGTCAGAAAATGTTATAAAACTGCCAGAAAGTAGAGCAACGGCGTAGGTCCACATGAGGACAAGACTGCAGCCCTTTTATGCTAGGGGAACATCTAAAAATGTAACATGACAAGTCATGCTTTTATATTTCGTATGGGAAATCTTAATGATTGCACAGCCAGAGGAGGCTTCCTGTGCCTCATTCTGTCAAATAGAATGCTCCGATATCAAAGGCCACGACTGAGGACGGTTCAATTCAGTTGACAAAATCATTCACTGATTTCACAAACACTGACGTCCCTGACATGTCCTGTCTACCATGGCAACGCTGATGGAGGACATTCTTCACTATTGTTGAAATGTCCTGTTATTTCCCGTATCCATGGATAGTACTCATGGTCTTTTCCACAGTCAATATCAAACCAATCAATTTCTTTGCCATTCTTTACACATTGGCAGCTGAAGCCAAGGCCACATCTACTGCTTTTCAAAAGACCTTCCACTGCCAACAGAGTCATTCATATAGTCTCATGGACAGTTCCTAAATACATAGAAACATCAAGGATTTATGGTTTCAGGTTATACTGTATATAGTAGCTACATGCAAGCACTAACATCCACAGCAGATGCCAACCCACAGCACACAGCCGTAATCAATTTATGTCTGTCAAACAAATGCTAATCCTTGAAATCTTTGTTGTGCCATGATTGATGATACCGCTTGGATTACAGGGCTATGGTATGATAATACTGAGATTCCCCACATCACCCTTTCCTGGGCTTTTGCCTCTTTCCCCTCGGATGGGTAGATATTGTGTGTAGATATGTACTCACTGTTTTCATTATGCTGTGTACATGTGGAATACAACTATACAGTTATAAGGAAGACATTGAAAATGCCCAAAACAGATGATCTCTCCCCCCTCACTCACCCACTCTCTCTCTCTCTCTCACACACACACACACAGAAACCCAGAACATACACACAAACCCACACATCAGAGCCTGAAACAACATCCGTTGTGATCACATCTCTCTGTAAAACCCTGAACCTGGTCTCAATGTTCTGGATTACACTGCGGAATCTCTCATCACGCCACTGGAACCCCCATGTCTGGAAAAATTCACCATTATAAATATGGCTTTTATGAGGCTCAGCTGTGATCGGGTATGGTCACTAATTCGAAGTGCCTCACCATTTGTCTCACAATGTTACTGTAGTTTTGTTTCTCTCTTTCTCTCTCTCTCTCTTCCTCCCTCCTTCCTTCCTTCTCTTCTTCACCCGTTAGGACAACCTGTCCACCACCCTCTCATATTAGTTTTAGCAATTCAGGTGAACACCCTGATAATACTACGGACTTGAAATCTTAGTCCACTGCACAACTTCCCTGCTGAATCCCAGTGTCACACACACACACACACACACACACACACACACTGTTGAATCACACAGACACAGACACATACACATACACAGACAGACACACACACAGACAGACACAACCTTCTGTGGTGGTGGTGTGTGTGTGTGTGTGTATGTGTGTGTGTGTGTGTGTGTGTGTGTGTGTGTGTGAGTGTAAGCTCATGCATGTTGTGTGTGTGTGTGTGTGTGTGTCTATGTATGTGCATGAGTAGTTGTGTCCATGTGTTATCAAAAACACAAGTGTGTGTGTATGAGGAGTGATGAACCAAGTCAAATGTAAAGAAAGCTGGTTGCTCTGTAACCACAGAGGTGTTTGACTGCAAAACGGCTTCCTGTATCTGACATAACATTCAGCCACGGTTTCTCCCACACGTACACACACAAGTATACAGTATATAAGTATAAGTATACTTTTTTGATCCTGTGAGGGAAATTCGGTCGCTGCATTTATCCCAATTCATGGATAGTGAATACACACACAGTGAGGCGAAGCACACACTAACAGAGAGCAGGCCATCCAGGCCACAGCTGCCCCAAGAAAACGCACATGCACACACACACACACACACACACACACACACACACACACACACACACACACAGACACACACACCACTCTCATCAAAGATCAAAGGCCCTGCCCGGGGAGCCCCAGAGGGGGCAATGGTGTCCGAATGGTAACTTATCACTCCTCATGTTTCACAGAAATACGTCTCTCCAGTGGCTGAAAACACCACATACTGTATGAAAGCTTTTGTCACCCTCAGATACTGTACAGCACACTCCATTTAATAAGATAAAACAGGATGGATCTCCAAGCAAAATCTTAAAATGTGGAATGAATGACACAAAAAAAAGAAGTAAGATTGAAGAAGAGAGACAGAATAGATAGACACCGAATTGGAAAAGAAACGTCTGCAATAATAACAAAATTCCCCCTGGAGGGAAGGCAGTGCATTTACATTATGAATGTTTAACTGGGGCTTCGGCTTTCATCTGCTCCTCGCCGAGATCCGAAGCGAGCACTCCAGCACTCTCCTGCTCCAGATGGAAACGAGATGAAGATAAAGACGTGCAGCTCATGGCTGGCTCACTTGCACCAAGCTAAATGGCCGCGTTCAAAAATACATACTGCATGTACACTAACAGAATGTTTCATTTCAACTGGGGAGAGTTCAGGGGGTGCAAAGATGCAAGGGGGAAAAAAAAAGAAAAGAAGGAAAAAAACAAAACAAGACTTTTTGCCTGCGTCATCATAGCAGTCATGCTCAACTGCATCTGTGATCAGCAGTTCAAGGATGAGAGGAGGAGTGTGGAGGGAGAGAGACATCTGAGGCTGGGAGAAAAGGCTTGTCCGAGATGAGAGTGAAAGTGGGTCTGGGTTGCATTAAGAACACGGAGAGGCTGGCTAGGCATGTGGTGATGTGGTGACACCAGACGACAGACAATGAGCTGTTTTCTTCTCTAACTTTGGTTGCTGCCCCTCTTATTTATTTTTTTCCACCATCCTGCAGGCAATGACTTGAGCCTCAGTCATTACTGTTCATCTTATTGACTCCAACTCGATTTGCACACGATGAGCGTCAGGACTCCAGATTGAGTTAAGCTGTGGGACCTTCACCACACATACACACAAACATGCAGCCACACACAGAGATGCATAAACACACACACACACACACACACACACACACACATACACACAACAATGTTTCCAGGACCTGGGTTTTAATGGCGTGACAACCCTTCCGGAGGAACATTTCGAAATGCTTTAAACTGTGGAATACACTGACCTTGATGTAATTCTACCACATAGCTGCACTACATGAAATCGTATGGTTGATCCCTGTCATGACCTGGCTTATGGTTACATGTTTCTGATCATTTCTTTATGGATTCTCTGTGCGGCTGGAAAGTCCAGTTGTTCCTCCTTTCTACGGTTTTGTTTCTGTGTATTCTCAGAAGCCTTTCAAGCAAAGGCTTCTGCTTAATCTACTCTGAGGTCATTCTTGTCACTAGAGGTAAATGATGCTAGAAACTATACGCTCTCCACTGGCATCTTCTCTGAACACTGCATGTTCCTGCAAGACCCTCTCCTTCTAAACCTAATCACCCATGGCTCACAAAGGATATCCATGAAGTGAGAAAGCAATTTAGAACTGCTGAGAACAAGGCCCAATCCCTTTACCCCACTTCGCTCTACCCCTTTCCCCTACCCCTCCGCTTTCCGCGTCCACGTGTAGGGGTACGTACAGTATGTCCCAATTTCTGTTAAGGCAGAGGGGTAGGGGAAAGTGGTAGGGCTATATACCCCTCCAAACGAAGATTTTTTCAGAGGCACACTCCAAACGGAGGGGTATGAACAAGGGCAAATCAAGACTCTTTTCTTTTGTGATTCCTCCTTGGTGTGATGATTTTCCTCTTTGTTTTAGCCATAGTTTTGGGATCTTCAAAAAGCATTAACTAATTAATTTCCTTATACAGTCACAGTTTGTATATGCTATTTGTCTGTTAACTCTTGTCTAGTCTATCCATAATTGCCATTTGTTTTATTTAGTCCATATGACTACTGTAAACTGTACATTTCAATGTTAATGTAATGCTTATTGATGCAATTGTAAGCTGCTTTGAACACAAATGTCTGCTCAGAGCCATAAACATAAAACAAATCATCATGCTCCCAGGCGAAAATGCCTCCCCCCACCTCTCTCTCGCATACACACAGACACACACACACACAGAGATGCACACACACACAGAGGACACATTCATCCTTAATGAAGTGAGTGGCCACACAACCCACCTCACAACCCCCACCCTGCCCCAACCACATTTCCCTATCCCTGCAGAGAGGAGTTAAAACTTCAGGGAAGACAGAGGGGGGGAACTTAAATGTTCCCACCAAGAACAAAAGGGAATGTTTAGAGTTTTTTTTAGAAATCACCTACATCAGCATAAAACTATGCATTCCCCATACACAAGGTAAACAGATCACAAATGAATATTCCATTTGAAAAGATAGCCTACATTATTTTAGCATGCTGAGATATCAAATCCTGGATGAATCCTCACTGTGGGAGATGTTCTCTCGGTACAGAGATTTGGCAAGCAGCCTCGTTATCACCTTTATGTACATCTAAAACACATGACTGGAAGTCATACCAGCATACCAGATCAGCCAGGCACAATAGAACATCAAAACAATACTCAACAATGTCAACTAAGCTCCTGTACCCTGGACATGCTTATATCCTAAGGGCTTTCCATCATGGCTGGTCTGGTCTGGTCTAGTCATGGTGGCCCCAGACTAATGTCAACTTTCAATTTTCTGTCAATTAATAGCTGACTACTTTCAAACTCACTTGTGAAACAGACAGTTGATGTAGGCCTATGCAATGTCCTTTCAGAAGACAAACGGTCTCAAATCCAAACATTTCATGTATGTTTTTGTCAATTAGGCCTATAAGTTCAGTGCTTGCCCATATTTCTAAGAGAAAACGTTAACCAATTCAACCGTTTCATGTGTACCATGCATGGTACCACGAGTTGCTGACAGATTTTGACTACAAACTGATAACTCATTAAACGTGTTAGGTGGACACAAACTATGCATGTCACATACGGGGACTACAAAGAACTCCAGAACATATCCATAACAGCGTAAAATGATTCTATTGCCTTTTCCAGTGGCAGGCGCGTTCATTCCAAACAGGCTAGGTAAGCCATTCACGCAGGAGCAAGGACAGGATAATATCAATATCAAATAGCCCAAGTCTGTGTTGGGTCGCCTGTTAACTGTTTGTCTTGGATACATGACCTACTACATTCCGTCTGTTTAGATTATATTAGTCACATTAGCTACATTTTCATTTCTGTGGTACAGGCTACTAAACACACCATCTCACAACACTGTTTCACTCATTTGATACAAAAAGATCAGCGAGAAGCAACAAAGTAGCAAGCTCTGTTCAAACCTGACAGACGGCTTTCAAGGTGTAACAGTGACTCTAACCTACTTTGGAAATAAGGTAATGGCAGCAGCGAAACCTGGGGTCTTGACACGCAAAGTGATTCAATATATTACAAAAACTATTACAAACCTTGTGTGCAAAGAATGCCAAACGAGAAAAGAGCAGCCATCCGAACCGGTGATATCTTTAGTGTCGTTCCATTCTCGGGATATGTTGAGTTTTCACTGGCTTCTCGCCGCCGCCGATGCCTGGCGTTCCTCGGTGATAGCTCCATAGCTGGAATGGTTTTCGGTTCAGCCCGGGTAAGAAGGGACGAGAAGCGACCCAAGAGTGTACAAGTCCAGACGTCAACACCTGTATGAAGTGTCGCCAAGAAGCCTAGGCTACTGCGCCGCGAGTAAGTGCAGGGGTTCTTAGGTAGACGAACAAAACAGAACTTTATTCTTTTCCACCCCAGCAAACACGTTGAAACCTATCATCCACGCTTCAAGTGACACTAAAAGGTAAGTAACTTGTAATCCATAGTGGACTTGCCAGGAAAACATAAGATTGCGAAGTGTTCAATCTATTAGGCTATAGAATAGCTATTGTTGCACCTTTGCGATTCCTGAACTCCTCCTCGGTTAACTAAGCCCGTCGACCCGTTCAGTCCAGGAAACCCCGCAGGAGCCTCGCACACCGACATCGGAGAGTCGTCTTTCTCCGTTCGCCCCGCTCCCTTGCCATACTATTGTCGCTTCCGGTACTACCTCTCGTACAAAATTGTGTCCAATACTGCAACCCACTGGAAGTACATGGGAAAAGGACGAATTGCAACCCACCCTGATGATAATCAAAACTGTTGCTTAAAAAAAAAAAAAAAAAAAAAGGTAAAACAGATTGTGTAAGCCTATTGTCACATTTCTGTGACAAAATATGACAGCTTTGAATTTGATCACTTAGCAAGAATCATTACCACATTTTGCTTTTCAAATTATACAGGCACTCAAACAGAAATAGCCTAGTAGACCTAAAACAACATTTTGAAGACCGTAGAAACTATTTAATACCCCACCTCATTTAAGTCATACCTTTAAGGTAGGCTAATACAGACACTTAACCTAGGCCTAAATTATGTGCTCAATTAATTTCCAGTTAAGTCCATGTGGTTGTACAGTTGCTGTCCTCTCTAACATCTATACGAGGCTCTATAACTTGATAACTCTCACAGAATTCACATATTGGACTTGGATGACAACTGAACAGTCACCCAAGGCTTCCACAGCTGAAACATCTAAGCAGCCAGTAGTATGTGAATTCCTATGAACCAGTGCTGTCAGTAAAGATGACTCACCCATCAACATTATCATATAGGCATGAGGAACGAAACAATTCATGTCACAGTCTATATGATGGCCCCATTCCCCAGTGGTTAAGACTGTACATGTAAATGCCAACCAACACTGACACTATAAGAAAGAAGAAAATCATAAAGAATATCATACTCATATGTTAATTTGCTTGTCATTTGTGGTCCTTCACAGGTAATGATCAAATCAGTCAAGTGGACCAAGAGTATATGACTAGACTGGGTATTACACTATTGGTGAAATTTAACTTGTCTTTTGAACTGCTAGCAGAATTAGGTTAGAGCCTGTGCACTAATGAAGTCATCTGCTGGAGAATTCTGTTCTTCCCCCAAGGGCTCCGAGCAGCTGTTAGGAGTGAATAAGAGAAATCAAAGAAGATTTCAAGAGGTTTGGGTCTGTCATCAGGATCGCAATTTTAGCTCAGAGTGGAGTCGCTTAGGAACAAACGGCATCTGTGCACATGAGTAAAAATACATCAAGTAAACCTTTGAAATTAGTTGTCAAACTGAGACCCCCTTTTCAGCTGCTCTTGATGCAGACTGAAACTTACAACCAATTTAAGACAGCAGAGGAACTACTAGGCTATTGAGTCTGTCACATTACATATGCACAGTCAAATCCACGTTAATGAGACCACTTTCACCATGTGTATGCTGGTGTGAACCTGTAAGCGTGTTTGTGTAATTGTGCGTGCGCAGTTCATGAATTATTCACCAAGGACAAGTACACCCAAATAAAAACGAAAGATGAATTATTTATTGGCTTCAAATCACTTTTTTCAACCCAATACAGCACAATCATTACAAGTTTTGACACTGTTAGTGTACTGTACCCAACATCCACAGAGTTCAGAGAGGGAGCAAGAGATGTTATCATTTCAAAAGAGATTCCTTACGATCAAGAATAACTAAAAAGAGCAATTAGTAACCTGTGGGATGCCTTTTATCCTTTCATTTTGATGTGCCATAGGACAAATATAGGATTATAAATGACACAAAAATCCCTGCTGCTTTAGAATTTTATTGTATACTCATACCCCATTTCCTCTTACAAGTTATTAAAAATATATGTCCGGCCTATACAAAGTCCAGTTTCCCCAATCAATCTGTGCATGCAAGTGCTTCTGTCCTGGCAAGAATTCCCTTCCAATGACAAAAAAACAAACAAACAACAAAAAAAACAACAACACACATTCAAAATAAATGAAATAGGTTCACATCATTATATCACTTAAGTGGGAGATCAGTCACAGTGTATTTCAACTCAAGTTGAGACCAAAATCGACATTACAAAATGACAAAGTACACATGACAACAAAAACATAAAGTAGGCTCCACTGTACAAATCTTTAACATTCAAAAATCTTGTTGACCCTAAAGCAATGCTTTCAGCTTTGTGTTTAGTTGCGCCCCAGGACATAGTTGTTAGGGAGAGAGTGGGTGTTCAGCTGAACTATAATTGATGGATTTTAAATCTTCAAGCCTTACATATGACTACATCAATCGCACAACAGACGTGTGTGGGTGGCCAGTAAGAGCAATCTACACCACTGACACGACGTGATTCAAGACACAGCACTGCCATCTAATGCAGACCAAAAGAACAGCAATGACAAAAATAAAAGACAACAATGGTGACTGGTTGAATTGTTATTCTTATTATGCACTAAATTTCACACCCTTTGTACACCCTGTATGATTACATCAGTACCTTGGAAACAGGGTATGGTTTTCATAAAGAGGTCACAATGCTGTAACAGAAATTGCTACAAAATCAAAAGGTTTTTGATGAAAGAAAAAGGAAGTCTCTAAGTAACACAGAGTAAGCAGCATGCTTCAGATTTCTGGTGGTGAAGAGATGATTGAGATCTGATAGAAACAGGACTATAAATTAGTGCTATTAGTGATATAAGATGAAACCTGTTACTGTGTGTGTGTACGATATGAACTCTTAGTGATCTGAGGTGGGATTGTACTTTTTACATGGGACAAGTACAGGCAACATGGAGATGTGTGGAGAATAGGCATACATGTAGTGATGGGCCATAATGAGTAGACCCTATGCATGTTGGTGGCTTTCTGCCCAACAAGTGACGGGAGGATGCCATTTGTGCCATATTTCATTAATTAGCATATACAAATAAATGCATGTCTGTTGTCAAGCCATTCTGTCAGATCATGTGAAGATAAAGATAGATACAATTTTTCACATCAAAGGAGAATTCCGGTGATTTTTCACAGAGATCTGTTTCTTGAGGAAACAATTGATTCTACCTACCTCGAGTTTCTGCAGCCAACAGCTAGAGCTACCAGGCAGCTGATAGATACCGTTAGATAGATAGATAGATACTTTATTGATCCCCGAGGGGAAATTCCCCATTGACTTGATATTTGTTGGCATGCATATAATGTAGCAACTTGCCTGAGTGAAATGTGAAAATTTCTCCTTTAATACAGCCAATACGACATGGAGCTACGCTATATACGGAGATCCTTATTCATCTCACATAAGGCTTTAATTTCTTACAAAAATATATATCTTAGAGCCATATATGTGAATTACTGGGAAGAAATGTAACGTTACTTACAACTGACAACTCAATAAGGCTTAGACAATTCCGGACACAGAGAAGCAGCAAAAGGTCATCTTCCATCTCTCCCATATTAGTTAGGCACAGGACCACATGGAGATTCTGTAACGTGTGTGTATGTTGTTCACACATAGGTCAGTATAAGGTCAGTATAAGGTCCGCAGGTAAGCATCATATCGGAATCACCCGAAGAGTCGGACCTCCGTTTGACAATCCTCCGCATATACTCCATAGGTTATGTCTGAAAGCGGCTTATGTGTTTCTGTCATTGGAACCAAGTAATTCCATGAAACCAAATATCACTGAAAACATCCAGAACAAGCTCAAGACTGCCAGCACTTGTGTGTTGCCATGGCTACATTTGTGAATTCAGAGAAGCCACAGATGAATATAAACTCACTCTCTTATTTGTGCTTTATACTGCCGAGAAAATTAAATCTCCAATTGGCATGAGTAGGCAAGGTTAAAGCATTTACCATCAAGTTGCACTTTTCAAAATATCCATAGCAACCAAAAAATGACAAGCATTACACACACTTTTCAAAATAAAACTGGAGTAAGCATGAGGGCAAACCCAAACAACTACAACTAAAATGGCTTAAAATCCAAACACATGGCACAGTGAGCATGATATCTAACATTAAAAACAGACTAAAATAAAAAATGCAACAGTATATTACTAACCCATGAATGCAGCACACTAACATGATGTGAGCTCAAAGATGGTGGTCTACAGTATGTAACTAAATGCGATTATTGAGTGGGGTTAGTCAAGATGGCAGCATATTAAAACGCAGCAACCATCATCGATATTTTCCTACAAATACAATATATGAGAGTGTGCAATTTCAAAACGGGAGAGGTAAGTGTAACATCTTCCTAGAACAAAAGCAGAGGCCTTTTTTGGGGCTCAGTAGACCTGAAAGGGAGAACATGAGCTTGTCTTTGGGGTTATATAGCTGCTCTTGGACACAGGGGAGAGGGCCGACTGCATCCGTGGAGGAGGGGGGAGGCTGAGGTCACCTCAGTTCTCACTGTACAGGTCCACTGTACTGGAGCTCAGACCTCGTGTGTCCCTCAGCCGTCTGCCTGCTGGACTCTGCTGCAAAGAGAAATATGAGACACTTAAGAGAGTGTGTGTGTGTGTGTGTGTGTGTGTGTGTGTGTGTGTGTGTGTGTGTGTGTGTGTGTGTGTGTGTGTGTGTGTGTGTGTGTGTGTGTGTGTGTGTGCGTGTGTGTGTGCGTGTGTGCGTGTGTGCGTGGTTAATTTCATCACACTTCCAAAGAAATGCAAAAACCGCTTTAGAGCATTCTGGTGTCAAGTAAACTTGATAAAACATTCATTAGTGGTAAACACTCTCGTTAGGCAAATACCTGAAACGGTTCTTCACTGGTCTTGTTCAAGTAATTGAGAGAGGCAGCTCGCTTCATGCTGTGAATAATGCAGAGCATTAATCTTTACCAATCAAACCACTCATGAGACAAATAACACACTTCGACTGGACTTATTGAGATACAAGTATCAATCACACTCAGCTGAGAGACAGAAGTGGAGTGCTGAAATAAGCGTGCTGGTGTCAGGACGGGTTGCTGGTCTTACTTTGTGCTGCGTGGCTCCGGGGGTGCATTCCCTTGGAGCTTCTTGACCAGGAGCTCGCTGCTGCGCCTGAGAACGTCCCGCAGCTTCCCCAAGGAACCGCTGCGCTGCAGCGCTCCGGTGCCGTCCTGCACACACGGTCACGGGTTACACACCGACACCATCACACACCTCTCTCACACACATGCACACAAAATCACAGACACGTCTCATGCACACAGGTCACACACCTACATAACTGCAAAAACACACTTGGATACATATACGTACACAAACACACACACACAAATGCAAAAAACATATCACATGCAAACATGCCCATAGATCATAGAGAACTCTAGCGCTTTTTTCACACAGATGTCGGTTTCTCGAGGTCACTGAGTAGTGAGTTCTGTTAAAATCGTGCCCCCAGAGTATAGCACTGTACCTGCTTGGCAGCTCTAGCCGTTGGCTGCAGCAAATCGAGTTCGGTAGCACCTAGTTTTTGTCGTACCAACGGTAATCAGTAACCCCGAGAAACAGATCTATGTGAAAAATGAATTCTCATTCAGAATTCTCCTTGAATTTGACAATCTCAAACATTTTAGACATGCTAAGGTAGACATGTCAAGGATACACTGCTTTTGCTGTAGTCCTGATTGATGCAGTGCTCTGTGATTCTGGTTTAAACATGCCCATAGAACACAGAGATAGATACATACACATGCAGCATTGACAAGTCTATCTATTGTGTTCAGGAATACACGCAAACAGAAAATGTGTTCACGTTCAGACCACTTTAGTTCTGCACAGTCAAAATGCAACATCCAGATTAAGTCCAGTATTCCTGGAACAGTCAGTCATATGGATTATGGATAGTATAGAGCAGGTCATATAGACTCCATAGATAAAAAGTAAGCTCTTTTCACCCACCCCCTCCCCACATTTTTCCTGTGGCCTTCTGTTAAAGCTCCACTTGAGATGTAAGTGACCCAATGGATGGAGCACATGTCATGGCAATGGAACAGATTGTGTTTAGAGAAACCCATCTACAGTAATTTACTGTGTATTAGCTGCATTGTGTATAAGTCACAGGGCAGTATTTTATGCAAGCAAAAAGAAACAAAACCTTATTAATACCACATTAACTGCCCCCATGTATAAACCTCATACAAATCATTCTATAAGCCACGGCTAATAGTTGGGAAATTACGTAGCCATTGCTTTGCATAAAAGTGCCTGCTATTTAAACTCATGTGTGTACATTTTGTATGGATATATTTGTTGGGAGCTCAGTGCTAAGGATGCATCATTGCACTGTCCCCACTAGAGGGCAATCTACACCCACAACAGCCAGAGCCATATATAGAGCGATACGGCTCTGACAACTACAGAATATTTCCATAGACAGGATTTCATGTGGTCGATATGGTGATAGACTATTTGAGTAATATAGGATGAGGTTTCAGACTGGAATTAAAATCTACAAATATGTTTTTATGTCGTGGTAAATGTTTATCCAGATAAAGATGTCATTAAGTGTTTTAGTTGACGGAGAGAAAACATCTGTGGTCGGTGGGGCAGGCTGGTGTTTAATACACCGTAATCTGCTTCTTGGGAGGTAATCTGCAATAAACGATCGCATGGAAGAGCTTCCCTTAATCAGATTACGTATTAAAACAAATGTAATCTCCCAGCAACACTTTACTTAGTCTGACTAAATTGCACACATTAATTGCCCAAGTGAAGTTGTTTCTCTGTTTCCATAACATCAAGCCAATGTCAGAACGGCAAACAGTTTGTGAACTAATTAAGATTGCAAATATGATACAAGATCTAAATGTCTCCATCTATCTTTTTTGAGAACAGAGAAAGCTCAAATGATATAGACTAAACTGTGGGTATTGTATTAAACGGTCACTGTACATATATCATAATATATATTTAAGAATCAATGTGACCCAGACGCTAGGTCAAAACATTGGTCACAAATTATCATTATGTTGCATGACGAGTCAAATGTTAAGCCATAAATTGAAAACATACACTGAATTAGAATTAAAACCAAATTCAATATTCCCTGCCATGGATTTCACTACTCTCTCAACTTCCCACTGGAAATCATTAATCAAGATGATGTCATTTCTGTACGGGAAATTCAAATAATGACAATTATGCTACACATCCCTACGACCTGAGTGGCCAGTCCAACAAACAGCCAGCCAGCTCCTAGTTTTAGCTGTTTGTACATTTACATTTATGAATTTAGCAGACACTTTTATTCAACTTGGAGTTAAGTGCATTGCCCAAGGGCACAATGAGGAAACTGGGAATTGAACCCACAACTTGTCGGGTCCCTGCATGTAAGCCAGCTCCTTATCCACTACGCTACCACTTGTAGACAGTGTATTGTTATGATTGCCATAATTTTGTGATTGCAATAATTGATAATCATTTAGCCACTACAGCATGATTTTAAAATACTGTTCACAACTGTTGCCTGTTTACACTTACAAAACAGCATCCGAAATGAGGTATAGGCTGGAATATTCCTTCATGAGAGGGTAAAAAGAAAAGGGCTACTGCAATGACCTGGGATGTGTCCTAGTGTCCTAACTGCATCAGAAAGGACTATACTTAGGAGATGACCAATCTGGTGATACCAATCTGGACGAAAACAGGTGCACATGTTGTCCGAGTAGGCCTACTGAAATGTAATGCAGTAGTAATGCAGTAAGTAGCTGTGCATTGTATTTTGAAAGGATCCCCATAAAATCCAACACACAGTGCTGTAGGTGTTTCAGAGCTCTGAACTGAGAGATGAATTCCCCGAACATGTCTGCACTTGTCTAGAAACTGTGATAATGAGTGAGGCGGTAGCAAGACAGGCATGTGGCGTGGCTACAACAAGAACACTCAATTTCATAGAGGCGTTGTCACAAATGAAAACCTTTATTGGAAGAATATCAACAGGTGTTGATGCAACAATTGTCACAATGCATTATGGGGGGGGGTTAGGGATAAGGATATAAGCGGATCTACTCACTACGATAGTGCCTATTAGAGCTCGTCATAAGAGTCACCACAAGCTCTAGAGATGGAAGCTACAGAGTATATCAATAAAAGTACAGCTCAATAAATAAATCAGCATTCCACTAACACAACAATACTGTCTATTACAAATACATGTAAGTTTTGTTCGACACGTTTCCTCTTGCTCCCTCGTCAAGAGTGTGCTGCTTTTTGGTAACAACGGCTTTATCACGGGTATGCGCGGTGGTGGTAGATGGATGAAAGAAATGCTCTCCGATCGGGAAAAAGATAATGGTACGGTCCATTTGTCTTTAGCACTTTAACCAAATTCATAAACATAATTACACTTAAGCATCATATTGAAAGTATGTTACATTCAGTTAATTCTTACACAATGACCATGTAAAACTCTCTTCGCTCTTCTTTGAATAGGAAGCTCCCACGCAAGTCTGTCTGGCGTACAGTAACGTTCTCACAAAGCCGCCTTGTCATGACTGAAATAGTAGCATGAGCCCTCTTTGTCCACTTTCAACTCAAACATTTTTAAGAGAACTTCTTAAAATGTACTGAATGTTGATTCTATTCAAACTGTTATTTTAGCCCAACCCATTCAGTCACCTCTTTCTCCTCCTCCTCTTCCTCCCCCAACTCCTCTTCCTACCCTTCGGTTTCTCCTCTGGTTGTGTAACGACAACAGGGAGACGTACCTCATCCGCTGTGACCCAACAGCACAAAACCACCAGAGTCAATAGCCAGTGCCCCTGGCTGTGAGAGCTAGCTGCTGAGGCTAGCCCAGGGTGCTTTGGGCAATGAGGCGCTTGGCTATTACACGACGGGTCAAAAAACATTCCCTTTTCAAAAGGCTACGAGTCAAGAGTGAACAGGATGGTGTGACACCAACCAAGGTAACAGGCGTTAATGGTCAAGACACCCTTGACACTGCAATTGTTTTTTTTGTTTTTTTTGTCTTCTTCTGGAACTATTAGAGTCACTGATGCCTTTTTTAAGTTTTCATAAAGAGAAAAAATATTGGGATACTGATTTGGAAATAAAAAAGAAAAACATGATGAATAAATACTGTAAACATAAATAGAATATCAAACAATAGCATTAAAAACACTACAAAAGAAATGGGTAAAAAAATAAAACAAGGACAAAACGTCCCCTCAATTTCAAACAAAACAAAAACAAAATGAAAATGCTCATACCCCAACTTCTTAAACTCTGGCTGGAGTAATTTAGTGTGGCACATGCGCAGTGTTTTTTTTTTTTCTTACTTTTCTCTGACTGTAATCTCTAAGTTTTGATTCAAATACAGTACCCTCCAGAATTATTGGCACCCTTGGTAAAAGTTGACTAAAAATAGGTCTAAAAAATAATCTTTAGGTGATTTATTGTACTCCCACAATGAAAACAATGAGGAAAAATACACCCTGGAAGGGAAGCAAATTTATTCTGAGAAAAGGTAAAATCTCATAAAGAAATAAATGTTTTTAATAAAAACACGTCACTCACAATTATTGGCACCCCTACTTGTAATACCTTCTTAAATCTCCCTTTGTCAATAAAACAGCATGTAATATTCTTCTCTGACACCCCATAAAGATTGAGAATACAAAGTAAAGGATTTAAGACCATTCATCTTTGCAAAACCTCCCCAGATCGTCCAGATTGCTAGGTCCACACTTGTGCATTCTTCTCGTTGACTCATCCCACTGTTTTTCTATGGAGTTTAGATCAGGGGACTGCTATGGCAATGTCTGAAGCTTGATTTTGTGTTCAGTAAACCATATTTGTTTTGATCTGTGCATTTGTTTTGGTTCATTGACCTGATGAATGATCCAATCATGACCAACTTTTAGGGCCTTGGCAGAGATTGTTTGATTTCCTTTGAAAATTTTCAGGTTTTTCTTGGTGTTCATGATGCCATGCACCTTAATTAGGTTCCCAAGGCCTTTGGGAATTAAAACAGCCCCACAATAGCACAGCCCCTCCACCATAATTCTGATTAGGCATGGGGTTCTTTTTGGTATAGTCATTCTTCTATGTACGCCAAAGACACCTTAAGTGTTTTAGCAAAAGAGCATAATTTTATTTTCATCTGACAATAGACCACACTCCCAGACATGTCATGGTACCATTTAGTAACTCCTTCCATTTACATTGTTCATTAAATGACTCTACTGGCTTTAACCTGACATGCTGTCTAAATAATCTATTAGCAGTGAGGTCACTTTTGAAGATTTTTGGGGGGGACTTGGTGACCCCAAGATGATAGCTTTGTCTGTAACTCTCAACAGTGGTTCTTATGGATTTTTTTGCCTATCATACCATCCTCCAAACTGTGCGTGGGAGCAAAATAGCCATGGGTCTTTGTCCAAGCATGTTTGCCACATTTCCAGATGATTAGAACCTTTTAGTCATCATTTTAACTGGAAATATAGGCATTTTCAACAAAATACCTAGTTTCCATAGACATTCTCTTACTTACAAATGTCAAGACAATTTCTTTTTATTTCAATTTAGTGTATTCTCTTGTCTCTCCAATGTTGAAAAATGACTAGAGGATTTAGCCTCTGAGTGACTTCATTTTCATACCATAGTGAAAAAGAACGTCATGAACTACTTCTGAAAGTTCACAGACACTCTGATTTACTTTAAAACGTTGCATTTACATAGGAAAATGCTCCTGTTAAATGTTGTACATAATATGTTTCAGGGGTGCCAATAATTGTGAGCAAGCTGTTTTTGTTAAAAATATTTATTTCTTTATGAGATTTTCCTTTTTCTCAGAATAAATTTGCTTGCCTTGCAGGGTATATTTTTCCTCATTGTTTTCATTGTGGGAGTACAATATATCACCTAAAGATTATTTTTTATACCTATTTTTAGTCAACCTTTACCAAGGGTGCCAATAATTCTGGAGGGTACTGTAGTATATTTAGATAAACAATAAAGATATATTTTTGTATTAACACTTAAAAAAACAATGAAAAAACAAACAAAACAAAAAATGGTGTCATATTGCAGGCACCTACACCGTAAGCTCCAGCCTCCATTTTGATATCACTGCGGACTTCATTAACAGTTGCTGGACATGCACCAACATGGACCAACTGCATCCATACATTCCAGCAACCGACCCATTACAACTTAATTGATGGGGAAGCAGTCAGCCATACTCAACCAGCATCATTAGGCAAATCTGGAACGCACAGCTAAGGCAAACACATGATTGTTAGACTACTCTAAAAGGCTATAGTGTTGTTTCAGTGTTGAGATGAATGACTTGGCAGACGGGAAGGCTATTCAATCTCACAAACCTCTAACTGTGCCCTCTACCCCCACATACCCTGGCTGATGCTCACGTAGCCTGACACTCCACTTTATACTCGCGTTCTAGGGTGAACTTCAACATCTGGAACAGGTTTGGCGCACATTGGCTAAAACTCACACAAGACCACGTTTTAACAGCTTTGAATCAACACAATGAAGAGATGGAGAGGGTGAAAGAAAGAGCAAGAGAGAGAGAGAGAGAAAGAGAAAGAAAGAGAGAGAGAGAGAAAATACAGTATAACATTTGGAGAAGTGAGGGGGGAAAAGGATCAAAAGGGGACATTAGATTGGAGGATGAAAGGAGTGACGAGCCACAGCAGAGGAGAGAAAAGCACACACACGTCCCAGAAGACCTCAGTGTGGAGAAGAGGGCAGCAACGAAGGGGTGGTCTCGCCCGAAGACACCAGGAATGACAGAGGAGCATTTTGTTTCTTTGTTTTTTTTTCCTTTCTTTTTTTTCGGTGAATTAACAAAAAAAGGGGCAAAAGGGAAGAATGAAATAAATCCTTTGCTAGAACATCGGGGAAGGACAGAAGGGTTGAGGCGAGATCTTCATGGCTTATGCCTGATAAAAAGAATGGAGAGAGAGAGAGAGAGAGAGAGAGAGGGAGAGAGACACAAAGAGACAAGACACAGCAAGTTTAGGCTTCTTGATACAATATATAAGGAGACCTATAGCTTACCAGTTAATCACTAACTACTCCTCAACCCTACATATCAACACTTAGTGCTGTGCTAAGGGGTAATGTAGAGGTAGAACAGACTCTTTAGAAGGACGATGTGGGCAAATTGAGAAGGTTCACAGAGAGGACTAGAAAAATGGAGGTGTACCAACATCTCCATTAAGCTATGCTGAGAGAACAGATATTGAGTGACTCAGCAGGCCGGTGAGTGTGTGTGTGTGTGTGTGTGTGTGTGTGTGTGTGTGTGTGTGTGTTTGAGAGAGAGAGACTTGGCAAGGCTTTGCTAGTGATAAACTGCAGAAGCTGGCCTCGCTAACTCTGTTTATTAGGATGGACCTGAGAAGAGCCAGGCTTCAATTTAGACTCATATGGATAGATGAATGTTAGAGTGTGTGTGTGTGTGTGTGTGTGTGTGTGTGTGTGTGTGTGTGTGTGTGTGTGTGTGTGTGTGTGTGTGTGTGTGTGTGTGTGTGTGTGTGTGTGTGTGTGTGTACCCTTTATAAAGCATGAGTGATCACCCAAATCTGCCTAACTTTAATCAACCAATTTTGCAAGTAGCACGATTGTCACGGTACTTGTAGATGTATAGGCCAAACCCATTTGCAACGGTCATGCACCCAACTACCAGATATGATTCATCATCAGAGCATGAACAAATCTCCTTCAGTTGGATAGATTTTCAATTTCATGCTGTCCAACGCTCTGCGTAATATATGCAAAATAGAGCCAACATACATTTACATACATTGATTAAGGCATGCATATATATTTCCACCATAGGGGGAACTAATAAATCTATGGCACGCAAATCAAATTGAGCAGACCTTTAGTTATGGTCATGCTACTTACATTGTATGTTGAGGCATAATGTTAACATACAGTATGTGGCTTAAAGTATATTATTTATTTGAACCTTCTCAATACCCAGCTAGAATATACAGTATCTCTGATTGTTTTGAGTAATACAATCTGTCCTCATATTGCATTGCTTAGATTTATACATGGCTTCCTCACTATTGGTCAGCTACCTGATGTCCCTCAGAGGTGTCTTTGAGCTATCACTAATGTGACGACCACTACAATCTACAGCAACTCCTAGTGCAAGAAGATGTCAACGACAACAAAGAAGGGGAGAGTATGATTCACACACACAGGAGAGGGGTCGAATTCATTGGCTGATTGGTTGTCGAGGCAAATCAAACGAAAGAGCTGGACACTGCCATCACAGGTTAGAGGGAAGGTGAAATGAAACAAGACAAGAGGTTGCAACAGCAGGTGGTTGATACATGCACTGTTAGAAAAATAAAAAAGGCAACAAGGCACTAACATCACAAAGAGACACAGATCCGTGCAGTGGAGTTCATGACACGACACGACACGGCACATCACGCCACACCACACCACATGCTGTCTACATCTCAACTGTCCAAACATATAATAATCTTCTACGAGAACGAGCCATTCCTTGATGCGCAAAGGTTTTGACTCGCCACACTATGGTGCAGCCACTGTTGCCTTCTCTCTCTCCAGGGAGACGTGGCGACTCATAATGCCAGTGATGTAATAAGAACAGACTGGGCAACGCAGGGGTCGCCACGACAACACAGAGGTTACCATATGGCAACAAGGGAGAGCCATGCCGAGAGAGGAGGGGGGAGATGTCGATGGGGAAAGGGGCCTAATGTTCAAAGCACACATATAGCCGGTGAAAGTAAACACACAGACACATTGTTTCAGGCTATATGCAGCACGGATGGTGAATTACACTAGAAGCTGGCACAATTTTAGAACCGGTCTTATCTAAGAAACAGGGCCCATAAGGCTGATGCTCAGTGGGTTTCACCAGCCAAGGACATATCCCTCTATTGCATGGCCACAGGGATGCCTTTCAATGTCAAGATCAAAGGAGAGAATATCCTACCCTGACCACATCTGTACCAAGTATATTTCCGTGAATACAGACTGACAAAGACATTCACTCAAAAGATGGGCAGTTCATGGATCTCTGAGATGACATGAAACTGCGATCATCACTAAAGCCACTCCTCTACCACATCACTTTAAAAACATTTTACATTCACACTCTAAAGTGCTGGAATAACCCTGAGATATACTGCTTATTGATTGTGCTATACTCCATCTGCCAAAAAGCAGCAGATGAGGATAAATATGAGCAGTTAACATGTAAATAAAACCAATGGAGCGGCCATTTTGGACCATCTGAGGGCGTAATCCATTACAGGGGAAGTCATTTGGATACTGGATACATCTCCCTACTGATTACAGAGAAGGAGACTATGGATCAGAGCACCCATCAGGCAATTAGTCTATTCCACAGCACAGTGGCTTTATGAAACAAAGCGCACAGTCGAATGAGGAAGTAGAGGCAGCATAGGTTAATAAGAAATATGAAGCTCATTCACAGACGAAAAGCAATAAAAAAAAAAAAACAAGAATCAGCTAAACTTAAGTTAATGAAATAACAAACATGTTGATGTTTGCGGTGAGAGGTTCCTGCAAGCTCGCATGCTGGACATGCTTAAATACAGGCAAGTGAAAGCAATACACGGACAAACTTCAATTCGGTCTTGTGGGATGCACAAACAAAAAATGTGCATGCACGTGTCCACACACACACACACACACACACACACACACACACACACACACGTGTCCACACACACACACACACACACACACACACACACACACACACAGGGCATCTTGAGCAGGGACACGCATGCACAGAGCTCCCGGACTGCAGAATTCTCTCTGTGAGGTTTAGTCACAGTTCACTGGTTGTTCTGGCAGAGTATCATCGCAAGTGCTGTTGCTATGCTAGACTGGAGCGACTCGTGCGCCACCCTCCAGAGAGTCCCGACAAAGTCCCCACTCTCTCACCCTTTCAGCCCAGGCTCTGACGGGCGGATTAAAGTTTATCACTCCTGATCCACCCATCTCATATTCTACATCAGGTCCCTCCAGTGTGAAGTCTAACACTATGATACGCCGAATAGAATAATGACAAGAGGTAGATAGCGACAAATCCCGGAGAGACGGGGAGGATGAGTCACTGCATGATAATACAAAGGAAGGAGACATGTCGTCCTTGAGAAAATGGTTCCCATTAATGGCTGCCTCTCTCTCTCTGGTGGTGTCTGTACAATCATTCTCCATGGAGACAGGAAACTAAGGCGTATGTTAAGAATGGCGAAGTGTCTCTGGAGGACTGTGAATTCTGCAGAACAGGAGCAGTGCGGTCAAAACGCCCAGGAGGTGAATTTTGCAAAGCTCTACACATCAACGGCAGTATTATGCAAGCTCTACCGGCATTACAATGAGTAAAAAAAACAAAACAAACAAAAAAAACGTTCTTGTTCAGCCAAAACACATAACCAGCAGCAAAGCAGGACATCAAAACTACAACAACAAATAGCAAACGTGAACAAGCCAAGACACTCAATCAGCATTTTGCTTTCATTTGAGACTAAGAGCCGGATGGTACGAGAGCAGGACGGACAGCGGAGTCAAACCAGGTGAGGAGTGGACTGACCTCGGACAATCTGGGGTGCGTTTCCGAAAACCACAGTTGCTAACCTGTTAGCAACTTAGTTGGTTGGCAATGGGAAACTGCATTGCAACCAACAAAGTGGCTAACTTAGTTAACTAACTATGATTAGCAACTATGCCCCTGTTTGGTAGGACAGGTGGATGTGTGATGGGACATCCACTGCATGTTAAACGGATTCTCAAGCTGAGGTGATTTCCCTGGAGAGATACATAATAAACTACCAGTTGAAACTAACACGTTTTTTTGTTAATATTTTTTTTATTATTATTATTTCCCACAAGTACCTTTGTAATTCTAAAATCCTATCATTATTCCTTGTTATAACCAGGGGAAATCCAGCTATAATTGTTAACAGGGTAAGCCTACTTGATATCAAGCATCCAGTGAAGCTTGATAAATTGTCTCTAGCTAGTGTTCAGATTCCTACTGTATGTTGTGTGTTGCATGAGTGTGTGTGTGTACTTGTGCTCAGATATACATGTGATGTGCTGCTCAGGCTCGAGTCTGCATGCTCTGGTTTGACCGCACGTGTCCTGCTCTGGGTGACCACTGACCGGTCTTGGAGAGCTGGACAGTCCTGAGGCTGTGAATCAGTACTCACCCCGTTCCACTCGATGCCCATACTCACTTCCTGGCCGGTCTCGGAGCCGCTGTCGTACTTGACGCTGGACAGGCTCTCGCGGCTGCGTCGGCGCTCGCGGTCGCCCTCGCCATCCTTCAGGATCTCCACCACGCGTGTCTGGTGGATGGGGTCAATGCCCTGAGGAACACGCACATGCACGAACACAAACACACACGCAAAACACAAACAAACAAACGTAGAAGCATGAATTAAACAATGTGAGAACATCCTCATTACTGTAAACACTGCACATAATATGAATGATAAGAGTGTCAGCTCTGATTAATCAAGAGACAGAGGTGTGTGTGCTCCACTACAACAGGCAACTAAAACCCTCTACCACACACCAGAGACTACTACAGCAGACACAGCTACAATGATGAGAAACAGCATAGAGGATGAGACTACCAAGGCACTGAGAGTGAGTCCTATTACTAGATATGATCTTATGCTCCTAGAACTAGATATCAGGATTGTAGGAACAAGCATACACGTGTGAGAAAATGCTATTGAGTATTGTGCTACTGCAGAGATCTATTGTACCTAAACACAAAGGGTAACAGCTACAGGAAAGGGCAGAAATGTGAAGTCATGATGATGATGAGAAGATGAATAGAAACGGAAGTAAACAAGTCCTAGTCAGAAAAGAAGAAAAAAGAAGAAAATTCAAAGAGGCACCAACTTACTGTTATGCTCTGTGTCCAAAGCAAGGCGAGCAAGAGAAAGAGAAACAGAGGCAAGAGAAAGACCGTCACAATAAGATCACAGCGCACGCACCACAGTAACGCGCTCAGAGGCGAAGACAACTCTGAGCGCGAGCAGAAACTGCAACTGTTCGCCACATCACTGAGGCCTCAGTAGCTACCGCACTGTTAGCAACATCACTGAGGCCTCAGTAGCTACCGCACTGTTAGCAACATCACTGAGGCCTCAGTAGCTACCGCACTGTTAGCAACATCACTGAGGCCTCAGTAGCTACCGCACTGTTAGCAACATCACTGAGGCCTCAGTAGCAGCAGCAGCCTCATTATTATACAGAAACGGAGGCTTCGCACAACACGGCGAACGACATGCTGAGGAAAGCAGAGGCTTTGAAGAGGACAGAGGGAGGGCAGTCCCAAATCACACACTCGTGTGCCTCGGAGGAGGAGATACAGGTGGGCTTTAAGCCATCAAAGACTTGGGTTGGAAAAAAAAAATAAAAAAAGAGAAAGAGAGAGCTGAATTTCAAACTGAGCTCATAAATAGCTCAGCAGTTTTATCACTGCTTGAGCTTGTGTATGTTTGTGTGTGTGTGTATGAGTTAGAAAACGATAAAATTAAAGCAAAGTGTGAGTGTGTGTGTGTGTGTGTGTGTGTGTGTGTGTGTGTGTGTGTGT
>NC_085011.1:21631442-21686442 GCF_963854185.1 Sardina pilchardus | reverse complement strand
CCTTCTCGCGGATCTCCAGGGCTCTCTTGCAGAGCGGCTCGGCCTCCTTGTACTTCCCCCTCTTCCCGTACAGCACGGCCAAGTTGTTGAGCGTGGCAGCCACCTGAGGACACACACACAGACACACAGACACACAGACACACACACACTTTTGCTATCACATTGATGCAGTCTGTAGGTGATGTTATACTAAGACCAGAAATGATGGGGGATTTTGTGACATGGTGAAAATTGACCGATTTATTGAGCTGCGTATCTTCATCAAACTGCTGACAACTTCATTAAGCATGGCTGGTTGATTTACATGGTGATTCTAATGATAGGCAAATCTGTGTTCAGACAGGAAGTAATGTTTTCCAAATGAAGATTTAATATCTTCTCCTGGGCCCTAATGTATCTAGGCTTGATGGCTCTGATGGATGAGACATCATTAAAGCTGGAATCAGAGAAATAAAAACACAGCAGTTGGCTAATGGCAGCCAGTAATGCATCACAACATCGGTGTTGCCAAGCCATGAGGCATTCGGGGACATTAATGTGTGCGCGTACGCGCGTGTGTATGTGTATGTGCGTATGCGTGCGTGCGTGTGTGTGTGTGCATGTGTGTGTGTGTGTGTGTGTGTGTGTATGTGTGTGTGTGTGTGTGTGTGTGTGTGTGTAAAACTCACCGCAGGATGGTCCTTGCCCAGTGTTTTCTCTCTGATAGACAGGGCATCGTTCAGCAGGTGGGCCGCCTCTTTGTACTTGTTCTGGTCCCTAAACACGAGAATCCACATGATGAGCTTTTTGGAAGTTCTCTCTCTTTGCTCTACCCTGTGCGCCAAGCTTTAAATCCACACCAAATGTCTACACACCGCCAAGAAACACATTTACTTTCCACAGCTGGTGGACGATTTATCCAAAGAGGCTTACAGTGTAGTGGAAGGTGCACGTTTTTATCAGTAGTCTTGCTGCGGAGGGAAAGGAACCCACCCGCAAGCTGAAATGCTGCTGGCATTAATGCAGCTAAACCACTTTAGCGAAACTTAACTAAAAATGGCAGAGGCACGCGCCATAAACCTAAATCACTCTAGTGAAACGTGCAGCTTACAGCCGAGGTTTACCGCGCAACGCTAAACCTGTTTAGCAAAAACTTGGAGACTACAGGAGAAGTTGCAGGAGAATTTAGCCAAATGATGAGACTGAGACTAACAGAGACAAGACAGAGGGGAAAAAACGAGCGTGAAGAAATTCCTCAAGTAAGATAGATAGATAGATAGATAGAGAGTCTTTATTATCCTATAAAGGATATTCTTCTTCACACTTCATTTCATCCATAAAAGTCCATAAGTAAGTAAGTAAGTAAGTAAGTAAGTTTAAACTGTATAGCACATTTCATACCAAAGTGCTTCACAGGTAAAAAGAAACAGATTAAAGACAATTCAAACATAAACAACAGCTTACACCTCCAGACAACAACCAAAACAACAGAGAAAGACATACACATATAGACAAGGATACATGTGGCATCAACATCCATTTGTTACACAGGAACCTGCGATCAACAGCGGCGCACTCACCTGTAGACCAGGGCCAGGATGTTGAGCATGGTGGCCACGTCGGGGTGGTCGTGTCCGGAGGTCTTCTCCAGGTCCTCCAGGGCCTGCTTGCACAGCGGCACGGCCACCTCGTAGCGGCCCTGCGAGGCGTACTGGATCACCAGGTTGTGGAGGGTGCGCAGGCGCGCCGGGATCTCGTAGCCGCCCTGCTGGGCTGCCGCCACCGCCGCGCTGTGCTGCTGGGGCACTGCAGGAGGGAGTCGGGGGGAGGAGGAATCACATCCAGGTTAAAGGTCAACTCAAGTAAGAGGCAATAAAACACATGATGAAATGAACGCCATCTTCATTTATTGCTGTAGCTGTAGCTAAAGCACAATCCAAAGCAGCATGCAAATGAATTCATAATATACTATCCAACTTGTTTAGCCAACATGGATGAGGGAGGGCAAAGCACCAGATATCTGACAGCACTCTCAACGCTCACCTCCTTGGACGTGCTCCTCCTCGTCATTGGGGAAGAGGTCATCCAGAGAGTCCTTGGGAGTCTCGCCGTCCTTCTCCTCCTGGTCAGAGAGATCACAGGGAGATGGGAGATGAGACCGACCACTAACGAGACAGCTTCATCAGCATATTCGGAAACAAGAAGCCGTCTGACTCACAAAGCAAGGCCAGAAAAATCACAACTAAGGCGAGCGGCATGAAAATTCATTAAACCGCGTGCGCAACGTCTCACCGAGGATCAAAGCCGTATCTCTGAACGATATCTAAACTGCGTGAACCGAGTGTGCTGTGTCTGACATATCTAAATGAGATCTAAATGTTTCTCATTTACATTCCGCATCTTCAAAAAGAATCCAAAACGAGGCTGTGCCGAGCCGAAAACCCAGCACTTTCACTTTTTTCTCTCAGCTTGGCATCTTTTAAAGACCTTAAAATGCCAAAGCTTGGCCAGAAGATGAGCCCCAGAGGATTTTCCTCTCCCTCTACCCCCCCTCTCTCTTTCCCTCGTTCCTTCTCTGATCGCTTACTGATGGAGTCTGTAGCTATTACTGTCACCACCCAGCTTGAGCGTCTCCAAAACCAGAAGAGCAGAAGGAAGAGAGAAGAAAACAACAGGAGGGAAGAGAGAAGCGAGGAAGCAGATAAAAGAGGAGGAGAAAGAGGGGATGGGTGGAGGAGGGTGGGGGAAGAGGGGATGGGGGGAGGGGGGGAGGGGGGAGAGTATTGGGGGATCTGAGCTTGCCTCCAAAATCAATGCTCAGACTCTGACTAGGCAGGCTCCAGTTAACATCCCGCAGACTCCAGCCCGTTGTACAGCAGCAGGCACACAAAACAAACTCCTGATTCAATCACAGAGTTACTGAACTTGCTCGGTGAGGAACAATTCAGGAGGCCTTGAAGAAATTGCTCAATTGCATTAAAATGAAAGGAGGCCGATTTTGTGTATCAAAGCATGCCTAATTTAGTTCTTAAAAAAGCCTGTTTGCCTGTTGTGTAACTGCTCATCACAATCAAAAGATCTTTTGCCATTGTTCTTGAGACATATGAATATTAAGCATTAAGACTGGATGCCTGTGCTTGTTTGTGCCTATGTGCTCCCCTACCTGGTTCATGAACTCCAGGAATGTGTGTTTGTGTGTGTGTACTCTGGGTGAGACATTGTCATTGTACTTCTTGAAGTGGTTCATGAACTCCAGGTTTCTCTCCCTGTGTGTGTGTGTGTGTGTGTGTGTGTGTGTGTGTGTACTGCTACTGTGGGAGCGACATCCTCATCATACTTTTTGAGTTGGTTCCTGAACTCCAGGTTTCTGTTTGTGTCTGTGTCCTACTCCCTGTGGGTGAGACGTCCTTGCTGTACAGTACATCTTGAGCTGATTCATGAACTCCAGGTATGTGTGTGTGTGTGTATGTGTGTGTGTCCACCACTCACCGTGGGCGAGACGTCCTCGTCGTACTTCTTGAGCTGGTTCATGAACTCCAGGTGCTTCTTCTCCTCCTCCAGCTGGGCCACGCTCTGCTCGCTCTTCTGCAGCTTCTGCTGCGTGTTGGCCAGCTCGTCGCGCAGCCACTGGTTCTCCTGGCACAGGCGCCGCACCTGCGCCCGCAGCTTCTGCTTCTCCGACTCCACGGCGTTCAGGTGGTTGGACAGCGCCATCATCACCTGCGGGCCCGCCATTGGAAGGGAAGGACAAGGGAGAGAGAGAACGGGAGGGGGACAGACCGGCAACGTTTAGCGAAAATGAGAGGAAAAATGAGGAGAAGAAGAAACGTATGGAGAAGTGTGTGTGTGTGTGTGTGTCTGTGTGTATACTTTTGGTGTGTCTGTGGGGCGTGTATAGACTCAGTGGCAGTGCACACTCACTCACACACGCACACACACATACACACACACACACACACACTGAGTGAATCACCGGCCGCTGGCTCATTACTCAGTTTCCCGTTTATCTGAACCCACACGGTGCCCCAAAACATGCCCTCTTAACAGCTCTCCAAGGATGTCTTTTAAAAACTCTATTTTGATCTCGCCAAGATTAATGGCCTAAGTTGATGGGCACCGATGCAGCACCCCCAACCCCCCCCCCCCCCGTCCCCATGGGTGTCTCTTTAATAGTGCCGCTCTTCCTCCTTCACAAGCCTGAGGAGCGCTCTTATCCGCAATAATGAAGCGACACAGTGGGACTCTGTTCAGCGCCGTTTCATTTATTATAAAAAAGCGCGCTATTCGCGGTGTAAAAGAAAGATAATTTCTAGGAGATGGGTATATTGATTTGATCCACGCTCGCCTTGTGTCACACTGAGCTCTTCTCCTCAATCATTTCTACCAGAGAGAAAGAGATAGAGAGAGAGACAGGCAGAGACAGACAGACGGAGATAGAGAGAGGCAGACAGACAGAGGCAGAGAAACAGACAGAGACAGAACAAGTGAAAGAGAGAGAGTGAGAGAGAGTCGGAGAGAGAGAGAGAGAGAGAGAGAGAGAGAGAGAGAGTCAGACTGACAGACAGACAGACAGAGAGACACACACACACAAACACACACACCTGTGCCTCGCCGAGTCCCAGCTCGATCATCTCCACGGACTTGCGCAGCAGGTTGGACTTCTCGTGCACCAGGTTGGCCTCCTCATCCTTCTTGAGGCACTTGATGGTCTCCAGCAGGCTGTGCAGGATGGAGTTGTGCTCGTTCTTCAGCGCCTCCAGGCCCTGGATCACCAGCTTGGTGTTGGAGATGATCTCTTCCTGGGACAGCTTCTCCAGCTTCTCCTCCCGCGGGTACACCATGGTGGACATCGTCTCTACTGGAGGACCGACCTGGACACAGTGGAGAAGAAGCACGTGAGCCACTACACCACAGCATAAAGACCTGAATCAGTGGTTCTAAAACTGTGGTACGGGTACCACTGGTGGTACGCAGACTCTCTGTTGTGGTACTCCAGGAGTCTCCAAGATGTTTTTTTTTTTAAGAAGACAAAATAATCACTTCAAATGAGAGATAGAAATATATATGAAAAATCACTACATTTAAAATAGTTTTTATCTTTCTCGAAAACAAAACAAAACCATGCAAAACAGTATGGTCAATGTAAAACATAAATTGGCCTACGCTACCGGATTTTAATGCTGCTCATAATGGTGGAGAGTCAGTTGTTCTCTGAGGTGGTACTCATTGTGAAAAGTTTGAGAACCACTGACTTAAATGATGTCTGCCCTCTACTACAGTACCATTAACAACAACGGCTGACGTTCCATGAATGACCTCCATGACTGTGATGTTCAAAGTGCCTACGGCAACATAAAGGATGGGCAGTGCTGCCTTTCCCTATGGACATTTGATGATACATGTACATGTCTGTTTGTTTTCATATTCTGAGTATCAGATCTGGAGGGTAATGTTGTGGAAAGAGAGAATATTGGACGCTAAATGCAAGAAGAAATAAATGCCACCTCGGCTCTACCAGATGGCAAGTTGCAGATAGCCTGAAGCACACCACAGCAATTAACCCAAATGAAACATAAATCACTTTGAGCACTGTTTGTAAACTGGGGAAGAACTTTTCATTCCATACGGGCCTTTAAAAAATAAGGCAACACTTCAGAGCGCGGCGTCAGCACACACCTAATAAACAAAACAGTCTCAAAGTCTCTGTTTTCATGCTCTGAACGTCAACACGATGACACTCAAGAAAGTGATGGCTCAGAGCAAGGTCTCAAAAGTACATTGGTAGCGATCTTCTGAACAAGTACATTAGACGCGAGGCTACGGGGCTGCGTCTCATCGATCTGACGGAGCGTGACCAAGCGGCTGCGGGAACTAAACGGCCGTCGGAGCTGGCAAACATTAGTCACGCTGGAGAGTTGAGGCCGGAGTGGCACTTTTTAGCACCCCGCTGATAAGATGTGCCGCGCATGAGGGAACACACACACACACACACACACGCACACACACGCACGCACGCACGCACGCACGCACGCACGCACGCACGCACACAGGGGCTCTTAGGAGATCACCTCAATTCCTGCTGAGTGTATGACTGTGAGCAGAACAACTTCAGTGGGGTGGGGTGGGGTGGGGTGACGAAGTAACAGAAGTGACAGTGAGACAGGACTGGCAAACAAAATAAACAAACAAACAAACAAACAACAGAAGAGAGACCCAAAGGAGAGTCAAAAGACACGAGAGATGCAGAGGAATGTCAACAGCGGCGAGGGGAGCAGGTGGCTCTTGGCACAACAACCATCAATTCAAGAGGAAGCTAGAGGCAGTTCCAACCAACCCTCAGTGTGATTGAGTCCATGGCATGCAACCATATGGAAGACAGCATATGCTACCCTGCTGGAGCTGGGCTATGCCTTCTTTTAGCATCCTAAGGGCTTTCAAACCAGGGCCCCCTGCCTTTACCAATAAGGCAACACTTCAGAGCACGGCGTCAGCACACACCGAATCACCAAAACAATCTCAAAGTCTCTGTTTTCATGCTCTGAACGTCAACACGATGGCACTCAAGAAAGTGATGGATCAGAGCAACGTCTCAAAAGTACATTGGCAGCGATCCCCCCCCCCCCCACACACACACACACAAACACACTGATAAGATGTGCCGCGCATGCACGCACACAGACTTAAGAGCCATACAAAGTCATAGAAATCAATTTTTTTAACAATCCGATAACATGATTTACTTCTACTACTTTAGGATTTACTTCTCAATTTCCACTTCTCAGCAACGGATCAGATTGAGATCAGAAATAAGTTCGAAAATAAATTCCCCGTCAAGTGCAGATGATCCTTTACTGTAAACTAAATGACTTTTATCCTGCTAAGAAGAATGAGAATGAGTGGCTGTTATATAACCAGAGCCACTCATCTGGATGTGTTGTTGTCGTTGACACAGGAAAGCTCACGACTCACAAACACCTCAGTCCGGCCATATGCCACTTGAAATTAGCGGGTGTGCCATCTTGCTTACACTTCCAATTAGAGTGGAGTTGGCATGGCGATGATGTGACTCACGATGCTTTCGGATCAAAACAGCTGACTGGGCACGAGATGACCTTGGTATCTGTCCTGGTGCCCACCCCGCCCCCTCTCAGCTGGGCACAGCTGCAGCCCCCTTGGCTGGCAGGAGAAACACCAGCCGCTGCCAAGCAGCACAGGGCCCACATATTTCCACCACTATTGTGCAGACTTGCTTCATAATGTGGAGGAATGATGCAGAGAGAGAAAAGTGTGTGGGGGAGAGAGAGAGAGAGAGAGAGATAGAGAGAGAGAGATGGAGAGAGAAAGGGAGAGAGAGAGAAAAAAAAGATAGAGAGAGAGGGAGAAAAAGAGAAAGAGCTGGCAGTGAGGACACCCGGCCTGAGCGCCATCTGTCTCCGAGCCCGTAACGTGCACACGGCGTGGCCCCGGCAACAGATTTACGAGGGCGCCCGCCACGCCCTCATTCAGCCCAGCGCTTCCACTGTGCTTTTCATCGCGCCGCTGTCGGAAGCGGGCCAAGGACAAACGCACGGCCGCCAACACACACACACACACACACACACACACACACACACGGCGTGCAGGCGAGGTGACAAGCCGTAACTCACTGGGCAGGACGCATGGCAGGGCTCTAACCAGCATGGAGGAATGTTTACGCACCACTGACTGGACAGGACAGCTGATCTAGGACACATCACCCGCCCCCCCAACCCCCCTTGGTGATATTTACTGTTATCTTTTAAACAGATCCTGGATCAGTTATTGAATGAGTTAATTCACAAATAAATCACTGGATGGCCTTAGAGCCCAATGAAGGGAATAATCTAAAAGGGTGTAAGCACCAGGCTTCTCCTGAGGGGACTTGGGACACGTAGGCGTTTTCATTCTTCTTTACCCGCATCTATTCAGTCACAGACTGCATAAAAAGCAGCTACCTAAATTAAGGCTTAAAATAGCACGTCATCATCTGACCACCACGGCACATCCAAACCGCAAGCAATCCCCTGCATCAGACGCTCTGTCTGCACTGTGTAGGAGCAAGCAGCAGCAAGCCTAACCCCCTGTAGCACACGGGCAGCAGCAGAAGCACAAAGCCCCCGCTGCAAAGCAATAACTGGAACAGTATGGTGGAGGCTTGTGTGTGTGTGTGTGTGTGTGTGTGTGTGTGTGTCTGTGCCTGTGGGGGGCTGCTGAGGCCGGAGGATGATGGATGGGTCGGTTTTAGCGTTCCTGACACCAGCGCCTGCAGACAGTTAGCTAATGACTGGTGGGAAAGCGGTGCATGATGGGAGATGTAGTCAATCTCGCCTGAGCGCCGTGGAGGTGAAGAAGGGCATACAACTCCAAGGCTAAAAACACCAACTTCGATCGGTCGGACTGCACAGGCCTTTCAGGAGCACAGTCCACAACACAAGCGCCTACACAAGGGTACGATTAAACTGCACTACCGAGGACATCTAGACAGGGCAAAAATAGACACACAAAAATAATATCCCAGTCACCCATGAGATAATGGGGGCTTTTATACACTCTTTTGCACTGCAGGCTGGAGAGGCAGTACGTGTAAATAAGGCAGCCTGGGCGCTCCGTGACTCATTTTACCTCCAGAGAGCGCACTCAGATGCAGGGGGCACTGCTGCGTCATCCGGCAGCTGCTCTTAGCCTCCTGGAGCCCGCTGGGCCCTCTGGGGACGGGGCCTGGTGGGTGGGGGTAGGGTGGGGGGTAGGGTGGGAGCGCTGACGGTTCCCCGGAGGTGACATAATAAACAACCAGCGCTACTGACGCTTAGCATTTTTATGAGCCGTTAACTTCCAAGGCTGTAGCTGCGCTTCGCTTCGCCTCTCTTTCTTGCCCTTTCTTTCTGGTCCCATCACGGCAAAACCTCAATTTATGCCCAGTGACACAATTGTCCCCAAGGGGGGGAAAAAAGGAGATGTGGGGGTTGTTGTAAGTCTGCGTGTGTGTGTGTGTGTGGTGTGTGTGTGTGTGTGTGTGTGTGTGTGTGTGTGTGTGTACGGACGTGCATGTGTGAATGAATGTCATCAATCATTCACAATGGGACAAAAAAGGTCTAGACTGTAGTGTGTAGCTATGTAGTGTTCTTGCTCCAAGCCTCTCCAACTACCCTGGAAAGAATTGCATCTGCTTTGGAATTTCGCCACACCTTGCACGCACGCATTTAATAAAGACATCCCTGGACTTGTTCAAGCTTCCAAGAGGGATCCATAAAGGATGAGTCACCGGAAAGGGTTAACCCCAAAACCACAGATGCTACAGATGAGGTGACTGCTATTTTGCCGGACGCTGGTTCTTCCTCCTCCTCCTGTCTCGTCGCCACGTCAGACAGTGGCCTACCTAAAGGTCAGTGAATCAGCAGGCTATGATTGATCTGCCACACAGTTCTCCTGCACTGAACTCAGACTACGAACACAAACAGCTCACACAAAACGTCTCCATCCACAGTCTCCCTGACCACTCTGGATACGGTCGCCTCAGTCTCGATCTCAATCTCAACTAAATAAGTCTACATTTTGAAACTGTTGAATCTTGCTATCGCCTCTCTCCGCGACAAACTAGTATATCTGGCACGTTGCGGAAAGCTTCAAATTTATGGGAGGGCAGAGCTATGCTTTAGCCTATAATGAGGATATTAGGCTGAATTATGCACAGCTAATCACAAACCCTCCACTTACACTGTGGCAAGTAAGAAGGACGAATTTCCCTATAAAACCTAAAGTTTACTCTAATGATCTCGACCCGTGTAATAATCTTCAGGGCAGAGTTTGTGGTTATATGCCGAGAAACCAGTGAAAATGAGGGCAGAGTCTAAGCCATTCAACGCAGAGTAAGTGGCAATTAGGGTCCTGTCAAATACAACACGGTGGGTGAACTTGGGAGGGGGAAGCGTGAAGGGTGAGTCTAAGGTTACTTTGAGTTCAAATACAGGCTCGGAATAGAAAAAAAAGTACCACATTAATGTTTAAAAAGACTTTAAATTATAATGCCAGACTAGCCCAATTGTGTCTTCAGAAGATGACATGGACCACTAAGGGATGCATAGCCAGCTGCTGCATCAGTGTGTCTTACTCGTTTTCACAGCTGTATTCCTGAGAACACCTCTACTCAAACACAGCAATAAATGACCAAATGTTGGATCAAGCGCTCTCTGACACAGGAGTAATTGCTTGATTAACGCCAACGCATACTTAATTTCACGATCAGTCCGACAGCTGCATTCAATTGGACGGTATCCACCTTTACAGCTGCAAATTCTCGGCGTTCGCTTCGCCTCGCCTCCCCTACCTTACCTGAAGGCACACTGAAGAACATAAAAGCAACATCGTGACTTGTCTGATTTGCCGGCGGGCTGCGCTGATGGGGGGGGGGGGGGGGGCTTTAATCCAGGCGCCTGTGGGGGATTAGCAGAAAGTCTCTGAGGAGTGTGAGGAGTGCTGGGATTAAGGCGCTGTTTGAAGAGGTGACTGGGATGAAGGGGGCGTTCTATCTGACAACAAACGTCAGAGACGCTGCCACCACACAACACCACATCCCTTTGATCAGCAAACACTCGCACACTCACACTGCTGCTCCACAATTAAGCCCGTCTGACATTTAAAAAGAGCCTGTTGAAAAATCATGCACTAAAAAAAAAACAATTCTTTTCAGCAACGGTTGACTGGAATAGTGTTGCTTGGGCACAGGCAGATATGAGCCCGCAGAGACCTCAACAGGAGAAACGCAAATGGGGAAAACAGACTCCGTGCCAACATAAAGAGGAGCACTTCTAACAGCTCACGGCTACATAAATACTAATATTCTGCTGCAAGCAGGGAGGTTTATTATGGCAGGTATGCAGGAAAGGGCTGCAGAGGCCATCATGTCGATATTGCACAGATCGTATTCCACAGGGGAGTTCTTATTAAGCACAAGTTCAGGCTTTCAAATTGATAAGAGCTGACACGACAGCCCAATAGATAAAACTAATATTGCTAAAATGTTGTACTGAACTACATTCAGGATGTTGGTTATGCTTGCCCATTTGATTAATGCCTAGATATGACATCGTAAGTACTGTCAAATTCTGAGGATGTGGTAAACAAAGCTGACAGTGACCCTTTTGAATAAAAGATTGCATGCTTCTGGCGTAGACAGTTGCAAGAGCTCTGCCTGTGCAAAACACGTCAAATGTAAAGACGGTGGTGTGTGTGTGTATGTGTATCGGTAGTTGCAAAAATCCAGAATCTGAATGACAAAACCTACAGGTCATCAGGACTCTTTGGAGGACTTAGTATTTATTATTTTTCAGTTTGATCAAATGTAATGTACTACACTACAGCACACATAATGTACGTGTACACCCACATATAACAAAATCCTTGCTCCAAAGACTGCACTGAGGACACAGATTGCCCATCAGCATAACTAAATCAGTCCACCAGCTAGAAGAATGGTGGACAGAAGCCAATCAGACAATGCATGAGCAATGTGATTAAAATGCGCCCAATCAACCCATCAGGGGTCCCCAAGGCAGACACGCGTTTGGGGAACAAAGGGACACGGGGGACTCACAGTTTTGGGCAATGGGAGAACAGAACACCACAATACACCCAACAACAACAACAACAACAACACATCACCACAAATATGGCACAGAACCCTACATCCACATAGACATCGCTCACAAAAACTAGATGCCGCAATGGGTTAGTCTGGCACGACAGAGTAAACTTTCTAAATCCAAATCAGCTACTCTGAGTACAATTCAAAACATCAAGACTTGCTTACAAAAGCGTAGAAGCCAAGTGACAAGGCACTAGGGCAGACTGCGCCATAAGGGAACGACAAAAACATCACTCACAGGATCAAATCAATAAGTGGATCCGATTTGTCTTCCGCCAATTTTCTCCAAACGCAATTCCTAGTCCGCGTTACTTTTCACAAGACTCCCATCGCACAAAGCCGTGCCGTGCCGAGCATCGCCACAAAGCTGTGTGTGTGTTGTCAGCGGTGAGCGCCGCGATCGCCGGGGAAGTGTTTTGCCTACCTCAGCCTTAGCAGGCGCTCCTCATAACCCAGCGCCAGGAGTGCAGGGGGAAGGACACAAACAATGACTCCACCACCGGCGACGAGAATTACAAAAAAACCACACACACACACACAAAGCGTCACCCCCCGAGCAGTTACCGTAGCAACACCATCCACCGCAGAGCGCGAGTGTAAAATCCGGCTGCTTTCGGGCGCCGAGGGCACGGCTCAGAGTGTGTGTGGATGCGCTGAGGAAACAGGAGAGCGAGGGATGGTAATGAGTGTGTGTGAGCCGAGTGTGTGTGTGCGTGTGTGACCTTCCCTCTCTCTCTCTCGGCTCTCTCGACAACAGCAAACAGCGGAGAGCTGTGGAGTCATCAGGGATCAACCCCGCCCTCTCAGCATCAAGCGAGAGAGATATAGAGAGATAGAGAGGGAGAGAGGGAGAGAGAGAGGGAGAGAAGGGGGGGATGGGGAAAGTGGCAGAGAGGAAAAGAGGGGGTGGCAGCACATTTAGACAACACCAGAGGCTTTGCAGTGGACCAGCACAAAAGACTGGGGCAATAGAGAATTGCATCACAGAGAGGCTTCACACAAACACACACAGACACAGACCACCCACCCCAAACACCAACACCAACAGCCCCCCCATCCCCAGCCTTCTCCCTATGCCTCCCAGTGTTTCTGCTTTCATGTACCAAGCCTTCATGCTGGGCAGGGGCATACTGTACGCTAAGCGCTCGCTAAGCGCTACCAGCCCTCCCCGCACCTCTCCCCAGGAGACTCGAGACCTTTCCAGGTACACAACGATGATGAAGTGAGCGGAGGAGACCGAGACAGGTGACCTTCATGGAGTGCCCCCTGCTGAGGCAGCAGTGGTGAGGTGTGGACGGACGCCGGGGGGGAAACGATGGAGATGGCGTCTGGAACCGGTCACGGGCTGGGCTGTTGACACGACGACAAACCGCAAAATGTGAGATGCACCCTGTATGAGCCGATCCAGCAGCACTCGGTTAGAATGCGCCGGACATCCTCATTACCCTGCCGCTGTACTGTAGAAATACTTCCCCTCAGGTCTCAATGCAATGCAGGCTAATTATTTTTTTATCTGCTCTGCATGTGATCAACAACTTAATGTTCCAGGGCTGGGCCATGGGAGCGAAAGAAAGAACAGAGCGGTTTAAGAGCCATGAAATCTTCAAAATCGACAGCGGACCACATAATGTTATGGAGAGGCACTTCTGAAGGGAGGGGGGGGGGGGGGGGCACTTGTGCTTCGGAGGGGCTGGTGGGGGTCTAGGGGCAGGGGGGCTTATGTAATGGAGCGAGCCCCTTGAGAGCCAGCAGATCTGCAGTTTCACTGCTCGGGGGTATGACTGCTCAGGGATGGACAGAGATCAGAGAGCCCTGTGTGAGTGGCTGTGCCCGGGCGGGCGGCTTGGCAGCAGGACTGCGCTATGCCAGAGAGTGGTGTGTGGCTGTTCTGCACAGAGCAGCACTCTGGCCGTGGCTAGCAATTTTCTCTTAGTCTGTCCATGCTGTCTAACCTAAGTTACCTAACCCAATCAGAACTCACAAGAGAACAATGTTGCTCAGTTCAGCCTCCTCATTTACATAACTATCTTAACACACTCTCACACACACACACACACACACACACACACACACACTTGAGAACAGGAGACCTGCCGCCGCCTCCTCCTCTTCCTCCTCCTCCTCTCTCTCCCCCTCTCGTCTCGTCCAAAAACCAAACCCGATGCCCCTGGGCGATTTGCTGCATCAACAGAGGTAAGACGAAGTGCAGCCCAGCCCAGCCCAGCCCTGGCTGCTGTCTCACCGCTGCGGTCGACAACAGCCGAGGAGAAGCACTCACAGTCCCAGCTGCAGCTGCCAGGCTCCCAGTGAGACACACACAAACACACACACGTTTCAAGAAGGAATCCGAAGACATGACCTCAGGAAGGAATAAGCCAAGCTACCTTATATGACAAATCTGACTGACGCCAGCGTGTTGTTGTAAGGTTGCGTTGTGTACATAGCTTACTCAAGGAGAAAATATGTAGCCTAAATTGTGCTGCAGTGATGGTTCAATCTAAATTATTTAGGACTGCAGTCTTTGTGCGTCCTGACCAAAGACTGCATTTCAACCCCAAAGTGCCCAACAACAGACTAAGGGGGCGAAAGACACTACGTTTACGTGTGTTGTGGGCTACTCTAACTGGCAGGGTCACTTGCACAGCTGTTGAGGGGACCATCCGTGCTGTTGACATGGTCATCACACATGCTGCTCCAGTCATGCCCCTCTCCGCTCTGGCATTTCCTGCCCTCTTTCCTCATGCCAGGGACATCACAGCAATGTTGCCCTTCCTCAGGACACTCTGCACTGTGACCCTCTACTACACCACACACACACACAACATACAGACACACAGACAGAGACACACACACACTTCAACTTGTTGCAGTACACTCTATCATGTCTGTCTAACAGAGGAAAATGAGGGGAGCATGACACATAACCAGTTCGATGAGCAGCAGGAGCAAGGGGCTACACACACACACACACACACACACACACACACACACACACACACACACACACACACAGAGAGAGACAGAGACACAGAGAGAGAGAGAGAGGGTGCGGCAGGCTGGTGGAACAGCTGAGAATGGGTGTGGTGGGGGATGTGACTGGGATGGGACACAGGGGCACTCCATCACAGAGGGCTGGCTGCCACTGAACCAGACAGCTGTTTCCTCGTGTGTGTGTGTGTGTGTGTGTGTGTGTGTGTGTGTGTGGAGGGGGGGCTGTATTCTCCCTTTGTGCTTGCAGTGCTGGAGCTACAACAAGCTCTTTGGTAGAGGCGCTCAATAGAAAGAAACAATCAAAAGCCCATCAACAAACGGCAATGCAACTTGTGTGCAAATTCTGTGCAGTGATCACCCATAAATGGAAAACAAATCAAGCGCAAAAAGAGGCATTGAAAATGCTACTCACCTCGTATTTCAAAACATTTGTACAAAACACTGCTAAAGTAAAAAGTGCTTCGCTAAAGGTACCTTTGTACTGGCAACAAATAGTCTACCCACAGACATTTACATATCATTTGCATCGCTTATTAGTCTAAGTGACAAGGAACAAATGTGACTGGACACCAAGAATAGTCACAAGGATATTTCCGCGTGATCCATGAGCCAACTTGTGATGAACCCAAATCAAGAATGTGTGACCTCAAGAGACTCAAAAGGCCTATTTAATTAACCTGCGTAATTTATAGACTGGCCCAGTAGGTAGTCTATTCTTGAAAATGGAGCACATTGGCGCAGGAGGTACTCAGGATTCCTGCAGTTTTTACCGAGTTTGGGTTGAGTTTACATGAATGAAACTCAAATCAACTCTCAGATTCCAAAGAGCTACCTACAAGACTTCTGCAATAGCAAGCCACAGGTATATTCAAGATTCACTTTCATTTATGCTGTTTTGGAAAGCAGTTTAAAGGATAGGACGCCCACTGTTCCCGTTACACAGCAAAACAACACACAAGTGAAGAAGAACATGGGTCCTGTAGCCCAATGTAGTGTTCAAAGGAATGTGAACATGAGGGACATTTGCATTAGTTAACTTTGTAAATATTTTAATTTTAACACAGGATGCAATCTCAAAAAGCAAACTGTGACGCATCAGACATCGAGTGGGAGTAAAAATTCAATAATTAGAGATACTGAAAAACGTCCTAAAGCCATACTGGACATCAACCTCTTCTCCATATTGCAATTGCCATACCAATAATCTGGAGCCGCACAAGAAGCAGAGAAGTCATCCATCACCTTCTAGTGGCATAAGCCATCCCAGATACTGCATTAGTAACTAGTAGCGGATGAGGGGTTTAAGAGTTTAATGGGTGATTAGAGAGCACTGCCCTCGGATTTAGATAAATCCAATTTAGCCAATAAGCACATTCAGCTCTGCTGAATAATATACTGCATCTTGTCCAGAAGACTCAACAACCTTCGATCATCAGCAGCAAATCTAAAGCATGTCAGAGTGAAACCATGCAATCCTCTGACTGCACACAAACTCTCAAACTCCTTTCCAAAGAGTTCATTTAAACTTGTATGCCATTTATACTGATTACGGAGGATATATGTTGCCTAGCTGAGTCAAGTTATAAAATGTCCAAAACACCTTGGAATCGGTCATTAAAGCTGTATGTGTCAATCTATTAAGGCAGCAGTTGACACACTCAGATTCACAAACATTCATAGACAAACCTTAGGGTTAGATTGTAAACAAAAAAGAAACCTACATCAATAATATTCACATGAGAGTTGACTGTTTACTGATCTTGGTATCTAAAGTTATGCAAAACAGCTTTCTCTTCGTACATTTTGAAAAAATATATGTGATGTATTCTTTCCTGAAAAGGTTGACAGATAACGTATGCGGCTGAATGCACTATTCTTTAGCGTCATAACAGAGAGGATCTTTGGTCATAATGAGTCGGCGAGCAAATTTTGTAATAACAAAGGCTTCGGTGAAGTCATATTCAGGGGTCGCCTATATCAAACAGTTGCTGGGGGGGGGGACAAAAATACCACAACTACAGACACAGTGGAAAATTGCAGTGGTCATTTAATTACCAGGAGTTCACTATTGCTCGCATCACATGGAACGTGAGGTCGCTGTGTGTGCATCAACCTTGTTTGACAGGTTGGGCAGGTCCATGATAGAGGCCTGCCACCCATGCATCAGATTTCGGAAAGTAGTCAGAATATTACGTCATATCAGTGTATCAGACATGTTTACTATTACATGCAACCATCAATAACCACGGTTTGGTAAATTCTTGAAATGTAATCTAGAACTCTAGCAACTAACAAGGTATAACGATAGCTAGCATAATACCACCGAGCTAGCGTGAGCGGGTACGCCAAATAAGCATGACATCATACCTCTCAGTATCTTCCCCAGGCGCGGGCTCGGTTGGTCGCGATCAGCTTCTTTTCTTTGCAGTAGTTGAACGAGACACACAGATTTAGAAATAATGAAATATCACATTGCCATCTGGTCACTTCTTTGCAGAAGGCAGCCTGGCTATCCCCGCCGCTACTGCAAGCAAACTGACTTAACACAATGTGAAACTGTGCAATTCGGACAGCTCAGCAGCTGGTAGACGCTGAAGTTCAGAACAATTTTTCGGCAAACAAACACACCGCAAACCGTTATGTATTTATGTCGTTCTAATAACTAATAACACCTGACTGGTTACTTTCACTAGATAACCGCAAATTCAATAGTATTTTTCAACTCCGTAAGCCCCGTGTCTTTTCCTAAACGGTTGAGCCTCTTTAAATCCAATATGTCCACCAGAGAAAACTAACAAGTCATTGGACCACTTGTACTTCTGACGTCTAGTTCTAGGTGTGGTCTTTATATATCGTGTTAAAGCAAAAATCGAATTCAGGTAAATTCAAACAAAGCCACGTGAACAGAAATAAATAATTCAAAACCAAATAGATTTTAAATGGAAAGTTGCAAATTGACATTTGATTCCTTACCGAAATGTTTTGTGATGGATCCACAGCACCTGGGGGCAGTGCTGAGCGAAAGGGTAGAACACTGCAGTAATCTGTTACGTAGAACAAGCCAGACGTCAGTGATATGCGACGTGCTGTGTTGCTGAAGGACACGAGAGTGTGAAGTAACGTTATGGATTAAAATATCAGAAAATACTACGGTAACTCTAATGCATAAACGAATTGCAAATGCGCAGTGTCATAACATTTCTACACACTTAGGATTGATGTGAAAAGTAATGGGAGAGATGTAACGATCCGTTAACTTGAATCGCATGTCATGTTGCGTGTGGCCTGTCAGTTACAGTAGAATTAAATAATGGTTAGGTTATCTTGCCTTTTGAGGAACATACATAACAATACGTCTTTTATTAAAGAAGTCCTTCGTTATCATCATATCATTATCATTTTTAAAAAGTCATTTGAGATACATTGAAACATAATAATCAATCCCAAAGTTGAAATACATGTTTGACATCAAGAACGTTGCGTCGCATAACAAACTGCAGGTTGACATTAAAATCTCGCAAACAATGGATGATATACAGTACGCCACCTCCATTTGGGTACATCCACTGCAACGTCAAGGGTAACGTACTAACATTTTTCTGTAAAAAAATGTCTGAAAGTGCATTTCCCCCTGATTGATGTAGGTTAGACATTGAAGAGGCCATCGGCAGTTATGGCAGTTTCGGCTCTCTCACGAGCCATGCGCGCTATAACTCTGACGGGAGGTGGTTGCAAACAGGTGTGTTACAAACAGTAATTATATGTCTTGCCTGTGTACGTCCATCGATAGTTTTAGTAGAATAACCAATCACTTTTCGACTCTGTTATTGTAGGGACTGCTCTGTAGCAGAGTTGTTGCTGAGAGCAACAGAGCCCCAGCAGCATCCCTCCTCCCAAGTTTCAACGGTGCAGTGTCTCAATGGCGGGGGTTACTCACAACAGCCTGCCTGGAACAGAACAAGACATACTGGAAACAGAGGGATAAGTACACCATTCGCCCCATTGGCATGAAAAAGACCGGAGGAAGGGACTGGACAGGTACTCGATTTCCTCAAGAATGTTTGCCTCTAACTGGTACATTTCACTGGTTTACCTCAGCATTTCCTAACATACATTTAATGTGCTGTTCTTACAACACATCAGGAAAGGTTCGGACACATGGTATTGGAGGTGGCCACAAACAACGACATCGCATTATAGACTTCCAGAGACTGCGATATGAAGACGGGAAAGAACCGCAGCCCTTTGAGGAGCGAATCGTCGAAGTTAGATACGATCCATGCAGGTTTGTAAATACAGAAACCTTTGAAATTTGATGCAGACAGTAGCAGATCACATGTGGAGGTGACAAAAATGTGAGAAATTGAAGGAACTGATTAACTTAACGCCATTCTTTCTTCAGGTCGGCAGATATAGCCTTGGTTGCAGGTGGTAATCGGAAACGCTGGATTATTGCCACAGAGAATATGGACGTTGGTGACCTCATCAAAACCTCTGGAGTTATTGGCCGCATGGCAGGTAAACAAACATTTATGTTCAAGCTAATTCCCAAGATCATACTGTACATACCCCAATACAGAGTAGAGAGGACTGTGGTAGTCATGAGTAAAAGTACATGGTCCATTATGATAGTATGATAGTATAATCTGCTTGTGTGTCTCTTCCCTGTCAGTCTCAGCCAAAGAGGGGGATGCCCATCCTCTTGGAGCCCTTCCAGTGGGCACCCTGATCAACAACCTGGAACTGTTCCCTGGCAAAGGTGCCAAGGTCATTCGCGCTGCAGGTATATCATCTGAAAACAACCCATATATTGTACCACTGATTGTATGTTTGTTTCTGTCTTGACTCAGCAATACAGTAGAAAGTGCATAGTCTGTTCTCATTTTTGACCACAAACTGTAAAAGTTAATGTTTTCGACTGATAACCTTTGAGTTGTTGCCGATACAGAGATTAGAGTTGTGTCCTCATGTCATTTACATTTAGAGTGGAGATTATACTAAAAATCCAAATCAATATCGGATTACCTTTAATCCTTGCTTCACTAACAAGGTCCTGTTTGTTAATAATGTAGGCACATCTGGAGTGCTTCTACGGAAAGTCAGTGGCACAGCTATTGTGCAACTGCCCTCCAAACATCAGATCCAGGTACAGTAAGAGACCTATTCACTATTACACATTCATAAAACTCACTGGCACTAACATGCAGGGGTGTGATTCTTCCACTCCGCAAGCCTTGTCCGTTCTCTAGTCACTAGTGGAATTCATTGAAAGTGACAGCTTGTTTCTTAGCAGAAGCCATGAAACGGTAAAGGTCAAATTATTTGTTTAAGAAGACATATTTATGAAGTTGTTGTTTTTTGTTGTTGTCTTTGCCTCGCGTTCGCGTCCAGTTTGATGTGTCTGGATTTTCCGATAATGACGACAATCTCCTATTGACTTTTAATTTCTGTGCGTGTAAACTAGTCTAGGCTACTGTGCTTGAAGTTAGCTGTGACTGACTAGCCTACTGGTTTTCATCGTTTTCACCACAAAGCCCGTCTACCTTAGGTCTACTAAATTGTTTAGTTAACACCTTGTCATTCCGCGTTTGTCCAGCCGTTCACCTCCGTGCGCCCCATGTCATTCAAAACATATTTCGGGATAGACATCTCACTATGAGAAAAAGTATTATGATAGTGCTAAGAGATTGACACTTTGGCATTCTTGGTAAACATCAGTCTTGCACATAATATTGAGCTGATGTTTTAGTGGGAATGGCCTATTGTAGCATTGTGCTGATACATGAAAAAAGTTGCCTATTTAAAGGCACAGTCTGAATTTTAACCCTAGCTCTCCATTGAGTGTGTGCACTTGAACAACTACGGTATGTAGGCTATACCAGTAGGGCCTGCCATTTAGGAGGAGAGGAGGACATGTTACTTTGGAAGGAGAGGGAGTGGTGCAATTTGATTTTCTTTCAAACTTAAATATCAATAATCTTCAAGCAACCTCTTCAATCAGCATCAATAGGCCTATACTAGACGACTGTAAGGGGGCAGGCTAAATGTTATCATAGGCCTATACTAAATAATGTAGTCAACATTATAACTTTATGTTGGTTTAAGTTGAAACAAAACATGAACTGAGAAAATCCATAATTCTACATCATTGTTGGCAAAATGATCATGATAGCCTATATTTCAGCCATATCTGCTTTAGTCTTAAATAGGCCCTTGGCTACTTTGATATAAATGAGTTTTCTTTAGGCCTTGTAGACTATATTGTAATATGTTATAATGTTTGAAATATATGTATCTCAGTCTATCAATAGTTCTCATAAAAGTCATCAGATGTCATCATTTAAGGGGTTATTTTTCAAAATTTTCTCATGGGGGTGCATGCCCCCGGACCCCCCTAGTAAATTACATTGAAGTGCACAGCAGCCGATACTATAGCACCTTAGCTATACACTAGAGCAGTAGGGGGGGGGGGGGGGGCCCAGCACTTGTCTTCTATCTTCATACCTGTTTGTCATTGCTAGCCCATTGGTGGTAGATCCCCTAATCGGCACACTAGAATCTTGTGAGTTCATAGGGACAAGGTCCATACGTTTCTCAGGAGGACTGTCCCTGTAGTAAGTTCAATATCAGGAACTCTGATTCAGCTAAGAAACAAAAGGCTGTGTTATAACTTGGGAACCAGTTATCTCTTCAATTATTTAAATGTTTTGATTCATAACAAACTAATTTGTTTTCTGTGACAGTGGAATTGCCATTCATCCAATAGAGTTTTGAAATGGCTAATAAAGACCACATATCCTGTTTTGCTATTGATGTTACATGTAATAAAAATAATATGATGGTACTTAAATGTTTTTTTTGTTCCCCCCCCCACTGCCAACAGGTATCAGAGACATGTGTGGCCACTGTAGGGAGGGTGTCTAACATAGACCACAACAAACGCATCATCGGTAAGGCTGGCCGTAACCGCTGGCTTGGCATCCGGCCCTCAAGTGGCCTGTGGCAGAGGAAGGGAGGCTGGGCCGGGCGGAAGATCAGACCACTGCCACCCATGAAGAGCTACGTCAACCTGCCCTCCGTGTCGGCCCAAACATGAGCGCGCTATCCCTCAACACAGACCCTGAACAAACTTGAAGAGACTATGATTTGTACTGAAAATCTGAGGGGGGGGGGGAAGAGTAATACCATGTCTTCAGGAGGTCTAACACATGGTTTATGTGAGGAAATGTGTGTGAGTTTGCCTGGCTAATTACTCTTAACCACCTGATATTGAACGGTGATAGCAGTTCAGTGTAAAATTCATCATACGAGTGACTCAGCACATTGTTGATGTATGTGCCAGCTGTACCAGACATGTGAGAGGAATATAGCCAGTCCTTTACAAGAATACACACATTTAAAGAAGGTTACAAACATTTTTCTTTATTAAACACAATCGCTTTTGTGAGCGCATGGGGGAAAAACAATACAAAATTCCAATATGTATGTACAACTATCATAAAACATGCAAAGGTTAATCCATGTTTTTAGTGGTATGTTTCATTTTTAAAAATACTGTCATATACTTCTATAATTTAAAAGAATATTTGTGCAAAGATGCCTGCTACCATCTCCAAACAAGAGAAGATGGGTTCAGAGATTGAACTTCAATAATCCTTCTGTTTCGATTAACGCCCTTATAACAGGCTATGAAACACAGGTGGGGCCAGGGACTCCTCAATACTTTAGATATTGCTTTAAAGCAACATAACGCCAAAGGTAACATGAGAATACGATGTGCACAGACATTCACTCCAAAGAACTGGAGAGGGGAAAAAAGGAAGAAACAAAATGTGGCAAACAATTGCTGTTCCAGTATGTCACTTTCCATCACCAAAGTTACTTGTTACATGATGAATTTGATATCACTTTCCTTACACTAAAGTAACCCTCTTATTCATATCGCTCAGTTTTAGAATCCGTACCATCTCTCACAATGTAAAGTAATTTCTTCAAGGATTGTAATGTAGGCCTATCCCTGTTGGTTCATTCAATCACATAATGGAACTGTCACATAATGTATGATGTCCCTTTTTGCTAATGTGTAAAAACATACACACACTAGGACTGATATACTTTGTGAAGGAAGTTTAGATGTTGGGGTCAGCGAATAGTGAATAGTGGTTCTGCAGAGTATGTTAACATCAGAGTGGTAGCCACAAAAGGCTAGTCACAGACAACATGTGCCTGCGCTGGTTATTGACGCTTATCTAATCGGGTTTAGAGTCAATCAAATCTGGTAGTTGGCTTCAGGGACCAAATATCACCGATCAGTGAAAATGTACACTGTGCATTGACAACACACCAATCTGGCGTGTGTAAGTCCACACTGTCAGATAAGTCAGTTATTTGGCATCACGATGAATTGCATTACTAAAGAGCTGAATATGTATATAGATATATAGTTACTTGTGCTTCACAAAAAAGGAAAAAAAAATAAAATAAACATTTGGGCAGAAGTGCCACACACGAAACACCATTCCAACAAGACCACAAAAGGAGAACTGTAAGTAAGCCAAGTGGCTCCTCGTAAGTCACAAACATACACACTTCACCAAAATCAAGGACACAACAAACACCCAGTCTTAGTGTGCAGTCTTGAGACTCCACCTGGGACCTACAACAGGAGCACCATCGCGTAGACAACGTACATACAAATCGGCAATAAACTTCAGTATGGGCAGTATCATTCACATCTGACTGTGGCCAGCTCACCAGTGTCCTGTTTGTCAAATCATTTCAAGGTTTAAAACACTCCAGTTTCCCATTTGAAAATACTTTTGAAGAAGTATCCAAACACTGATAACCAATAAAAACAAACAATATGACCACATTCCCAAGTAACCTCATACACTTTGAAAGGTCTTCTTTAAAGGTCTTCAGCCTTCTGTTATGAGTGTGTTGAGTTCTGAGTTCTAATGCATGCATGGTCGTTGATATACGTTATAAACCCACATGATAGAATGTGATGTTGCTAGTATGGCGCATTAGTGGAAATCCATAATTCTACATGAGCCTATTACACATCCTGTGACATGCAGTGCTTGCATTCTTCCATCAATATAGGTGATATAGCAATGGCCAGCACATTCCTTTGAAACGGCAGAATCCAGATTTTAAAAGTCAATGCCTTTCCCCTTTGCCTCTTCTAACGTGTTGAAATTCTTTACGCCACCAGAGGGAGGCATTGTACCTATGAATTGTCGAATAGAATGCAATGGCCTATGCATACAATGTGTCTACTTCTTCATCTTTTTTATGAAGTTTAATTATTGTAAAATAGCAAATGACATCAGGTTATAGATGACAATCCACATATAATTGCAATTTGATAAGTGGTGAATATGAAGGTTTAAACGCTCCCTAAAGCTAAAGCCAAGATTCATTGTGCAAAACTAGTAATGTCCTCATGTGAATACTGCATTTAAAGATATACATCTTTCACATATTGCCCCAGGAAAAATCTGACTGTGTAACTGGAGACAATACATGATGGATACATAGTATATTCACACTAAAGGGAATAGTAATTTGGCATTAAGCTTTGAAGTCATTGAACAGACTGAGGTGCTACTGTGTGTATGAGGCCACGTTGCCCTTTTCAGGCCTGTTTCCTGATGTTAAACCTTTCTGCAGTAAGAGGCCTTGCTGCAGGGGCAGGGTGGACATTAACCAGCACAAAGCACTTTCATATAGCACATGGTTCAGATGGCCACTACGATGGTGGGATTCACATTACATGCTTTGTGTCTGAGTTTTGTCTGTTGACCCTGACCGATACCTCAAGTTCTGATTAGTTTTTCAAGGGGGACTTTACAGGGATATACTGTATTATGTTTCACTTTTAGTTCACTGTGCTTTAAAAATACAAAAGGCAGGTCAATACATTAGATCTCATATTCGAAAGAAAACAAACAACAAGAAAATGAACAAACATCATTCAAAATTAAAATTCAGGATAAAGGTAGAAAAACAGCGCACTGCATCAAGGTGAAGGAGTCCCTATCTAAATTCACAGCAATATTCCTTATTTTTGAACACCAAACCATCTACACCAACACACACAGCCACATACACACCACTTTCAAGTTCCTTACTTCCTCAGAACACTCTACTTTCCACTGCGTACATGACAGCGTTACACACAGGATTTCATGGAAATGATAATAATAAAAGGTGACAAATGGATGAGCAAAAAAAAAAAAAAAAACACACAAAGTGCAAACACAGCTGCCATCATCTTAAGGTGGCCATTTGTCGAAACTCAAAAACAAACAAAAAAACTTGTTCTTAGAGGAGGCAGCATGATTCATACATACAAAATATTACTTTATATCTGTCCATATAGTGTAAAAAAACCCCATCAAAAATAATGAACAGACCAACAATAATAACAATGATGAAAAAAATTGTGTTTCTGACAACACTTTTGCAGCAGCAAAAGGCTTCCATGGGAACCCATTTTACTGTCCCGATGAGTTGGCTTCTCTCCTATCTCCATTCATCCTTTCCCCACTCTCTCTTTCCCTCTCTCCCTGAATCTGTCTGTCTGTCCATCTCTCCCTCCCTCTCTCTCTCTCTCCCTCTCTCTCTCTCTCTCTCTCTGAGAGCCCAGGACAGAGTGTGGAGATGCTGGAGGATGTCAGGTAAGGTCACATGGGCTTGCTGTAGCCGAAGAGGCCAACGGGGAAGTGCTTGACGTGGGTGGGCCACTGAGCGGCCAGCTGGAAAAACTTCACGTCGTTCCACTCGACTCCATCAATGGACACTGGACAGCAACAGCACACAGAGGTTAGACTCCCGACTCACGAGTGTTAACAAACTTTTATTTAACTGTTTACTGAACATCTTATGGACATTTGAGATTTTACAAAGCATCTCAAAAGGCACTATCCATCTACTATACGCAAACATCACTTGAAACAAATCCAAACTCTCTTATAAATTATCATTATTTGTAACTAGGGTGGAAAAATCACCTCTCAGTGTTAGTTAAACATTTAGAATGACTGTAACATATGAAGTTGATTCTATTTTATAATCACTGTTTGTAAACAGAGTGACAAGACAAATCCCCTGTCAGTGTTAGCTAAACAATTGGAGTGGCTGTGATGTATGAGGCTGGGGGATTTAGCATTGTAAGGGCTGTACCTCTGAGCATGGTGTGCTGGTGCTTAGCCGTGCAGATCAGCCTGCTGATGCCGTCAATCACCTGGCTCTTGGAGTCCAACTCCTTCTCCTTGGGCTTCTTACTGAGGAAGATCACTGCAGGGGCCAAGGGAGTAGAGAGAGTGCATGTGAAATGGAGAATTCAAAACAACCCAGGCAGCCATGCCCAGTATCAGCAGAATTTGGTCACTTTACACACCGCCTTCCCTTCTTACATCATTATAACCAGTAAGATGAATATCTGTATGAATGTTTTTTTTGCCTTAAAGACACGTTTCCAAAATAATTTTGATGCCACATAACCTCATAACATGACCAATGGCACTTCTGCCATTGTTTTAGCCGCCCTCTATAGGCGATTAACCTAGCAACTTTCTGTGCTCAGGTAGGAACACACCTCGCCCCAGAAATCAAAATGGAAAAGTTTCTATACTACAGGAATTCTGAGACCACTCTCTACAGACTGCTGTAGGTGCATTCCCTCTATATTGTATTGGCGTTATGTTCATACTTTGTAGCAAAAGACGCATAATTTAGTTTGTATATTGTTATCGTGCTTCTCAACTGTATGGGGACCCAGAGAGCAAATGTTCTTAAGTGCTGCTTTACTGTGAAATTTGACTGGATAGCTCATCTCATCTGAGTGCTTTGAGGTGATCTGAACCAGAGCTCAGCCTACTTGTTTTTGATCATCTGACCTAGTTTCCAAAAACCATATGAGGGGAATGTTGCATGTTAGTCACACAAATTAGTTACACACAAATCTAGACTGTCACGTTAGAATGTACAACCAAACACTAGACTTGGGACAATTTTGTAAGACAGTATACAGCCCTCTTTCTTATACATTGTGAAATTAATACAACCCGCCTCAGCTTTATACACAGAACACACAGTACACATGCTGCTTGTATACTGTAACTATGACATGCTCCGCTAACACAAAGGTCCACTACAATCTCACTACATGTCCATGCTTTTATAGAACCGTCATATAACCTTCACTTGACTCATATGACCTTCACTTGACTCATGTGATGTAATGTAATGTACATACTGTACATCCATGGCTGAAGTGCCCTTGAGCAAGGCACCTAACCCCTCACTGCTCCCCGAGCGCCCCTGTATCAAGGCAGCTCACTGCTCCGGGGTTAGTGTGTGTTTCACCTCACTGTGTGTTCACTGTAAATGTTGCACATGGTTGATTTGCATTTTATATACAGACATTCCATGCTTTTATTGAACCTTCATATAACCTTCACTTGACTCATGTAACCCTCACGTGAGTCATATAACCTTCACTTGACTCATGTGACCTTTACTGACCCTTCTTGTTCTTCTCCTTGGTGACCACGGTCATGGCCATGCCGGGCGGCGGTGTGAGCTCCCCACCACAGGGCAGCCGGCTGACCTGCAGCGAGCGGAAGTTGCTCTTGAGCGTGTTCTTGAGGCCCACCTCCCTCTTCTCGCCGTCCCGCTTCTTCTCCGGGCCCTGCCACGTCCAGTAGTCCACCTGCAGGCCCATCAGCTCGCCGCCCACGCACGGAGAACTGCTCGCACACACACACACACACACACACACACACACACACACACACACACACACACACACACACACACACACACACACACACACACACACACACACACACACACACACACACACACACACATTAGCATTCTTTCCATCAGGAAATGTCACAGGGGTGGCATGTATGTAAATGAGTGGTTGAACAGCAACACTTGAACATTTTCATAAGATGTCCACCAGGGGTCAGTGTTGAGTTAGGAATGATGCTTTATTTGCAATCAAGAGTTTATGCTGACCAAAATTAGATGTAGTGAAATTGTGGTTTCAGCTACAGCCAGTCCTGCTGCTCTTCCTATGTCATGCCATGCCATAATGGACAATCTCACGGTCTATAAGTACTCACAGCTGAACAGCTGTGATATATAGCACATCCTGAAGATACTCCTACACTCCTACACTACACATGGCTATAGCTACACACTCAATCCAGCTGTCTACATTTGTCTTAACCCTCTGGGTTGCTATGGATTCTACACAGGCATTTCAACCCCATTTTGATTTGCTACGGTATTTTCTTCCCGCCTTAAATCCTTAGGATCTGCTCTCCATTTACTAAATCTCACTCCTGTTCAAGCTTTATACTGGAACGAGAGAACCTCAGAAATGTATTATCCCTACACCCTTACAAATAAGGGAACACTATGTTTGCCTGTGGTTTGCATGAGTGACTTCTATGTGGTTTGTGTGTATGATAATGCATAGTGTGTGTGTGTGTGTGTGTGTGTGTGTGTGTGTGTGTGTGTGTGTGTGTGTGTGTGTGTGTGTGTGTGTGTGTGTGTGTGTGTGTGTGTGTACTGTGTGTGTACTGTGTGTGTGTGTGTGTGTGTGTGTTAATGCATGGTGAAACGAGTGAAACACACACCCAGCTCCAGACAGACCGACTGACACGGAGGGCGAGGGAGGGGGGGTTCCACACATCTCCTTCCCGTGGGGGACCACAAATTGGGAGGACGGAGAAGTGCCCATTGCATCGTCCGAGTCCACTGTGGACACAGAGAGAGAGAGAGAGAGAGAGAGAGAGAGAGAGACAAGTGATGATGAGAGAGAGAGAGAACACACAGATATTCTGCATCCCAGATGAGATGTCTGTACTGTGACGGGCTAATGGACCTAATGGAAATTAGATGAGTTGAAATAGTAAATTCTAAAACCTTCCGTTGCCAGAAGTGCCTTGTGTGTGGTCATGGCCAAGTGGTTAAATGTAGGTCGACTACAGCAAAAAGTACCAAATTAGCTTTGAAAAACTAGCGCATGGCTCTATGTCAACCACATGGTCTCTAGGCAAACTGTGTCAATCTCAAATGATGTGTAAAAACATGCCCAGACCCACAAATGACTACCACATCCCCAGATGCCATGTGACTGTACTTTCTGCTTCATGTAACTTTGGGAGTGCATTAACTCTGCCTTCAGTCCCCAGCGCATAGGCACTCACGGCCCTGCCATGTACACCTACTGTAGTGCTAACATGTGAACATGGGAACAGGCATTCACATGTCAGCCGCATATGCAGTTATTCCCTCATTTGTGTTTTGTCTTAAGTAGTGACTCATCCGTCTAATTACTGTCGCCTGAACTGGATTGCGGTGGAATTGCAAATGCGCACACAGGCCTGGTGATGCTTCGTGGATGTCAACACACCGTTGCCATGGAAATTGGCACAAACCGCTGACATCCACAAGGTTCCACTCAAGATGGATACTGGAACAGAGTTAAACTGAGCCTCAAAGCTGGGCTAATGATGGATGCCTGTAGAAAATAAAACGAATCTTTTTTTCCCTTTGCCATTTCAGAGTTCTGTGATTCACCCCTTCCATATCCATTTGTCAACCAGTTGGCAGTAGGATTCTAAATTGATCTATCATTTTTAGAAAGCAAGGCACGTGTCTTCTATTTCACATTGAAAGCTGGATGTCAAAATATTTTTATATCGTACTATTTGTTTCCATATTTTTTCTCATGCTTGAAGCAGAACTCTAATTCTAAATCAAAATTTCAACCAGAACCACAACGACTGTCATTCCTCTGGAAATCCTATAATAGCCCTTTCCTCCTCATCCAGGAAACTGTCTCCATCTATACTTCTCCCCCACCAATCCTCTCCAACGAGCAATAGACGGATAGATGGAGAGCTCTCCCCTCCAGGTTGAATGCCTTGCTGTACATGAGAGGCATATTACCTGATGTGGAGAGGCTGTGCTCGACAATGCCTACTTTCACAACCTGTGAGAGAGAGAAAGAGAGAGAGGAGAAGAGAGGAGAAGAGAAGAGAGGGTTTTCCACCTGCCCTATTACACACACACATGGCACCACTACTCAACTCTATTGCACAGATGTCAAGGAGTCAGTTCATGTTGAGCGTAACCAGGAGGACTTACCCCGATAAATGGCACAAATTTTTGGCAAGAGTCCTCGTCAGGGCTATGGATTGGCGAGAGAGAGGGAGAGAAAGCGAGATAGAGAGACAAAGAGAGAGAAAGAGAGAGAGAGAGAGAGAGAGAGAGAGTGGTTAGGCAGAGGCATGAAGGAGTGCCTGAGGAGAATATACAGTATAGTATAAAGGAGACACCAACACTCAATGTCCCTGGACACAATCAGGATGTCCCATTGTATGAAATGGAACATGGTTGATTGACTGGGTGAAATGGCACCGTCTTAGGGAGTTGCAATGGTAGGGGAGCATGGCAAGGGGCTACTCTGTAGAATACACTGTATTATGGGCACTTCAAAGGAAGTCGTGTTTATGTTTCATGTCCGAGAAAAATGACACCTCTTCAAGATCCTTTGATCTCTTTAATGCATATGTCTATTCAGAACAAGTGGTTCATCATCAAAGCGGGTACGATGTTTTGCTCCATAGCCCACTCTGTATGTAAGAGGGCATCATTTGCGACATGGCTGCCTAGCTACACCAAGAGAGGATCTAAAAGGTGCTATCTATGAAAAATAACGCATACATCAGTCTCATTCACACATAATCTCCTTTTTTTGTGAGAGAAACAGCATTAAGCACCTCTTACACACTGAGCCACGGGATTTGCTCAAATCCTGCCGCTATGCATTTCAATAAAAACAGATTTACATGAAAGGCGCATACCGCATCTAGCCTCGCCGTGCGCAGTAAGCACTGCATAATAGGCCAGCCATGTAACCGCTTGGACGGGAAGCATTAACTCGACCCTAATGCATCTCCCGCTACAAGCGCTGGATGTCAGCGAGTTCGGTTCAATCTATCGAAATGCAGATTCCCAGCTTCCTGTGAGTGAGTCACCCATGCGGGTGCAAGTGTGTGTGTGTGTGTGTGTGTGTGTGTGTGTGTGTGTGTGTGATGATGATGATGTCCACAGTATTCTTACTGCCACGTTCCATGCTCTGTGCCCACAGCCAGGGAGCAGATGTAGGTCATCTAGAGGCTGACCCACCACCACCACCCCCACCACCCCCACCCCACACTCCACCCCCGCGTCACTTACGCAGCTTTGTGAATGGCTCAGTGCATTTACTGCAAAACACTACCTCCCCTCCCCTCTCTCTCACACACTCACACACACACACATACTGGCACTCACACACACACACACACACATGGTGACTCGTGAGCTACCGCCCTGTGGTATTTCATCTATAGTCACCACCAGCACTCCCTCTGCTCCTGCAGAGACAAGGACAGCATGTCTTCTCAGAAGAGCTTAAGTGTATGAGTCGGCAGGAATCTAGTGGTACAGTAAAAACCTCATCATTTCGATGAATCACTTTTGGAATGAGCTTACTGAGCAATTGTCAAAACAGCACTACTTGCACAAAGCATGCCAATCTGAATATGGATCAAAAGTATCACAGTCCCCCACTGTACAGACATAAAGTACGTTGTCAAAGTAACCAAGACCAACATGGTTCAAGCTATAATTCCTGATTGAATGATCCAGAATGACGACTTCTTCCATGAACTAGCAAATAAATAACAGTATATGATCACAACCTCATTATTACCAGTATCACTTCTGTCTGATGAAGCTTCATACAGTAGATTGCTCCAGATGGCTTGTCATAATAAGCAACCTAAACTGGAGATTTAAGCCTTGCCACTCTGCTGTTTCTGCTGACACTTAATCCCTCATCAAAGTCTCCCCCCCCCTGGGCTTTGAACCTGTGAGGGAATTTGCATTGCCATCAATAATCTATTACTCGACTTCACTCGGCTTTTATTTTTAGTGGAAGTTGTCAGGCATGCCTTAATAGGGATGTAATGAATAATCAAACAGAGGTTGAGTCAACCCCAAGGGAGGAACCACAGGAGAGGAGAGACAACGAGCAGACTGGGACCTTAAAGGCCACGAGACGGACGGGGAGGGACCGGGAGACAGAAGGTCAGGACCAGGCAAAACGGGCAGGAGGGAGAATGAGTGAGTGGGTAATCGCAAGGGAAAATAATCAACGTTGTTTATAAGAAGGAAAAACAGGGGGAAAAAGTAGGAATTAGCGTAATATATACCTGATGTAAAAATCAAAATACAAGCTTCGCTTCCTGGGATGCAAACAAAAGAGACAACAGAAAAACAAAAACACAAAACAACAAATGAGGGCAAGAGAGTGTTACTTTGTGAGGCAAGTTGTGCAGAAGCTTTTAGTTGATTAGTTGAAACATGTGTGAGAGAGAGAGAGAGAGAAAAGAAGAGGAGAAAGTAAAGGTCGGCCATCTCAAGAGTGCACTTTAGTACAAAACAAGTGTGAGAGAGAGAGAGAGAGAAGGGGTCAGGGTGGGGAGAGTGGACAATCTGTAGCTGGGGGTGAGGAGGACGCTTTTGAGAGAGAGACAGAAAGAGAAAGAGAGAGAGAGAGAGAAATAAAGAGAAAGAAAGAGAGCGCCGCTGCTGCTGCCGCTCCTCACCATCGCAGGCCCCTGCCGCGGCCCGGAGTGGAAAGAATCCACTGAGTGATAAATGGAGGCTTAGCTTTCTCCAGTTCCTCTACAGACAAACACAGGAAAGGGAAAAAGGGCTCGCTTCAGCTGACTCCCTTTTCCACACTCTCTGGCCTCCAATATTTTGATTCACCAGAGTGATTCATTCCGACAGAATTTGTTCGAGCAATTTCAAACCACTCATACGACTCACACTCAAAATACTCTAATTCGGCTGTGCGGGAACCGGCTTATGTGCTCATAACAAATAACCCATCCAAACAAATGGGCATTGCCAATCAGAGTCGGTTTCTGGGCACTTTTGGGAGAGAGAGGAGGTAGTTTTGCTGTTTGTTTGAAGTGGAATTTAAACAGTTGCAGTGGACGGTGCCAGGGCGAGGGTGGCCAAAGCCAGCGGAGCCGAGTCGATAAAGCAGTGACTGGGGCGGCTGCCATGTTGTGAGGAGAGGAGCGGAGCGGAGCGGAGCACAAACAGGAGGAGTCTGGAGAGAGAGCTTTCTGGGGAGCTCTTCGAACTCAGTGTGGCTGAAAGGACCTCTGTCACATTTCCAGCCCTGGAACTGTTTGAGTCAGATATGTTTTAATGCACGCACGCACGCACGCACGCACGCACACACGCGCACGCACACACACACGGCCTCAGCTGTTCAAATTATGACATGCATTTTACACACATGAAAGCACACACATACAAAGGCATCGAGGCAGAAACGAAACATCCAAATAAAAACATTTCAATAAATCTGAGCACGTACACACACACTCATATAACAGATATGCAATCTCTCTCTCTCTCTCTCTCTCTCTCTCTCGCTCGCTCTCTCAAACACCACCTGCGTGTACCTCTTTTGTTTGTAGGTAAGCATGGCCTCTGAGATTGGGAATTGATGGGACACATTGGCACCAGCCAGGTACTGGATAATCCTTCCAGCCACATCAAGATTATCTAATGCACAGACACACAGACACACACACACACACACACACACACACACACACACACACACACACACACACACAAATACACACGCACACACACACACACACACACACACACACACAAAGATACACACATACAGTATAAACATTTACAATCAAATTCCCAATAGACATTATGTTTACAGTAGTGAACATTAATGAGGTGCTATATCTGTGCCTGTGTATTGTAGGCTGCGCTGCCACATGCTACAAGCTAAATGCTGGAGCTATGACAACATTCTGTCAGTGGGCTTCTGAGCTGCCAGGTTGTGCAGGGAGGGGGAGGGAAGGTGCATGCATGGCACATCTGCTTTGCTCCAAGCCACGGCCGCAGAGCCAGAGCAACTAGTACTACTAGCACTGACAAACAGCACAACCCTGTTTGGAGCAGGGAGCTCCAGGCCAACACAGGCCTCCTCCACACCACTCCAGCTAATGAACACACCTGTAGAACAGATCACACTGTGCCCCTCATGCTGTGTACTGTAGGTGTGCTGGCTCAGTGTGTTGGTGTGAGTGGAGGTGTTGGGTGGTGGCGCATTATTAGGGTGAAAGAGTAGTGGTCTTGTGCTAGACTTGTTACTGTAAGACATAACGTCATACACATGGGATATCGCCTTTAGTTCCATAATGATCACAATGAGCTTTTATTATGTGCCTTAGTGTTGGTAGTTGGTAGAATGCCTAAGGTGAAGCCCTCTGATAGGAGGGTCTCTTATACAGTGGTTAATGGTCAATGGTCACTATGCTTTCCATTTTGAGTCTAATTGGAGGTTCTAGTTATTTTTGTAAGTATCTTAATATATATAGTGGTATCTGCCATGTTGAGTAAGGCTCAGTGCTGCAGTAGTGATGTTCTAGGCTGGCGCTAAGGTTCCATAAGAGGGTTCTACCTGTGGAGGGCGGTTCTGGCCTGCAGAAAAGCTCCCTCCACGCCGTGTCCATGAAGATGCTGTTGAACTTGCTGTCCAATGACGCCACATACTTTGCCAACGGATGGGACCCTAAACCAATAGATATCACATCATCAGATATATGAAGCTCCTAAAGTGCTCCATTGTTTTCTTAGGGCAAATACAAACCTCACACTTCAGTGGTACCCCCCCAGGCCTTCATAACCACATGAATACAGAAAGTGACAAAAATAGTGTCTTCGTACCGATGGGGATGACCAGGAAGCGGATGTAGCTGAGCCAATCGGGCGTCTTGTTGGCCAGCTGCTCCACGAAGAAGCGCAGCACCGTGCTGAGGTAGCTCTGGTCTCCCGCCACGGCCACCTTGATGGTGGGCGGCGTCTGCGCATTGCAGTTGCAGCTGGAGGAGACAGAAGGAGAGAGACATCGTTTTAGTGTCAGACAGACAAAGAACATGAAAAAAAAATACGTAGGCCAGACAAATCAACATACGGAGGGATAGAAAGAGAGAGAGAAGGGTCGGAAGGGTGCTGGCCCCTTGCGGGTGGAAGGGTCAAGGGGTGGGGGCTAGGGATGGGGTCGAGGGATGGGGGGCTAAGGATGGGGGCTAGGGACATAGGAATTGTAGCTGTTCAGGACAGGTAAGAGACAATAAACATTCAGATCATGAGACATGCTTCACTGTGTCTGGACTGAACATCCCTTTAATGGAGGCTTTTGAAGGGCAATTCAAAATACATGTAGACACACATTTAGCTGACTATTAGCTCAGGCAACTATATTCTGGGTACTGCTGAGTCCTCCAAGTCTTGGCTTTACTTAAAGGATCAGAAGCAGCGCGCGAGGAATTCAGGAAGTGTGCTCTGCGGAGACTGAGATGGCTGCTCCACCGGCCAAAGCTCCTCTCACTGATGCTTTCCCGAGCTTAACGGTCGACTGGGGCTTTGGAGACAGGAGCAGACGCACCAGCAGAGAGATTTGGGCTGGAATGCTGGCCTAAACAACTGCCGACCCCAAGAGGAGTCTGGCTCCCCGGGTTCTGACGCGTGTCTGGGTCTGGCCCCTTATCTGGGCCGATCGCGGGCTGGTGTCTGACCCACAGTCTCAGCACATTTTTTTGGGGGGGGGGAGCCCATCCGATGTTGAGGAGGGCGTAAATCCTGTCTCTGGGTCTGGCTGTCGACCCCACGGCTCCCCCAGCCCCTGATCTGACAGGCAGACATAACCCAGGCTGATGGGTGGGGGGGGGGGGGGGTTTCCCGCGCAGACAGAGGAAGTGCGGGCTGGACTGTTTGACAAGCTGAAGAGAGCGAGAGAAGAGGGATGAGGTGGGTCTGCTCCTTATACGGGCAAAACATTATGAGATCCTGCAAAGTGCTCTCAGCGGACGGATCCGCGGGCACCGCATCTCAACAGTACTCATGGCAACCTGCCAGTGGGCATTTCACAAGGTACAGAAAACCATCATCTTAAGTGAAGGGCCACGAACAGATTGCACTGCACAGGCACCATCAAAGGCGGCGAAGAGGGCCGTCTCGGTTGTTTTTGCGCAGTGATTGGATCAGGAGTGCTTTGAGTGTGACTTACAATCTCTGGATGCGGGTCACAATGGTGTTGAAGGCAGCCTGCACGTCTGCAGCGGAGCAAGTGCACACAATGGGCCGATTCTGCTTATGCAGGACGTCAGCCACATACTGTAGCCAGAAAGAATGGAGGGTGGGGAGAGAGAGAGAGAGAGAGAGAGAGAGAGAGAGAGAGAGAGAGAGAGAGAGAGAGGGAGAGAGAGAGAGAGAGAAAGAGAGAGTTACAGTAAATTAACGTGATTTTTATTTTGATTTGGTAGCACTGTGTTGTATCTGAAGTCCCATGCTAATAAGGCAACTGTTAAATTGAATAGAACTGTTTCGCACTACATTACAACAATGAAAAGTCTCACACCACATGTGCACATGAACACACACACACACACACACACCTGGCCTTGCCAGTCCACCGTGTTAATGAGGATGATGCTCTCAGGTAGCCGCTCGTCTGAGATGAGGATCTGGTTCAGCTGGTCGTACACCGATTTCCTGGGTACCTGTGGCAGGACATATTTCATTCATCCCGTTACCATACACACTTCAAAGAAACGTGCCAAGGTGGTGACTCCATGCAGTGCTTACACACCAACCATAGAGACCTGCTTCAACATGTACCACCTTCCAAGCGCTTTGAGGATTTGGCTAGATTATGACTATTGTGGAAGCTTATCACCGAAAAGCTGCTGGAGTTTGACACATTGCAAAGGGGATTGACGGCATTCCTTAGCTCAGGCTTTCTATAACAAGCACTTAGGAAACGACAACAGTCGTATAAATAGTCCAAACAATACCTACAGTGCAAAGTTCGGAACACACGTTATGCACAATCAACCGACATAATAGCCATGTTCAGCAGTTTGTTATTTAACAACAAACACACACACACACACACACACACAAACTAAAAACTGCTAGCTGTCAGCACGCTCACAGCCCAACTGGAGGGAGCTGCGTCGGTTTGCCCCCATGTTTCCGGCCGCCCCGAGGCCAGGAACCCTGATGCTGATTCATTAGCGGAGACCATTGTTCCACCTCAGACAGGCCCGACAGCTTTATCACCCTACCTGGCGGAGGAGCGCGGCACTTCGTGCGTCAGAGGTGGACGTGCTCAGTCCAAGTAGGAGGTGATACTATTCACAGTTTGTTCAGGTAGTGGTGTGTTTATGGGAAACCGGTCTCGTAAACGGTAGCCTTTATGTATAATCCCATTCCACATATTACTTAAATGAACGATAAAAAAGGAGAGGGCACTGTAGATTCCTCGAGAGTTGTCAGCTTAGTGGCTGAGAGCTCATGGCAGTGTTTATGTGCGTGTGAGTGTGTGTGTGTGTGTGTGTGTGTGTGTGTGTTCTCTGACCTGTGTGACCAGCCGGGCCTCTGGGGAGCACTCGCTGTCCATGCTGGTGTTCCGTTCGCTCTGGGTGCGCGAGTTCTGCCGGTCCTTCATGGAGGTGCTGCGGGCGCGACGCTGCATACGGCTCTCCAGTTTACTGCAGGGAGGAGAACACACACACACACACACACACACACACACACACACACACACACACACACACACACACACATACACACAAACATTCAACACCGCACGTTACCTCAGCAACCAAATCAAGGGCTCTGAAGTTCTTCTAGCAATGCTGCTCCCTTATTGAACTAAATGGGATTTTGAGTGATGTGATACAATGCATGATTTCCTACTCAGGCACGAGTTGCCTACACCAGTGTTGACCGCTGCACACCACGCCTAAAAACATCCCTTAGCTGTTCTAACATGACTGCAACCTACGGTCTCTCGGGACTCATTGCTTAAGTAAACACAGCTTGAAGAAAATCAACTCAATATTGAAGACAATTGTTCCCTAGGGTTGTCCATGGTTGACAGGAGCCAAACGTGTGTATCCACAACACAGAGGGGCTCTATCAAAACGGCATCTTTTCTCTCAGACCTTTGTACTGAGAGTAAGTTGTCATTTTTCAGGCTATACGGAGAGAGGGTCAGTACAAGTGTGTGTTTGGTGTCTGTTACCTGGGTGACATGTGGTTCTGGGACTCCATCTTGCAGAGTTTGCTCACAGTGTTGGCCAGGCGCTCAGCGTTCGCCTCCCAGCTGCTGACCTCCCCGACCACGGGCCCGAAGTCCTCCACATCCACCTCCTGCAGCCACACACACACACACACAAGAGCAATGTGAGAGCCTGGACGCTCATGCACACTCACCCATCACCAGTGCCCATCACCACTAACCCCCCCCCCCCCCCCCCAGCTGATGATTGCGATCACATGATGAATTCAACTTGCAATTACCGTAGCCTAGCAGCATTATTAAAGTGGAAGTTCTATTCCAACTCTATTTGACCATTCTGTTCTTTTTGACAGACACACGTATGCAACTGGAGCCAGGAAGCAGTGATCTCCATGGCAGCCTACATTCCTCAGCTCAATCTCACAACGAGGACAGGAAAGCTTGTTTTCTCAGCGGATGCGTCCATGCTCCAGTTCCATGGACTAATAAGTGGGATTTTTTTCGGGGAGTCTGTAGGCACGAAAAACACCAATGTCCGTGTCGACGGGGTGTGAATCTGTCGAGAAACGCAGGTGGCCCTCCGCCCCGTGAACACATTGTTGCTATGGAAACCCTAATGCTAAGGGTCACAGGGGGTCAAAGAAAGCAGCCCGGCCTATTTCCTGTTCGTCTGAATAATGTAGATGGTTCATGGGGAGACCCGGCATGTCTGCACATCAGGGGAGCTGTGTGCAAGTAAGACAGTGTGTGTGTGTGTGTGTGTGTGTGTGTGTGTGTGTGTGTGTGTGTGTGTCGGTGTGTGTGTCGGTGTGTGTATGTGTGTGTGTGTGATGTCTGCGGGTAACAGAGAGATACGCAAGCCAGAGAACAGATGGCTAGAGCAGAGAGCTCAGATATCCCTGCCAGAACAGACGCTGAATCACTCAGAGGAAGAACACTGATTCTACTGTTCTGACTGTGTGACACTCCTGTCTCCCGTTTCCCACCACACTCGCTGTCTCTCTCTATCTTCACTCTACCACTCTCTCTGAACTCTGAAGATACATTAACAAACATAAAAAACCCAAACTAATAGAAGACAGAATATTTGCTGCTTGTGTTAAAATGAAAGAAAACACAACCTACCCCTGCTGAGGAATCCATGTTGATGTCCTCCTGGTGCCGAGTCCCTGATGGCTTACACTTTGCCACCGATAAAAAGTCAGCACTCTGGAACAATACAAGAAAAGCACCAAGAGCATTAACACAGTCAGCCTGAAGGGGGCGATGTTAGTTTGCAGTCCTCCTACCTCTTCTCACCAGTTGGTGGAAAAACATCCTCTAAGGAGAGCAAAACAAACCACTACACATGTTTAAAATGCAGGTTCGTGCCACCCGCGGTCCATGGTTAAACCTGGCCAAGCCAGACCGTTGTTTCACAAGCGGTTTGTTTGTGTGTGTGTGTGTGTGTGTGTGTGTGTGTGTGTGTGTGTGTATGTGTGTGTGTGTGTGTATTGGGGTGCAGTGTTTTCTGTTTTTGCAACTTCACAGAGACTTCACAGGGGGAGGCAAGGGTATAAATATCAGTAGGCCGGGGCGAAGCACAGACTGCCTGGCTTTGATGCTCTCGCACCTCTCTGAAGACGTGTTTTAACTCCACTCCCTTTCTCCTCCACTCTATTTCTCTCTCTCTCTCTCTCTCTCTCTCTCTCCCTCCCTCCCTCTCTCTCTCTCCCTCCCTCCCTTTCTCCCCTTCTCCCTCTCCCTTGAGCTAAGGTGACAGGCACGCACAAACACAGGATACAGCCATGCACCGTGGAGTTCACAACCTAGTTCGCTTTATTACCCATAAACATTCTTTCAGACTTCAGGGAAATGACAAACAGACGCACTTTGTGGTTTCGGATCCACTTTCATGTACTTCACATGCACACACACACACACACACACACACACACACACACACATACACACACACACGCACACAAACACACACACACGCACACACGCGCACACGCACACACGCACACACAGACACACACGCACACACGCACACACGCACACACACACACACACAAAACACACACACACGTACAGTACACAAACAAACATATATGTTATGGGCTCAGTTAATCAACAGCTGCTTGCGGCATTTGTGTCAAGACATCCAATTGGCCACTTGATCCGTGATGCATCTGTGACCTCGGCTCCTGCCCTTGAGTCCTGAGGAGGCCGTGTGTTTTGATCCCCGGCGGAGTGGCCGAGTGTGTGTCTGAGCGGCCTCTCTCGGGGGGGTGTGTGTTGATGGCTGACGTGCCTGCGCACGCACACCCTCTCTCAGATGTCCATGAATGACGCTCCAGGGATTCTGAGAGTGCCTGGCATTAACACGGGCTGATCGGACAAGCGGGCAGGAGGAGGGGGGTGGGTGGCGGGTGGCGGGTGGGGGGGCATCTCATGTCAAGCCCTAAAAATACCCAATGGTTTCGGGCGGCCCCCTAGAGAGGGGGAAGGTGAGACGCCACCTCTGTGACCCTCCCTGCACCCCCTATCACCTCTCCCACACAAACACATATGCTCACACCCACACACACACACACACAGATGCACACTCTTGCCCGCCCCAGATAAGAACAGTCTGGCAGGGATGCATTAACTCCACTGATACGGAGCATGAAGTCCTCTGATAAAAAAGCCAGATGAGGTCCATTATGAGTCTTCCCTGACACAGCTACAGTATGGCTGCTTGAGAGCGTTCCCTATCATCACTGTGGCACAACAGCGGCAGCGATCACCACCACTGCAATGTCTGGGCAAATGTGGTGCTTGTGACATTTGGTACAAGATTATTCAACGATTCGATGTTAAAAGGCGTCTGCTACTGTAAGTAACCTAACCGTAATTATTTACAGGCATATGTGGTTGTGCCTGTGCATACGTGACAATACTACGTGTGCAGCTTTACGCTACGTTTGTGTCTCCACCACTGGGCGAGTGAGAGGGGATTATCGTTAGCGACCGACTGTCGAGTGCGGCTGAGGTAAAGCAGAGCGAAAGGAGGGCCTATATGACTGTGCATTCACTCACTCACTCACTCACTCACTCTCGCCCAGCACTGGAGCAGGTGAGGTAAGATTAATGAACTCCGTCTGCGCGTCTGAGGGCGTAACTCACCGTAAGTGTTGGCACAGGTCAATTAGGGCGACGCCGCCCGTGTATTTTTATAGCGCCGGAGAGGCCGAGGAGAGAGGAAGTGAGTTGCGAGGTGACAGCATCCCTTGGGCCAGCGCCAGGCGACGAAGAGCGCAAGGAGATGAGGAGGAGGAGGAGGAGGAGGAGGAAGAGTAGGTGTTGTTGCCCCGAAGGTGAGGAGTGGCTGGGTGCCCGAGCAACGCTTAGATCAGGGGCCACTACAAGATCAGAGTGGACAGGGCTCCTGGCCATCCTCCGGAGGCTTTTAAAGCACTATTCCGAGCACCTTTTTCATTTATTCAAATTCACTATTCATTTCGTTGACACACATTTGGCCGAGGCTTCTGCACGCTCGGTGAGTTCCAGAAACTCTAGAAGCGCTCCAGAAATATTTCTGTCTCTCTCTCTCGCACACAAACCCTTTTTCTCCCCCTCGTGTTGTTAAAGCGCGCTGAAAACTGAGAAGAGGAGCGAGCAGACGTGGAGTGGAGGTGGTGGAGTAGCCCCGCAGTAAAAATGTGCGTCCCCGGCCAACCGCCTGCACGCGGCCAAGTGCTGAGAGTATGTATTTAGTTCAGTGTGTCTGCCCTCCGTGGCCTTAAGGTGAGTGAATGTGGGTGAAGTAAGGACTGTGCTTCAAAGGCGAGGCAAGGGGAAGGGGGAGGTGTGTGTGTGTGTGTGTGTGTGTGTGTGTGGGGGGGGGGGGGTTAAACTCACGGCACAGCTGCGGTCGCGAGGCTGACTCCTCTGGCTGTGTAGGCTGCCGATCTCCGTCTGAGAGCTGGAGTGGGACATCCCCTCGAAAAACGGCCTGCGGGACGCAGGAGAGTGGAGTTAGAGGGAGACGTGTCGTGTGTGTCTGCGCAGATGTCTTGCGATGCTACAGTATGTCTTCCATTTGAACGTGTGTCTGTGTGTGCCTTGTGCAGGCATGACAAAACAAAAACAGAGGTTGTTTGCTGTGTGATGCTGTTCCATTCAATATGTAGCCTAAACCCACCAGCGCATGTTACTGTATGTTAGGAACAAAGGAACTAATTCAAGGTTCATTCAGAGTGCTTGATTGCCTCTTTCGAGATCATTTAGCAAGAGAGGTATTCTAGCATTCGGTCCCACATCTTTTCCATCTTGTTCTATGCTGTAGCAGGCACTGTGTGATTTCAAATGGACCATTCAGTGAAGTCAGATATAGACTGGACCGGACCGGACCAGGGGCCTGATCAGCACCAAGCCACATGGATGACAGATCTGTGCTAAATCTGTTGAGATTTTGACTGAGGAGTTGTGGTGCGATGCAATACGGTGTGGTGCGATGTGGTGATGCAATGTGATGCAATGCGATGTGATGTGATACGGTGTGTTGCGGTGCGATGCGGTGTGGTGCGGTGTGGTGCGATATGATGTGATGCAATGTGATGCAATGCGATGTGATGTGATGCCATGTGATGCAATGCGATGTGGTGTGGTCCGATGCGATGCGGTGTGTTGTGGTGCGGTGTGGTGCGCTGCAGTGCGCTGCAGTGCGGTGCGGTTGTGGTTGTGGTTGCGGTGCGGTGGCGGTGCGGAGTATCTTACTTGAGTTTGGGTTTGGGTGTGCTCATGACGCTCTCGTTGTCCTCCATCTCGGGGCCGCTGTCGCTCTGGTTGTCCAGGCTGTCGTACAGCAGGTCCAGATCCTCCTCCACCTCCTGGGTCTGGTCCACCGGGTCCGAGTCCAGAACCTGTCCAGGAACACAGCTGTGAGAAGACTGGGCATCTACAGAGTGAGCTACAGGAACTGACCATTTCACAATCTCACTGCATTTTTTACTTTAGTAATCATATGCATGTGACAAATAAATCTCCTTGTATCCTTGTATTTACATTTAGCAGACACTTCTTCCCAAAGTCAATTATATTAAGCCACTCAGGGGCCCAATGGCGGAAGTCAGGAATTGAACCCACAACTTTTCAGGCTACTGTATTCTATCCAGCTCATTAACCACCATGCTGCCACCGCACACTATATAAAGATAAACAAGAGACAGGAAGCCCAAGCTGTGCTCTAGCCTAGTTTGCTCATAGAGAACGACGACATGGCAGCGTCTCTGTGATTGACGCAAACATAATTATCCAAACAGCTTCCAGCACAGAGATAAAGGGAGGTAATTAGAACAAACGAAACAATGTGTGTCAGAATCATCAAGAAAGGAATAATGACTGCACGGACAATTACGTCAAACAAACTTCAACTCCTCGTCTCCGCCAGCCTCCTCTTTCCAACGAAACACAATCAAGAGTGATCATATCAAAAGTAAAGTTAAGTCAGGGACACTGCTCTGGGTACTGGCTCTACCTCACTGCTGAGACACGCAGCAAATAGAAAAATCCCTTATCAACTAATGAGAATGGTGGGAAGGGAAAATTCACTGCAGTTTTCATTTCAACTCAATCCCGCAAAGTTGTCAGAAGCACTTTGAGGAAGCGAGAGAGTGGCGACAGAAATGGGCAAATAGCTGAATAAATAGCAAATATCAACAAAGTGCAATTATATATTCACTCCAAGGCACAACTATAAATCTGCCATTCTAATTGGTCACAGACACGGGGATTCAGCATATACTCATTACTGTCACTGCTGTGACCTACATTCTGTGATATATATGGGCATCCATACGCGCCATATCTTACACAAGCATGCCACCAAGGCCTCCCCTCCTAAACATGTTATCTGTGTCACTCACACACGCGCACGCATGCTGTGCATTCAAATACATTGACAAAGAACCTAACAAACGCACACTGGATTGCACTGTCTGTGGGTCTGTGTGTTCTACGCATTATCTCTTGAACCATTTGGCTGAGCGGATTTGGCAGATGTTTTTGTGAAAGGCACAAGCGAGTGCAGTGTCGATTTTGACACACTGTGTGGATGAGAAGTGCTCTCTCCTCCCCCTACCTACACGCAGCTCTGACTCCACCACACGTGTGAAATGTAGCTCAGGTGAGTGCAGATTGAGTACGGAGTCGTCTGAAGGTGGAATAGGAAGTACGATAAAACGTGCTTCTGACCTCAACGACATGTAGACTGACACTGGGGTGCAGTGTTTGCTCGAAACTAAATAATAAACAATGCGCTCAAACTCCCACTCTTCACACACTAAATGTACACACTTCACACTCATACTCTTGCACTTTGAATATAAGAGGGACAATCCCAGTATCCCTGAATTTAAGGTAATGTCGCTCGCTCTTGAAGAGCATTCACGGGCTACTATGGGCACATTAGCAGAAGAGACAATGTGGCAGAGCGTGACGTCTCTTAAACTGGACTTGGCACAGCATGACTAAAGAAGCTGCCCACATCTCATTGGGCAATGGGAATTTTACAGGAATGGGCATGGTCTGATAAACTACCCTACAAATGAAAAAAAAGACATTGCACTATTATGCATGGAAAAGACCTGGATTCCTTTACACAGTCACAACCCAAAACAGACGCATACTACGCATACTTCACAATGGCATGGCGGCTGTGGGTCCACACTGCTCCAGTGCAATTGTAAGGGGCAGCTTAATCATACACCACTATGGCTTTGATCAAAATATAGGGTAAACATTTTGTCTAACAGCCATGGACTGTTAAATAAATACACAGCAGTGAATGTTGAAGAATGCATGCACACACACACATACACACACACCCGTCATTCTTGTGCCTGTGCAATGTCTTAAAATGTCCAATGCCCAATGCCAAGAAACATACAGTATGTGGACAAACGTGGGTAACTCTACAAGCGAGCACAAAGGTGAAAGGTTCTGAAAACAAACAGGACTATGAGTGGCCCTGTATACTGTAGCTGCTGTCTCTGATCCTGCTTTGCCGTAGTATTGGCGAGTGAACCTGAAGCATGGAGGATGCTATTTCCAGGCAGCCCGAGCTTCAACCATACGCTGGCAGCGAAATCGGCAGCTTACCAATCGGACCATTAAGACCCAGACTTGGCAGAGGGCACAGCAGGCTCAAGCTCTCTCTTTCTCTCTCTCTCTTTCTCTCTCTCTCTCTCTCTCGTGGGGGTGGACATATTTACATCTGTCAATACACTGCCCTGCACTCTCCATTGAAAGGATTAAAAATGTGTTAACAAGGGGATTGGAGAAATTGACAGAAATCTGCCAAGGAGAATTGCACCACGCACAGATCTGACCCCAAGAGTAAAATTCAGACACAACTGTATGCAATCTCTCTCTTTCTCTTTCTTTTTCTTTCTCTCTCTGTCCATTCCTCCCACCCTATCTTACACATACACACGCTCACACACGCTCACACACACACACACACACACACACACACACACACACACACACACACACACACTTCACTAAAATTCATTCAATATTAATCATGTACAAAACAATGACTATGATCTATTTTGCTCTGTTTCAGACAAAAACTAATTCAGCCTGACTAATCACTTCATCACTTGGCAGCTCTGACTAGTGCTAACTGCCACTGAGAAAGAGGGAGCAGAGCGCTGAACCCGTTCAGCTTAAGCACCCCTCTGCTTGTCAGCTTTCTAGCCCCGAACAAGAACCCGTAAATGGAGCGAAGTCCAGTCCCTCGCTGTTGCTGCAACACAGTACAATTATGGTCCTGCGCCTACTGGGCCATGACCAAAGCCATAGGAGTTACGCGCAGCCACCATGTGGATGGACAGGCGAGCTAATGAACTCAGGCCGAAATGGGATTAGCAGGCACACAGTAAACAGAGGCTAATGGATTTATTGCTGGGGGCTAACGCTAATGGCATTCATTATTAGTTGTAGGGGACGCTAAGGACGAGAGGGGTTTCCAAAGGGGCTTGCAGATGTGTACTGTGTGTGTGTGTGTGTGTGTGTGTGTGTGTGTGTGTGTGTGTGTGTGTGTGTGTGTGTGTGTGTGTGTGTGTTTGTGTGAAAAACATTTGTTTGTGATCTCTCTAAACTATTTTGAATTGTCTCCTTTCTCTTCCTCTTTGGGTCTTTCTGAATGATTATAATGCATCCTAAGTGGACGATAGTGACAAATAAATCTTACTTCCTGAATGACCACAGGGTAACATGATGCACACAAATACTTACCTGAGAAGCTGCCAAAAGGAGAAAAGATAGAGACAGAAGCAGAGAGGACATCCTTTCTTTGTCACCACTCTCTTTCATAAAGGCAGGGGAAAACTACTGACAGTGCGTTCGGAGTTGAAGATTTTGCAGTCACGACTCACCTCGTCAGTCACCTTGAACCTCTTGAGTAGGGCCACAAACTTCTGCTTGAAGTTGGGTTGCTGTTGAAGAGGGGAGAGGAACCAGCACAAGCGTTAATTGACTGAGAGGCTGAACGGAGGGAGCTAATTTACCGTGACACATTATAGCTGCGTGAGGGAAAGAGAGGGGGGTGGGGTGGGGTGGGGGTCGCTTCAAAGGCGGCCTCTGTCTCACTCTCTCTCTCTCTCTCTCTCTCTCTCTCTCTCTCTCTCTCTCTCTCTCTCTCCCTCTTTATCTCCCTCTCTCTCTCTCCCTCTCTCCCTCTCTCTCTGCCATAACGAGCGCCTCGCCGCACGTCCTACGTGACCGTCGTCACAGCAATTGTGCAGCTCCCTGGATTAGTCATTCACTGCGGCTCTACGCGGAGAGCAGTTCTTTCGGTCTCACTTGCAAAGCGCCGGACGCTCCGCTAAGTGCTGCTAACGCTCAGAGAATGCCAGCTGACTTCTCCCCGCGGAGATGCCAACCCACACTCTAGCACTAGCCTTGCCTCTGCTGTTAATTGATTTCAAAGTCTGCCTCAGTCCCCCCCATTAAAGGGCATGTTTTTTTTCTGTCTCCTAGACAGGCGTCTATTTTTAACTTTAAGGTGGAAAACAGGCTGAATAAGCCTGAGGCGAACTTATGAATGAATGAGGCAGTGCATTAAGTCAACTGTCAAGTCTTGAAAGAATAGTAGGCTGTAATCATACAATCTTGGCAAAACGTTTGATACTGTCTGTTCTGGTGGACAAATATGAACCCAAATTCTTACGAGGGTTGAAATTTTAGTGGCCAGCTGGTTATGTGAGCTCACCCTTGTCATCGAGGTGGTTCTGATCATTTTCCTCCGTGACTTCTTCGGCTTCCGTACCTCATCATCCTCATCGTATATGTCCTACAAATTTTGGAAAGTCATGCATCATATTTTTACTCTCTGCAGTATTACAAATGATCATAAACGTTTTGTCGATCAGTCTGTGTGTCCTACATTGGCACCGCATGTAAACATCTGAGTGAATATTACCTGCCCATGCACCGCATCGTCACTGGCCTCCTGTTCTGAGGAGTAGCTGTCATCATCCTCCTCTGAATAGTTATCCATATCAGGAGAGCGATCTGTCATGGACACACACACACACACACACACACACACACACACACACACACACACACACATGCACACACACACAGAGGGAGATCAGGTCACTGCTTCTAAGCACACACCTGATGTTTGACCACTGAGCACTGTTGATACTAAACACATCCTGTGGCCTGCTGTTATGCAACAGCCAGACTGTGTGACCGAAGAACGGACACCTGATACCTGCTGCTGAGGCTGCTGCATTAACTCTTCGCAGCCCGCCACCTAAGGACAGCCCGCTGACCTATGACACTTCCATTTATAGCCTGTATGTAGATCCCTGTACTTGGGTTGCCACTAAAATTCTTATGGGTGTGGGTGTGGGTGTGGGTGCGTTTGTTTGTGTTTGTGTATGTGAGTGAATGAGACAAGGTGAGAGAGAGAGAGAACAAGATAGAGAGAGAGAGAAAAAGAGAGTGAGAGAGAGAAGAAGAGAGTGAGAGAGAGAGAGGGGGGAAAGTCAGAGTAAGACGGCAAAAAAGCAAAGAGTGCGACAGGTGCCCTGACACGAGTCCAACGATCAGCTGGTCAGCTAACACGCTGAGAGAGAGGCCAGACCTGCCGCGGGACTCCAGCAACACAATCAAGAGCTTCCAAATCCGGAGGAGGCCCCGCGTCATTAGGGAAAAGTGCCGCACAGCATGGAAAAGCTCATTCACAGTGGATCATTTTCTGCACATGTAGGACATCTGCATCAGACATCAAATCCCGCAGATAATCGCACAGACCCCGCAGTGACCTCAGCCGTGCTTGTGCCTGTCCGTCAGAGAAAGTGACCGCCTCAAGTGCGCCACGCGCGCTCTCAAGTATCCTCGAAAACTCTCCGCATTAATCTCTTGAGACGACGCTGGACAAATAATCTGCCTCCCACTGAAAAGGAGTGATCCGATCACTCTCAAAATGGAGAGTCAGTGAGCGAGCACTCTGAGTGGGACGCCCACTGTGTCAGGCTGTTCTGCAGACAGACAGTGAAACATGGGGCTGCTGGGTGATTGCGGGCGTGATGTCCTGAAAGCAGAGACGACACGGGGCCTCGTTCCAGCTCTGTCCCTGCAGACCTCGTGTCTGTGGGATGAAATCAACACATGCACGTCCTCTGACGCAATGGTTGATGGAGACAGACAGAGAGAGAAAGAGAGAGAGAGAGAGAGAGAGAGGGAGGGAGAGAGGGAACATACTGTATGGGAGAAAAGAGGTGGGAGAGACTCAAACCTGGTCAGAAAATCTGTGTGCATGGTGTGTTACAGTTTTTCTCGCTCACTTTAATGCTTGTGTTAACTCTGATATCACGTTATCAAAACAGTTAACACACAGGTCTGAACAGAATCACTCTGGCCAAAATGCATTTTGCTTGCAATATCTCAAAACACTTAAAACAGCAAATATTGGAATCTCTAGCGCCTGTGAATAGATGTTTTCCTTTTGTTTAGCATAGGGAAACCAAAAGAGTTTGGTGTCTTTGAATGACACCTGTATTAACTGTTTTGCAAAAGGGTGTGAGATGCAAGAGATGACTTCTGCTGTGCAAAGAAGGTGTTCATGAAGACCACGTGGATCCCAGTTTCATTACACAGGTCAAAGCAATCGAGAAAAGCTGTAACAGGTATGTATGAGTATGATATATCTCAGCATGTACACAATGTGTTTCTGCAATGTGTAATGTTTCAAATGGTTCAAACTCACACCAATTACAGTAGCGCCACTAAGAAATTCACATTTCCCTCGGGTCACATATTGCCTGAGCTGCAATACACTCTCTGATCTCCAACGGCAGCAAACACATCACACTAATGCACTGAGCTAGACTGTGTGGGACAGGGCCATTCAGCAGCCTTCACTCTAAGATTAAGCAGGCATGTAACAGATGGGTGTCCAGTCTGACCAGCAGGAGGAGGGAGGGTGCTAGGACACGGGGGCCGGGGACACACCTGAAGTCTTGGTTTTGGGCCCGGCCTGGCCGCTGGCGTCCTCGTGGTCGATCGGCTGGCTGGACAGCGAGAACACGCTGATCTCGGCCACGCGGGCCGGAGCCTCCTTCACGTTGCTATGGAGACCCAAGATCTGGCCTCCTTCCGTAGGATGCTGCATCACCTGTAGTGTGGCAGAGGAGGAAGAGGCGGTGGTCATGGGTAACGTCCTGATGCGTCTATATGTTTTACAGGCACTCAGACACTCGTGTAGTTGATAAATCATGCATAGGCAGGCCCACAACAGCACTCTGGCAAATTGAGGGAGGGAGACAATGTGTCTCTCTGTCCTCTGAGGGACTCAAGGGGTCATAGTCTGAGAAAAACAAAATGCTGTCCTTCCGTTGACTCCATACTAATAAGCCACTCAATTCCCCCTTTGTAATATCAAGTAGTATCAAATGCATTAGCATCAGACAATTGTTTCATTTGATGAAAATATTTTATAATGGGATGGAATGAAAACTTATGTAATATAATCGATGCAGGTATTATTGATACTGTATATGAATGTCCATGTAAATGTGATTTCTATAAGTGATACAATTACTGGGGAAATATTAGTCCTGTAAAAATGGGGCCATGGTCTCCCATAATTGTTTATTTGCTAACCAGCCCGTAAAAGGCTCCCCACAATTAACTTTAAAAGATTGTAAAAGTTGCCTACATAGCCGGCCTGCCTAAACGAAACTGTGATGTTGGCAATCCTATTAAAATGTAAGTGGCTCACTAATTTAGTCTATTTCAGAGTGAATAAAGCTAAATCCCACAATTGATCGATCAATGATGTGATTCAGTATGCTATTGTTCCTTGAAATCAATGTTTCAAAAGGGAATAGAAGGGAGTTAAGCAGCATGCATATGTTCATTCAGTCTTGCTTTAGAGAGGGTTCACTCCCTCAGCATTATTTCATCATGAAAAAGGTTTCAATATGGCCCACAAAAGCCATAAGACGTTGATCCAGAAATTCAATTCAACATTCTTTCCTCTTGAAACAAAGAAAAAAAAAAAGAAATCATGTCGTGACATTGGAGCTGTCAAACTAACTTAATGTCCGCTACACCTCCAGGTTTAGAGTGAATCCTTCATTTCTTAGCTTGGGCCTGAATTCCGCAAGCCTTCAATCACAGTCCAAGCCCCCTGCCTGCAAACAGTCTCCCTGACCTAAATACTGCGTCAGGTGTGCAGAGCTGCAATCCCCTCTCTCTCTCTCTCTCTCTCTCTCTCTCTCTCTCTCATTCGCTCGTCGCATAACTTAATCCAGGGATTGTACTTCTGTGCACATTAGCAAGGGTACATTGATCACTGACCAATGTGCGGTTATTAACAAAGTCCTATTTTAAACAATGTACAGTATATTGAACCGCCTGCTGCAAATGTGGATAGACATTTTTGAAGAAGAAGAAGAAGAAAATTGTCTCTGAATATAAATATTAACACTGCACACACACACACACACACACACACACACACACACACACACACACACACACACACACAAACACACACACACACACACACAAAGATCTTAGCGAACAAGAAATCTTGCACATTTGCTGTATGTTTACCCTTCTTATTCGATGAGACAGTGTTGGTCTTTGGTTTGGACAACATCCCAAGGCTTTAGCAGAATTCACCACAGAAGAACACTGTGTGGTTTTCTTATCCCCTCAGAAGAAAGACAGCTTACAGTTTCACAGCTTGCTTCCAGCTTTAAAAAACGCCAGCCACTCTGGCACAATAACAAATGGGCAATGCTTTCACTATAGGATTTAAAGATCAATGTTGAGCCAACAATGTCAACAATGTTGAGCCAAAATTCAAGAAATTCTCCATTCCTCTAAAACTGGTACGCTAATCAAAATCAATAAGTGCTTTTGAGTTCCTTTCCCTTTTGAGAGAACTCAAGGAACCTGGCAGTAGTCTGCAAGCAGGAGTGAGGAACTCTTCAGTCCAGAAGAATGGAGAGGTGATGGTGAGATTTGTTTAGTGATGATGATACCATGATTGCGCTGAGGGATTCACTGGCATTGTAATCAAGAACTATTCTGGGCATAGGGGGGGGCAGGAGACTCTGCTGTGGTTACAGAGAACGGAGGAATACCAGCACTGACACGAGATTAGTACTGAGAGTACTGTGGCAACACCCCCCCCCCCCCCCATAGACACACACACACACACACAGACACACACACACACACACACACACACATAGAAATGCAAAAATGTGAAGAAATATTCAAAACACCCCCCCCCCCACACACACACTTGCATATGCACAGATACATTTATCTTATTGTAACACACACACATACACACATTTTCACACACGCAGACCAGGTGTAATACATATTATGTAAAAGCACTTTATGAAAGTGTTTATGAAAGAAACATGCTGAACGGTTATGGTACATATCAAATAGAGTCCAGATGGTCAGAAATCATACACGGCACTGCACTTTGAGCTTATCATTAATACAATCCCTTAAACCCTCCATTTAAAGGAGCCTCAGCATACTCTGACTTTCAGATACACTGGTTTAAAAATAATACCAAACATCCTTTGTAAATCTTTAACATTTTGCTGTCTCTTACAGCCCAGACAACACCTGTCTCAGGGTAGTCTGATTAATGTGGAATGAATAATGCATTACAAACCGGGGAAGTCACAGCCGCAGCTTCCAGCAGTATTTACATATTTACTGAGGTGGAGTTGCCGCATATCTCACCTCTGCCATGTTGATGACCCCCACCGCAAGCGTCTTGTATCCCAGGATGGTGCGGTTTTTGTAGCGCTTCCGTCTTTGCAGCATGATCTGAAGCCGGTTGGCGTCCCTCTTCAGGAAATGGGGGTACTGCCAATGACAGATAATCTTCATTAGCACACAGCAGGCCATTAGCAGGTGTTTAGTTCAACCAGCAACTACTGCACCCGTGTGTTAACGCTACTAGGCTTAATTTTACGGGAGGAGAGGACAGTGATTATAGGGCCAAGTAATGGCTGAGATTAGAGAGCAAAGTAGCGAACAGAGGGAAACAATTAGGGAGGAAGAAAGGGAGAGAGAGAAACAAAAGGATGGAAAGAACCGGAGGATTGGAGAAAGATGGATGAACACATTCTTTCCATGCTGTAGAGTACTCGGTAGCGCCCTGAGTGTTGCGTGCAGTCTCTTACCTGTAGGGAGAAGGTGAGCTCCAGGTCTGTCTCCATGAGACCACTGGGGGGAAGGACATACTCGTTTGACCTCAGGACACGCTTGGAGCCCTGCAAGAAAGGCACAGGAACTCAATACAATTAGTCAGATCCCATAATGACATGACATGGATACTGTGGAAAAATTACATGAATAAACAAATAGGCAGATTAGATAGGAAAGTTACACACAAAGAATTCAATATGGTGTATTTATATCAGATGCATTTGTTTCAACTAACATCCTCCCAAAATATATTTCCCATGGCCTTCTGTGGTAAATTAATCAAAGCTTACACAACAAGGTTCACTAATCTTTGTCAGTCTTTTTCAGGCTAACCTTTATATCCTGTTGTGCAAGCTTTTCTCAAGAAAACATCCCCACTCCCAGCAATCTAATAGCCCTGAAGATACGCTCAATTAATTGTCACATAGGCTATAGTTGATTAACACTGATCTGACTCGAACACCCCAAGGCAAATGACTTTGCCCCCAAAAAGCAGCTTGTTCAGCAGCGTTTAGCTGGAAGGGAAGTTTCTGGAAAGGTCCAGAGTCTATTCGGAAGGCTCTTGATCACAGGACCCGATCCAGCTGGTGCCAGGGCTGCCATTTGACCACGGCCGTGTCCCCAGTTGAACTCTCATTACTGAATTAAGACTAGACAGCTGATTCCCCTCTGCTAACCTTATTAGAGGCGTCTGGCTGCTCGCAAGAGCAGCAGCTAGCTAGCGCATCCTGTCTTAAAGAGCTGGTGCTTGCCCTCGGAGCGCTGTTTGGTTGTTTTGGTTGTTTTGTATCGGGGTTAATGTGACCTGGTTGCACTTGTTTACGTGAGGAGAAGTGAAGTTGTGCCTTAAGCAGTGACAGAGCGTGTGATGCCCGGCTAGTCAGAGAATAATTAGGAATAATGGGGCCATTTTGAGTGAGGATCCACACTGAGATTGAGAGGTTAGGGGGGAAAAGGATGTGCAAAACCACTTCAGTCTGCACATCCAAGAACATCTGCAGGATCTGGTGCTTTCAAATGGTCACACGACCGAGAAATTAAGTGTTACTATGCTGTCGGACACGTACGAGTTGAGCTGAGCAGAGCAGGAGACCGAGTTTACAGAAAGTACATGTCTCTGTTTGGGACAAACAGGGTTTGTGTTGCTCTGTGACTAACAGAGGAGCTGAGGCATCTGAATAGCCTCCACATAAGGCCCTTCAGTGTAAACTCTCACAGCTGCCTGAGAGGCAGGCAGGGCGGACAAATCACGCCTGTGGGAGAAGACTGGGTGCTTTCCCCGGAAACCGACACCTTGATTAATGTTGCACTAATGTTAACGACATGCTGTAATGATTACAGTAATATGGTAATATCATATTCATTTATATATTCTGCCTATATGTGATGCAGCACGGACATGCATACTTTACAGCAACAAACAACTGAGGAACTATTTGTCAATCTGACATCTAGTAATCTAATCTATTCAGGAGCCATAATATATATGCCCATGTGAATGATTGCCCAGAGGGTGAACCACGAAGGAGACCCAGATGTTTAAAACAACCATGGTCTACCCTGACACATTAATGAAGAACATTCATTAAGTGCTTTTCTCCTGAGACAAATAAAGGTAAATAATGCAGTAGTAACAGTTCTGTTCTCTTCACTTCATGCCGAGATGCAAATCTCTGTGAAGAACTGTGTGTAAACGCAGAAATCTAAAGACATTTGAATTAGACTATCTCTAGGTGTTTATACATTCACAAACATGAACTTGCGAGGATGTGAGATAGAGAGAGATAGAGTGAGAGTGACATCGGGCGAGGTTGGTTTGGGCTGCCAAGTGGTCTAAGCACAGTTTAAGCTGCCAGATCAGCCTAGGACAGCAGGGATCCATCTCTTTTAATGTCCCTCTCTGTGGAGCAGTCTTGCCTTGTCACCAGGCTGGACCTGAGGACTCCGCACGGACAAGACACAAACCAGCTCTTAGGCTTCTAACAACTGCTGCCGTATAAATAACATTAATTGTACTGGCGAGTCAGAACAAGTCTGTGAGCAAAAATAGATGATGGCAATTACTTTAGTATCCATGGATTGCAACTTCCAGCAATCCCACAGCACTATAATGAGGGATTTGAGAAACACAAGGACGCTGAGCAATCAAAGGAGAGGCCTTGAATTGATACTGTAGGAGGGGTTATTTTGGATTAATAACCAAGCACAACTTCCAACTCAATATGATCTCTATTTATGAGCTAACGGGTATGAACAATTCAGCACGGCAAATACCACAGCATGTGACCACCTTATCCAGCATCTAGCTTTCAATGTTTAATCAATATTTAATCAGACATGTATAATTTAATGCTAACTGCACGGCACTGAAACAATGCGGGGAGACAGCTCAAACTGGACACCATCTGGTC
>NC_085011.1:21561442-21626442 GCF_963854185.1 Sardina pilchardus | reverse complement strand
TGAATGGGCTTGAAAACTTTTATAGAATATTTTTCAATTGCCACAATATCAAGACTGGCGCAAAAGTTACAAAAGTTGCAAAAGTTAAAGGCCTATCAAACGTCAAAAGCAATTACAGCAGAATAATGATAATGATAATAATACAAGTTAAAGACTAGCAATGAATAGCAGACAACTTCTTTTCAATGCCTGCCATTCAAACTACTTTTGCAGACTCCAACCATCTCAACATTCCGTCTACTAACAATCACAACACAGCATGAAGTCAAAATCTCTTCTTTTTCATGTTCCTGTAACTTGGCACTTGGACTTGGACATTGTATAATGACTGTTATTAGACTTGGTGGCCCTCAGAAAAATAAATTCGGAGGCCATAGCCAACCGCCCATTTCCTTCACATTCTCTACATAATGTCCAATAGGTCAATTGTTGGTGCTTATTGGAGTCCTCGCTTTTTGGACCTCGATATTTTCAAAACTGTATGTGGCCCTGATTGCCCAGAGCTCCAAACTGTACAACTGTGTCAGCAAGTTTCATCCTTTTATGGAAAATACTGACCTCGTTTGCATATATCACATGTATGAAGTTCAGTAAAAGAGCCATAAGTACAATTTTCGGCCTTTAGCTTTGGCCTGTGGCAATTAGCTTTGGGTTGGGTAAAATCCACAGATTGCCTGGACTAAAATGCTGTGTGTACTGTGTGAAGGTGTATGGACCATTGGCACATGGGCACAGCTTCCTTAACCGTTTCTAATGATTTGTGCCATCACTGTCTACTTAAACTCAAGAGGAAATTTGGTCAATGAAACATAGCCACTGTCTATGAGTAATTTATTATGTACTGTAGTCTATGAAAATCAGGTCTACCTTTGTTCTTAACATTTTATACGTGAGGTTATACATCCAATGCCCTACTCACTGATGTGTAAAATATTGATTAAGATATAGTGCTTAATAAGATACTTTATAAAGAAGCAATAATAATAATAATTCTAATAATCCACGTCTAAAATTAAATCTTACTGTGTGTAGAATAGATTATGTGTGGAAACGTTCAGGCTTTAGTCATAACATGCAGAATTGCTATGCTTATCCCTAACTAATAAGGACATACTGTAGCGTAAAACACCCCATGGCCACTTACTAGACTGCCCTGTACACTGTCTATACCCACCCCCAAAACCATGCTCACATCTCGGCAGGATGATGCTTTACGGTATTTGCCACTCAATTAATGTGACAAATGCACACCTAATGCTAAACTGAGTCACAAGTGCTTTCAGGAAAGAAGTATGACCGGAGTTGAGTTGACTCACTCTGTCTGCGTCCAGATTATTGATGGGCTTTTTACTGCATATCGGCTCGGTCTGATCTACGGCACTTTCCAGGCAGGATATCATAGCTTTATAGGTTTGCTAAGGAGTAGTCTGACTAATAAGCTATACAATTTAGACTAAATCATCTTCATAGAGAATCCGGAGTGTAGTGCATTATGCTTGACACATAGTTTTCTTTCCACTGAAATATACTTGGAGTCATCCTGTTTGAAAGTACATAGACGGAATTGTTGGCATATATCATTGTTAGGGCTAATGCTCAGGTAAGTTATTGCTCACTTAAGCTAGTGCTAGTTCAAGCATTGCTTACCTGTATTTTGACTGCAATGACAACAGAGTTGAGCTCTTTGTCCAGCTCTCTGAGGACAATCAGCTTTTTAAGTGTAAGACTGCAGAGCCTGTGAGTAAAAAAAATGAAGAGAGAGAGAAACAGAGAGAGAGAAAGGGAGAGAGAGAAAGAGAGAGACATTAGTGCTACAGCACCACATTTCCTGTACTCACACCACTGTTTTCTCATGACATCCATACATTCAAAGTGCATCCAGACATCTGGAAAAATCTGCACCACAACCCTAGAATCCAATCCCTTCGGGGTAGGCCTATTTTATAGGACATTTTAACATATGAATACATTTCACCTCTATTTCACCCTCACTCTCTTCCCACCCACACTCCCTCTGTTCCTCGGTTTGTCACAGTGTTGCTACTGTACAGTACGAGTTGAAAGCAAGCCCTGGCACACACAGTTCAATGCATTTAAAGGAAAACCTGATGTGAAACGAGCAGCAGGACCGTAGGGGATTCCAACCAATACATGTTACATTTTTTAAAAAAAACCAAAACAAAACAAAAAACAAATCCTGCAGCAATTTCAACAGAATGCATTCTGTACCTGGCTGCCAGTAAACAAATAATACCCATCACTCTTCCAAAGGCCCTAAAGGAACTCAGGAGGGAAATAGTTCTCACTTCCTTAGTTTTGTACTTTGTGTTGTGATGCTTCTGCTTTAGAGGTCAGCCCATGGTGTATCATAATGAACTTGACACTCAGCAGAGTCAAAGCATTTTAACAGTGCAGAAGCCGGTTTGATGAAAAACAATAGAGCTATCAATGTCTGTCAAGCAGTAAACTCCAAGAGATGCACACACACCAACACCCACACACACCAACACCCACACACACACACACACGCACACACACACACACACACACACACACACACACACACACACACACACACACACACACACACACTCACACACACGCACACACACACACACACACACACACACACACACACACACACACACACACACACACAAATCACACACACACACACACGTGATGAAAACATTTGGGTTCAGTGCACCGTGTGTTCCCCCGTAGAGTCGGCAGAGTGCTCAGATCTTGATCTGACAGCCTCTAACACCGAGCATATTCACTGGAGCGTCAGGCTGTCAGCTCTCCCTCTCTCTCTCCCGCATCCTACAGTACAGCTGGCTCTCTCACTGGCGAAGGGCTGCAATTGTACTTCTGTGCAATCTGCTCAGCCGTAAATAAAACAGCCCCTCTGTCACAAACTGTCTGCTGCGCCCTCCGAGATGAAATCAATTTTACACCACCCCTTTACAGGGCCGGGTGCCGTCACAATCACAGAGACATCTCTGGGCAGGGCTGTTGTTGAGCGGAGAGCGTTTTTTTTTTTTTGCGAGCACTCGAGATAAAACGGAGTGGAATTATAGTGGAGGAGCTAAGCTGGTTATTCTGAGACAGGGCTTTTATGTTTCCAGCTCTTTTCACATGTAAAAGACCTGCTTTAGTCAAGTGCTGTTAAAAGAGCGTTAGGAGACAATATGTCAGTGTAATGAAATGTGACACTTGCATACACCTACACCTGTACTAATGAACATTCAGCTGTTGAGACACACAAACACATTCTCTCTCTCTCTTTCTCTCTCTCTCTCTCTCTCTCTCTCTCTCTCTCACACACACACACACACACGCCTATAATATTTTCTTCTATTTTCCAGACAACACAAGGACCTCAGATGAAACACTACCTGGCTAACAATCTCTAAGTCCACACCCCCCCCCCCCCCCCCAATCCAAAGCATTTGCCCCACTGCAGAACCATTCTTCCTCTTGCTCCATACACTCTTTCATTCCCCCTTCTCTGCTCCCTCCCCTCTAACTGCTGTCTGAGAGAGACACATGTTCACACACACACACACACACACACACACACACACACACAGAGAGAACATCGCCCAGCCCACCCTTTTTGCTGGCCTCGCTTTCCCTGACCCACTTCTCTCTCTGCCGCTCGCCTCGCATCACATCACACGCGACCCCCGGCCACCCCGGCCCTCCTCGCCGAGGAAAGCGAGCGCTCCAGGGGTCACAGCCCTGCTCTGCTCCCAGGGAGAAGAACCACACCAGGGGGAACAGTGAAGGGAGGACTGGGGGGAGGGGGGTAGGGTGCTTGAGGATGGAAGAAGGCTTGACTAAACGTGGCACGGCTCCACTGTCTTAAGGGCTCGATTAACACGCCGGGTCTCCGACACGCTGAATGTCAAATAGGGAAACAGGCTGCTAAATAATGAAGCCGATCGGAGTTAGCAGACTGGCTATACTGTAGCTGGCTGACCAGGCGGAGCTGGACGCTGGCTGAGTGCAGAGGCCGGCTGGACTACTGCTGATGTGCTGTGGGCTGTTATTGCAGGCAGGAGAGCACTTCCGCCCCTCTCACAGCTGCCTTCAGAAGAACGCTGGAGATTCCAGCTTGTTTCACTACTGTTACCAGAGTACAAGAACCGGATCTCAACGTGTGATGATGAGAGGACAGGAGGAAAAAGAATGATGGTAAGAATGAGAGAGAGAGAGAGAGAGAGAGTAAGAGAGATAGAGAGAGAGTGAGAGAGATAGAAAGAGAGAGAGAGAGAGTGAGAGAGAGAGTGAGAGAGCGAGAGAGAGAGAGCGTGAAAGAGATAGAAAGAGAGAGAGAGTCAGAGAGATAGAGAGAGAGAGTGATAGAGACATAGAGAGAGAGAGGGAGAGAGAGAGAAGAGCGATATATGCAAGACCTCACTTAATTTCGTCATAGTTGGTGCGTTTGGGTTTGATTCTTCTCTTCAGCCCACACAATCGGAACTGCTTTCCCTGCAGCTTCATCTGCATTCAGAGGAACAAAGCGAGCGAGCGAGCGAGCGAGCGAGAGAACATTACGGGGTCCCTGAAAGATGCAAATCCGGCCCACTGGCATGGAGCTCTCCTGGGGGCCTCAGGGGGTGGGGGGTACAGCATGTTTCTTCCCAGCATGGAGAAAGAAACACAGACAGACAGTTGAAAAAGAGAGAGAGGCAGATACGAGAGAGAGAAAGAGAGTAAGAGAGAGAGAGTGAGAGAGAGGGAGAGAGAAAGGGAGAGAGGGAAATAGCATCAAAGCCTTCTGAAACAAAGGGGAAAAACCCAGCAACTTCTACAAATCAATTCAAATCAGTCCACCCTCACACTACATTCACATGTTTTTTCATCTGGATGTGATGTTTTTCTAGGTCTGGTATGCATTTCCTGTTCAAGAAACAGAAAAACACAACATTGCTTTCCCGAAGGTCTGCATTTTCCTAATGCTCAGACCATATCTGCCAAGACCAAAGGGTCTATTGATTTGAAAGGCATTCAATGCAGTTGTGTAGTATTTGTATTTTATCCGTAAATACCACCCACCGCTTGCACCTTTCCCACTGGATACGGTCCATGTGTATTTGCTTACAAGTTCAAGGATAAGAGCCAGCAAAGATCATCTCTGAAGAGTCATGTCGACTGACAAGGTATTACTTTCACACGAATAGTAGGCTGTTGCACAATTGCCGTGAAGCAATCGGTGACTCTCTGGGTTGGAGGTGAGCACAGTTGCAAGGCTGCAGAGGGTAAGCCATTCTCACTATTAGAAGTTAGTTTAGCATCAACGTGATTTCAAAGCTGTTATATTCAGGTTTTAAAAAACACTTGAATAGGATGCCTGTAAAGGGTGTTGTAACTTGTAGTGTCATGCCAGTCTTTCTGATGTAGCCTCTTTTTTTCTTCCTCTGTAATTACAGTGCCTTTAATGCTAACTGGACCCATTTCTCTATCTCTATCTCTCTCTCTCTCTCACACACACACACACACACACACACACACACACACACACACACACACACACTTTCTCTCTCACCCTCTCCTCTTCCCTTCTCATGTCCCCTCCTCATAGATCACAAGACAAAAGTCAGCGTGAGGGAGTGTGTTTGTTTACCAGGCTTCAAGAGCACAGCCGTGCCCAGACACTGTCTAACAGGCTGCTTGTATCAGATCAATGACAGACCACGGCTTCCTGGAGTGTCCTTTGCTGATCGGGATCAAACCCACTCAGCCTGGGCCAATCCATTACCCTGGCTTTCTCCTTGAATTATGCACCAAAGCCTCTTCGCTAAATGAGGTGAAATCACAAATGCTTTTGGCCGGTCACTCTCTCTCTCTCTTTCTCTCTCTGAGCTGGGCTGGAGGATGAGATGAGAGCCTAAAGTAGGAACCATAAAGAAGTTCTCACGTCTGGCTCAGTGGCATGTTCGTATCTGTCCTGAACGCACTAAAGCCTCTATATCCTGGCTTTGCTCTTTCTCCCAGTGTGGAGAAAACTGAAAGAACGAGAAATGTAAGTAAAAAAGAGAGAAAAAAGAAAGCCATTACTGTAAAGCAAGAAAGACCATTTTCTCCATTCCTGCTCGCCAACTGTACTGTACGTGCAGGCTGCCTGCTGGAGGTAGAGGGGCGAACTCGGAAGTCGGGACATTTTTTACTCCCTTGCCTTTGAACTGACCACGTCCACTCCAACCTCCCTTTCCCTCCCTCACTTTGATGGTGAGATAGAGTGATACAGTCTACCACAGGCATAATCTCCCCGCACTCCTCTTTTCCCAGCCCCCCTGCTTCTCTCTCTCTCTCAGTCACTCTGCCTCCCTCCCTCCCTCCCTCCCTCGCTCTGACAGAGAGAAAGGACACATCTCCAGAACTCTCCTTTTTATCTCACATTCTGTCTGACAGGCATGGAGATGAAAGCAGATTTCATTGCTGCTGCTTGACTCAGACGCAGCTTCGCCACAAAAAGGCACACGCACACACACACACACAGACAGACAGACAGACAGACACGCACACACACACAAACACACACAGACACACACACACACGAGCGCGCACACACACACACACACACACACACAGACACACGAGCACACACACACATGAGCACACACACACACACACACACACAGACAGACAGACAGACAGACAGACAGACAGACAGACAGACAGACAGACAGACAGACAGACACACACACACACACACACACACACACACACACACACACACACACACACACACACACACACACACACACACACACACACACACACACACACACACACACACACACACCTACACAGAAATTCACTTACATTACATTCATCTCATGCCCTTTCAACAGCCATCACTACCAATTATATCCTCGACTGAGATCACTAATTCAAATCAAACTCTCTGGCTGTACTACAACGTGGTCTCTTCACACTGTGGTCAGTTCAAGCCTTTCTCTGATTAACGAATGTCTCTCCTACATCAGGAAGCTCCTTAAAATGACAAATATGCTAATAAGAGACCATAATCGTCTTAAGCCCACTTCTTCACTAAAGTATACACCCTATGGCCTTTATTATATGGAAATAAATCACTAAAGCAAAAATCACCAAATACTTGTCGTAGGTTGCAAAAGTTCAGGCTTACAACATAAAGACATCCTGTCATGGAGATTCTGCAAATGAAATCGACATTAAATACAAAACAAAGCAATACCGAAGGGTCCTAGATTCACGTCTAGACACGGGTGAACTGAACTGATGGAGCTGGGGCATTGGGTGGTGCAGGTGGAGGTGGAGGTGGAGATGGAGCGAGACGAGGCCGCTGCTTTTGGGGATGATGCTTGGAGGGCGATGCAGAGAGAGCGTTGAGACTGGAGTGGAGAGCACACTGGTCCTCCACACTCCAGATGATGAATAATCCATTCAATTAGCCCACGCCTGACCCCAATCCTCTCTCTCTCTCTCTCTCTCTCTCTCTCTCTCTCTCTGACTCTCCCCCTCTCCCCGCTGTATTGTAGGTGAACCGGAAACGCCAGCGGGGGCCAATCTGAAAGAGTGCCTTTGATCCATCACCAAAGAGCTTCATTTAGCACTCAAATACTTGACAAGCCCCCCCCCCCCCTCCGAGTGCAATGGCAACCTGCGCCAAACCAGGACGAGCAAAAGATCAAGTGTTGTTGACACAAAGCACAGAGGATGAAGGAGTGGCACGTGCCTCCACGACTCCACAGATGTGGCCCCTCAGTCCCTCTGTTTCTCCTCCTCTCCTCTCCTCTCCTCTCTTCTCCTCTCTCCTCCCCTCTCCTCTCTCCTCTCCTCTCCTCTCCTCCGCTCTCCTCTCCATCCCTCCCTCCTCATGAAGAGATGAGCTAAAGCTCTGTCACCATGCCAAGTGAAGGTAGAGAAGAGCAGCTTCAGGCATTGATGGTGGGCACTAGTTATATGGAGGAGTTGCACCGCACTCACGATAAAGAAGGTGCCAGACAAACAAAAACTGAGAATCTTCAAAACAAACTGTCTGTGTGCCCTGAGGATGGTCGCTTGACCGAAAGCTATAGGGTAAGCTAAGACCGTTAGCTAAGACTTGCAGAAAGGATTGCAGTGTACACTAATTATATGGCATACCTTTCATTCTATAGTGTCAATGAGATGCATTGGGGAAGGTGGAAGGAGGAGTGTTTCATTTTCTGAGGTTGTGTGCAGGGTCATCATCCTGAGGTACTCTATTCCTCCAAACCCTTATAACAACAACTCAAGTCTGTCAGACAGGGAGAGAGAGAGGGGAAAAAACTATGACAGTCTGAGGAAGACATCTACTGTGGAAGTACCAGACAGAATCCTCCAGACACCACACACGGATGCCCATTTTTTTTCTGACAGAGAAATGACACTGGGCCAGAGCGGTCTTCCCCAAACCCTGACTCCCACCAGGCACGTACCCACCTACACAGAGCCCTTTCCGCTGTAGATTATGCGAGGTGTAAAGAGACGCAGTGGACAGTTAGATAACAGGAACCTAAATAAAGCATTGCTAAGTGCTACACATGGCCCCCCTTACACAGAGACACTAGGGTGGCATCCTGTGGACCCCACAGGAGTGTGTGTGTTGGTCAGTCAGAAGAAGAGACCACAGTTATGGCATGTCGGTGCACAAGCTCCTTATGGTTAGGTCATGAGTGGGTAAGTTGCTATGGAACAGGCTCATTTTGTATTGAAAGAGAGCTGAACTCAGTAATAGATTTGTTACTGGTGTTGTCCTCTTTGTCCTTTGTGCAATGCTGCAACCTCCCTGTCTCCGAGACAAATTTCTCCCTGGTGGAGACTAATAAAGAAACCTAACCTATCCTAACCTAGATAGCTGCATACTGTAAGTAGTGGTATGTCATCAAGGACTGCAGCCTGAGGCAATGTCAGGTGTCTATAAAATCAAAGGTCTCGCCTGTGATCTTATGTTGACCATATTTATGAAATTATATTTCTCTCTCCATTTACTCACCTAGTACTCTCCCATATAATGAAAAAAGAGTAATAGGCTGATAGCTATCACATATGTGTTCTTCAGACAAATAAAAAACAAAACAAAAAAAACACCATACTGAAGGAAGAGGTGGTCTATGTCAGCAAAGTCTAGCAGAAGCTAGAAAATGCCAGCATTGCTTATAGATGATTTAATCCAGTTGACTAATTCATAAAGGCCTTATATATTTTAAGTGCTGTGTGAAGACAGTTAAAACACACACACACGCAGTCACGCACACACACACACACACACACACAAACACACACGCACATGCAGACACACGCACACACACACACGCACACGCACACGCACACGCACACGCACACGCACACACACACACACACACACACACACACACACACACACACACAGACACACTGTTTCCCTTCACAAACCTTTGTAGCAGATGATTTTCTGCTGGTTTCATCTTTATGGTTCACTGCACAAACCATCGGAAGAGGCACCAAGGGGTGAAAAAGGTAAGTTGGTGATGTAACATAGAACATGTAACAGGGCAAGAGACATGTCAGCATCTCTTTGGTGGTTGGCATGACTGAACACACACTGAAGCATGCTATCAGGATTGCTTCATTCATTCATTCATTCGCATCTATTCAACTTATATTTTTTCTTTGAAAACCCATGAACAAGACACAAAGACTAAAAAGCTTTCTGTTGCTCTCCTCAGCTGTGCTTCTCAGGAACCTATAAAACATACAGGACAAAGTGCAGATCAGTCTAGAGCCATTTCTTTTAGCCTCTCCGCCGTAAAAAGCCTTGGCCAACCACTGTCAACCTCAGCTCCGTCTTTACTCGTGTTAAGACTACCTGTTCACTTCCAACTGCATAATTGAGTCCAAATAAAGAGACAGCCTGTTTAAAAGCTCCCTCTCATGAATACTTAATGTCTGGACCAAAAAGAGGAAGAAAAAAAAACATCCCCCTGGGCTTCTAAGTCTATTCATGGTTGTATTCATTTATTTATTCTAACAGAGGGGAGAGCCCCAGTAAAAGCTTTGCCTTGGGTTTGTATTGTAGAAACATGGCATGGGGTTGTAGTGGCTTAGGGAAGAAAAGTGGACAGTGATGGGGTTCAAGCGGAATTCAACGTGAAATGCCGTTAAAATCAATCTGTGATAAATCAATCTGAAAAAAAAAATACGGACTGGCTAGAGTCAAAACGAGTCGAAAGGAAACTTTTCTATTTTCCCTCCCTATCTGAAGGCCCTTGATTCCGGTTGTTTCTGCCAGATGGTCATGCTCACTTGAGTTTAATTCTCTGAACGAAATCTCATCAAAGCTAAAGCTGCAGGGGGAAAAACGAGAGTCAGACAGAGAGTAAGAGAGAAAGAAAGAAAGAAAGAAAGAAAGACAGAAAGAAAGGCGGAGAAGATGAATTAAAAAAGGCAAAGAGGAAGCCATTCATTTGCTGTAGCTTGATCCTCCTGCAGGCCAATGTCATGCTCTGTGGTAAAACAGACCAAGACACAGATGTCAAAGCTCCCCTAACTCTCCTACGACAGAGTACGCTCCAGTACATTAAAGAGCTCTCGTCCAGCAAGCACTTATCTATGACACAAGCCACAATCCTGCAGTGATCCAGTAGGCACAGATAAGGTGTTAGGATAAAACATTTCCATGAGAGCAAACACTGACACACAATGACGGATACCATCTCATCCTATGCAAAACATCACTGCCATATACACGTTAATAGAACAATGCAAATCCCTTGATAACAAGGGCCAGGGGGCATTACCACCATATGAGCACTCGTGCAATATGGGCAGTGCACAATGTCCTTGAAAAATGGACATGTACTGTATGTTATGGGTCCCGTAAGCTGGTTAAGAGGGCAGGAAGTCCAATCTGCCAGCCTGACACGACGCGAGCACAGCGCTTCACTGGAGGGTGCCGCCCCGGGTGAGTGCTGCCTGACCCTCCGAGTGTTAATCCCTGAGCGTGTCACACTAAACTGGGTCCCCCTCTGGTTGTTAAGGCCAGAGGGGGAGATCGCATTGCCGCACCTCGCACCTTGGTTCGTATTAACCCCCCACCATTCCATTCCATTCCATTCCAGCACACTCTTGATCAGGGCAGGGCTGCTGAGACAAGTACAACAGCTGAGCTTTGTGAACACTGGCTGTCTTTTCTCTAACCTCGCACTTACTCCTTGTTCTCTTGTTCACCCCTTTCTACCCCCCCCCCTCCCCCATCTCTCTGTCTCTCTCTCACCTCACACACCACGCAAGCTTGCAGTCTCTGATCTCATGTGTGAGACAGGTGTCTTCACTCAAGTAGAACTAAGCCCACCGCACGATGGGAACAGAACTAAGTGGAATAGCAAAATACTTTTTTCCCTTTGACAAGAAAGAGACCTGATGAGGAGATGACAGCTGGTCCGCAGACGACTCGCACTTAAGTGACCTGCTTTTTATAGACTCCTCGAACATCTTTGACTGCATTCCTCACACAGGAGAGAGAATCAAAGCAGTCTCTACTTTCTTTAAGTATCTCCAAAACAATATTTAGTCCATATCAAAGACATGTTCATAATGAAGTATTTCCAAGCGCAATCTGAAAATAAATGTCCTTTCAGAAGACTTCAATTACCAGACAGAGGAACCTAATGGAGTGTAGAGTTTGAGCAAACACACCTATAAAGTGTCTGCTCCTGGTTTTATTTTTAGTCATGACTTCTTCATCTCTGCCAGCATCTCATATCACCCTGCGTGTGTGTGTGTGTGTGTGTGTGTGTGTGTGTGTGTGTGTGTGTGTGTGTGTGTGTGTGTGTGTGTGTGTGTGTGTGTCTATGTGTTCTGTCTGGCACTGGCAGCACAGAGTGATTTACAGGGTGAGGAGGAAACCTTTGTGTGCTCCGATGAGTTCCAGGGATTCACTAGTAAACAGAGTCTTTTGTTTTGCCCTGATCAGTTATTGATGAGGTCAGCTGGCCAATGTTTCTTATCAGGCGACAGGCGAGCCTGAACAGGCCTGGCTTTTTTGTTTGTATCGTGCATGAGGACGCTACTATCCTATTACACCTGACACCACCTTTTAAAAAAACAGACCACAGAGGTGTCAGAGTTTGGAGACGTTTAAGTCAGATGGAAATACAATTAAATCTTGTTATAAGCTCATCTAAAATGGAATTTGGGTTGTATAAACACGTGAACTTATGTGGCCAAGCTTCCACATGTGGTGCATTGTGGTACAGTGATATGCAAAAGAATGATGACTTTGTTTAGCTATATACTGTAGCAGTACCATTAATAGTGAACATTGTCCCAAGGTTCCAGAGAAAGCAGAGAAATGGTGCTGATAGTGGAAATGAAAAATCTAGTTTCAAGTGAAAGAAACCTTGTTCAAAGGGGGTGCATAGTTCATCTTGAGTGGCAGGCTGTTGAAAAATGCCCGTCATAATGTTGCTGACAGAAACAGCTGAGGCCAGTGATTTGTAATGGGACAGACTAAATGTGTCAGGACTGAAAAAGTGCGGTGGAACGCAAGTGTTTTCTCCCGGGCAGAATGACCTCACTGGCAGAAGCCTCATGCTACATTCAGCACACATATGACAAATACCCATACCCCCATTAGGAGGCCTACTGAAGCCTCTGATTGGACTTATAGTTTTCCCAGCACCAAGGTGCCAAATGTTTGGCATGGCTGGTTAGGTCAGTCGTAAAATAGTACATGAACAAGGTCTTGGGCAGGTACTCAAGAGTTCCTTTAAAAAAGATTTTGAAGATGCCAATCCACTGACTGGGTCAACATGAGTTGAATCATAACTGTAACTCCATGTGACACTTTACTACAACTGCCACAAGTCTATTACCACCAGTGCCGCTGTCACTACTTTTTTATGCATACCAGCATCAAATGGCTCCATATGTTTACAGGCCTGGAACAACATTGCTGAACACTGTTTCTCCCAGCCCCCACCCACCCCCTCTTTTTCTCTCCCTCTCTCGCTATCCCTCTCTCCCACCTTCTCTCGTATCCCTTTCACAAATACTCTCTCGTTCTGTCTTCACCTCTACTCCGATTCAGCCATTCTGCCAGGGTCAGACACTCAAGTCGGCGCTATTTAATCCAATTATGGTCCCCCCGCCTTTTGGCGCGGATAAAGCCCCGGCTGCGTTTTACGCCAACACCGTCTGGGGCTGCCTGACCCGAGACGAGGCAATCCCATTCCCATCCGTCACACCGGGGTCTTGGAGACCACCTTTCGCCGTCGCCGCCGCCTCCACAAATCCAGCAGGGAAAAGCTTGCGAGATGGACCCAGCTGAGTCTATTAAATGGATGAGGGGCTCGAGTGCCTCCTTCGGCTCCTGCTGCCTGTCCAGTTTCTTGGTGGTGCTTTGTTGTGGCTGAGGGGGAACTCTAGCGACTGATGAAAATGGGTGGACGGCATGTCCGAGAATAACAAAATGGCACATGCATAATAAATAAAAGCAATAATCCGTACTATGCGCACCATCCTCTGACCTATTTATAGCCTGGCACAGTTATGTAAGGTGGAGTTATGGTATTGGTTTTAAAAGGTACTACCCTGCCACCCCCCCACCCCACCCCCCCACAATGAAGACACTGCTGAAAGACATACTAGCTGCTATAGTAATACAACTGGAATAGGCACATGAAAGGCACGGTAGCTACGTTATGTAAGGAGGCATTGAGGCAAGTCTACAGGCCCCAAGGAAGGTTTCAGCCACTGTGTCCCTGAGCATCTGTAGAGGGGCAAGGGGCCCAGTGAAACACATGCATCATGGATCATCAAGAGCCCCCCCTGGAAGTATTAGGCCATTAATCCCTGGCTATTTCATAAACACATTTAGAAACATAAATGTGGAGTAGGTCAGACACATTTACATGTGTACGTACTTAGCTACACTTTAAATCAATTTAATGTGGTATCGTAACCCCCCCCCCCCCCCCCCCACACACACACACACAAACACAACCCCCACCCATCAATCTAATAAACATCTGCTTCCTGAAATGATTGCAGGTCTTAAGGAGATTACGCTGCCTGACCATTGAGCCTTCATCTGTCGGCAAACAGTCACTGATGCACCCTGAACTGCACTCTTACCCAGACCACAAACAATGGTCCACCCCAGTTAGCACCCCGGCTGATGCATCCGCAACCGCCTCCATCACTGACGGAACCAGCACACAGACGTTCCGAGCCGAGCAAAGCCACTTCCCGGTTCCCGTATGGTTAGAAACAAGAGCCTTTGCTGCACCAAGATTTCAGTCAATGAATAATTAACTCTTGTACCTTTGGGAATGCTTAATTCTCACCTCGTGTGCAAACCCATGACAAGACACTAGGCACACTGCTCCTCCGCGCTGTGTTGATATCATGTTATGTAATCGATAAAGGCACCTTACTGGTACTTTATGCATGAACGGAACGACAAGCATGGCAGGGACATCCGTGTGCAACACTCCAATCGTGAATGAATCTGAGAATCATTTAACAGCTGTCTGCACAGATCTTTCTCCACGGAGGGGAGTAGAAACGCCTTCACAGTACTACACTGCGAGCAGGGAGACATATAGTGCTGGAGGGCACGGTCTCCTATTTGCAGGAAAAGGCTGCGTCTCTTGAGGAGTTTCAAAGGCATGGGGTACAAGAACACTCTGTATGACTTTCATTGTATGCATACACACACACACACACACATGTGCGCGCGCACACACACACACACACACACACACACACACACACACACACACACACACACACACACACACACACACACACACACACACTTTTAAGATGCAACACAAAAGTCAGACTAGAAAGAATGGACTTACACAACACACTAGAACCCAGCAACACAGCACACTGGTAATGACTGACCCTACTACAACCTTGATTCCTTTGAAATCCCACTTCTGCTACACTGGTTCCAAACAAGCACAGTTATCTGGCCAGTTACATCACTGCATCCTCCTGCTGGTTTGTCACAACCGCTATGCTGAAGTGACTCAGTCATTACCGTAGCTAGTGCCGCAATAATGATCCCACCAATGTCCACCTTGCTCTTTTAGCATTACTGACTAACGAATCATTATTCATTAAACAAAAAAAATAGTGTTTAGAGTATGCATCCATGCTGAAAAAGTCCCTCTAAAGCATTTAATGGCCAACAGGGGAATCAGGTCACTCTAACCGGGGCCACTGGGCCAACACAAGAGAAATGGGAGGAAAGGAAGAAAGGAACAAGTGGAGCCAGTGTTCATGTTGCCAACTGCAATGTTGCTAACTAAGGCTCTTCAGAAACTTCATCTGAGTCAGGAGATTTTGGGCTCAGTAAGCAATGCTCTTGAACCCAGCCCCCCCCCCACCCCCCCTTCCTCCCCCCTCAAAAAAGAAAAAAAAAAGAAAGAAAAAGAAAACAGGAAAGAAAAAAAGCTGGATGCTCGGCAATCAATAACAGAGGAAACACAAACCTCAGCAGGTTAACAGTGCTTTTTTCCATCCCTCTGGGAAGTTAAGGTGCGGGGGGATATCACTTATGCAGACCAGACCCAAACAGCCAGCTCCCCCTGGAATGAGTCTGGCCTTCCATGCATTTCAATGACTGCATAATTTCACAATTTCACACTGGCTTTTACTTCCGACGCTGTAGCTCACTGACTCCTTGTAATGCGGTTGCACATTCTGGATCAAAATAAGTCAATGCTGTTACTTCATCCAGAGGTAATATGACGGTGAGGAATGGTGTGTAGTAAAACACTTCTGATTTGTGGATAGATTAAGCTGCATGTGGGGCTGGTATGGATCTGAAGAGATTGTCTCTGCAATGCAATTACACCTCTCAAATATATCTCATTATTAAAATCTGAAATCGCGCACACACACACACACACACACACACACACACACACACACACACACACACACACACACAACATACACACACAAACACACACATGCAAATACAGTAAACACACACACACACACACACACACACACACACACACACATATGCTAGTGTGGCCAGTGAGCAATGCAAGGAAGCTACTGTAAATGTTTTCTCAGGTCTGATCAAGACAGAATGCGTGAGAGACAGAGAGACAGAAGCATGTACAGTAAGAAGAGTGAACTATTGCGAACATAGCTGGTGGCAATATTGACAGGTCAACCCATATGTAGGGTTGGGTATCGTTTGAATTTGAACGATTCCGGTTCCGATTCCGATTCGTTGTTTTGAATCCGGTTCCTACCGATTCTCGATTCCGATTCTTTTAAGAGGCAGGGTCAAAAAGTTTAGGACACCAGTATTTTAATAAGCTAGCTAACGGTCTTTCTGAATGAAATAGTCTGATCTACTCCATCAATTTTAACTTTACTATGAATTTCTCACAGGACACTACAATATAAATATCAAATCTATGAACTTGAATATAGATATTATAATGTAATGAAACCTCATGAAAACACATTTAGGCTACACATGTGTGTATGATGCTGCAGATACTTAAACATGTTGTCTTGCTCCCACTCGGCTAACCTGGTGCAGAATAGCAAATAAACAATAAAATGCAACTTATGAGGGTAAGGCGTGTTGTCACAAGTTTTGGGCAAGGTCCATTGGCTATATAGTTACAGTGGATGCTTCTTTGTTGGTGTTCAGCGGTTTCTTCTTCCGGTCAGCGTACTGAGAATCGATACTAGGTATTGAAATTTAAACTTTTGAACGATTCCGGGTATATCGGAAAGCCGATTCCGGTTCCAATCGATTCTCGATTCTCGATACCCAACCCTACCCATATGTTATTGCACCAGCAGTGGGCTGCAGACAAGCATCTTGCCAGCAGCCAACACGACTACCACAGCAGGTAAGTGTAGGCACCAGACAGCATTTAAGGTCCTTAGCCTCCATCCTGTCCAGACCTAGCCTGGCAGCACCTGCCAGGGTTTACAAGAGGACACTGACATTTTGTATGGACGTCCACAGAAACACTGCCTGAAAGGCACAAGTGTATGTTGCAACAACACACTAAGCCTCTCAACACATAGCAGGGCTTGAATTTCAATGGTCAAGTAATAACCTTTAAATACTGCCAATGTCAAGCATGAGCCAAAGCATAGTACTTAACGTTTATGAGATGTTCCACAGTATAAATATTAGAAGACCAGCTCACTAAAATATTTTAATGCTTAATGAAAGAAAACACTCTTCTATCAAAGAAGCAAAGAAATCAAGGACAGATACACTTTCTTGCACAAATCCACAAATTCAAGACCTGTGTAAACTGTATTGGATCCAAGTGAACATACATGCAGTGTTTTCTGTCAGGCTTTTAGCGGTCCATGCCATGTTCACACCATGTTCTATACAACTGGGAAACATGTGATCTCGACAATCACAACAAATAACAGCGAAATAGCATGGGTCAGTGTGGATTGACCTCTCATGACCTGACCAATAGAAAGTCCACAAGCCTCTTGAATGAAATTCCCTTTTTAATCTGCGATTACACTTCTTCCCGGCCTCCCTTTGAAGAGTACTGTACTTTTGCTGTCCTTAAAGCAGATCAGTGCTGATGCTGGTCTGAAAGAGAGACCATGGCTTTTCTGAGAACATAATGCCAGATTCAGAATCCACAAGTGCGCGTCACTGTTCAAAGACAGAAAGAATTGCCTTAATCCAAGTATATTTTGCCGAAACAGTGCATCCATAAACACAACCATGTACATCGCATGTACATCATTGCAATAAATGGATTGGTTTTCTCTCGTGCTATTCAGAATGTGTTATTTGTTATTCTCTTTGCTTTATTATTCCCTTTCTGCAGGCCAATGATGCTGAATAGAGTACAGATGTCAATGAGTTGCCTACTTGATAGAACTGTAGCCTGAATGGAATGTGCTCGGTTCCGCAAATGGTAAAGAATGCATCTTCACAGCACAAGATCCGCGGAAGTGGGTGCCACATGATTATTTGTCTTCAGGCATAATTCTGGACAGCTAAAAGAGCAAAGAAGAGACCAGCACTCCCCCCCCCCCCCCCTTCTTGACATAAACAGCCTCTGTGTTGCTGCTGGAACACAGCTCAGGAAATGCCTGAGTGAAGAGAGAAAGAGAAGAATGGAGATAGAGAGAAAGAAAAAGAGAGAAAAACACGCTTGAGAGAGTGTCGAGAGAGATAGAGAGAGGAGGAGGAGAGAGAGCATATCAGAGAGATACAGAGACAGCAGGCAAGAAAGAGAGAGAGGGAGAAAGAGGGGGAGGAGAGAGAGATACAAACAAACAAAAAGGGAGACTGAGAGAGCAACAGATAACTCAGTCAAAATATTGTTTGTTTTGACAGGGTCTTCCTGCACTGTCTATATTTCCGTGTGTTTCACTTTTTGGCTTGGGGTGCATGTAGGCCATACAGTTGTTCCCAGGGAGGATCTTCTTGCAAGTCTGGAACAGCTTTTCAACCCCCCCGCCCCCACACCTTTCCCGTTTCACCCACTACTCCCCCCCCTCCCCATCTACCAAGAGATCCCAAGCACGGAGGCTCACAGAGGGGGGAAACAAAAATATATTTTCTTCCTCCTGCTGGAATCGATTCCATTCACTCGCACAACTCTCTCTGTTCAACAGCATCGCCTCGGCCCGCCACCCAACAGTACACGCTGGGTAACCACAGCTGTTTTTGCGTGGGGTGGACAGGAATCTCACTCATTTCCCCAGGAGATCCATCTGACTAGAACAAAAAAAAAACGGTCCAGAGGAAGCTATACGCCAGCAAAGTAAAGCATTCTGATGAACCGTACATGTACACATAAGGCAGGGGTGTTTGTCATTCAGCAGGAAGGCAGCAGAGCAGCTTCAATACATTCAATATGTGTCCAAATGAGCTCTGCATTGAAAGTGGTTTGAGTGGTAAAAGGTTTGAGCATAACAGAAAAACACTGAAGATTAGGTGCAGGCCTTAACACTGGAAATCACCTGGCGAGCAGCACAGTTCATAAAATCGGTGGGCTGATATTCACTAGGAGATTCTGACCAGCACCAGAGCTGAGGAAGGGGCTGTGTGACAGACAGATAGAGAGAAAGAGAGAGAGAGAGAGAGAGAGAGAATGAGAGAGGACTAAACGCAGAACAGAAAAGACCATGAAAACAAAGAACATTGTAGTGCTTACACGCAAACAAGCACATTACACACAGAGAGAGATCAATCCCAACACACAATACCAGAAATACTTTCAAGAGCACAAATATAAATAGCAAATAACTGCACTCCCGTTTTGCACAGAGCAAATCCATCGCAACGAGAGAGTGTCAATTATATGCAGGAGCTCAAGCTGAGAGGCAACTGGCACAGCAATTAAAACGGGAAAAGAATTGCCAGCCAAGAAGGCTAGCTATGTAATGCAAGCATCACGCAATGCTACTCATCCCTCTGGCCTATGAAAACCCTAACGATGAGAGGATAAAAGAACAGTAAATTGTTGCTTGGGGTCAGGTCAGATAAGGGACTAAATGTAACAGAGGCCTCCCGCTGGGTCATCTGTCAGATGGGCTTGTTATCTTCTTCATCGGTTCTATAGAACATCCATCTACAGTATGGTGTATTATTTTAAGCTGTGTGCCAGACCGAATGCAGTAGAACTCAGCTGCATACTGTCACGGCTGTCTGGCTGACATGCTGTGCATCCATTTTTTTTTTTTTTTTTTTTTTTTTTTTATAAAGAGGAGAAAAATAAATAAATAAATAAATCTGCATAAAACTAACATCTGGTGAAGTGGGAGGACAACCTCTGAAAATCTCCTTTGAAAGGATGACAGAGCGTCAGCTTTTCTGACGGCACCAAAATTGCTTTCATGGATAAAAATAAAAATGCTAAAGTATGAGCTCAAAACTATGTTTGGCTGCCTGTCTGGGTTATGTTTCAGGAATACTTAAAGCTGGTCTTGCATAACTACCAAAAATGTGGACCATATAAAAAAAGACTTTAATAGGACCTACAAAATTAGTTAATGACGAGAAAAGCCCTGATTAAAGCTAGGAGAAGTGTTAACGGGCTAATTGTATCTTGTTAAAAACAACAGCAAGTAATTCTCTATTGCCTGCTTCATTCACACATAGCCTCTGCTGTACTGTACTACACACTACAGCAGCACCCTAATTCCCTGAGAGCCGTATGCTGACTATACAGTATGTGTAGGCTGACTATAGCTTGTGTTATTGATGCATATGGATAGACAGTGTTGGCTAGTGCCACTTATGTTCCTAGAGCACGCAGGTGAGCACCCAAGCCATTTTGATGCATCCAGCCAAAGGGGATTAAACGAGATGGGCCCTCTGCACAGCATCAGATTACGGGCTCATCTTCTTTAGGAGTTATGAAATCAGATTAGCACAGCATCCCAACGGAGATGCACAATAACCAAACGGGGCGTCTCCAGATCAACCGCATTAAATAAAGAGACTCTTCTCCACTTTTCCCCACACATGCATCTATTCACGTTGCTACTTGCTATCAATCTTTCCTTTTAGGGATTCATAAATGGTGTCTATTGTCTGCTTTATCTAAATGTCCTCATTAGACTAGTGGTTAGCTATATTTATAAAATGAGGTACAGACTTCCAACTATAGTTACAGATAAAATATAGATTTACAGTTTAGAGCATGATTACAAAAATGGCTAACAAGGCTGCAGGGGGATCCCACTCCATGAGTATGATGCTCAGAGGGGTTATTCAACAGGCAAAGGATTCAGTCCCAGATATCCAAATATTATTCACCTGTGTACAGACGGATTAGAGCTGCAGCAGCAGACAAAACAAACCTCGCAAACACTCTTTGAGCCAATGTCCTGGGGGTTAATTAGTTTGGCGTAGTCGGCAGGTTTTCCCAGAGCAGAGCATGTGGGTCAGCTGAAGCTGCAGCCGTAGTGACTGACTCACTCTAACGGCCACCTCTGTGTTTCTTTGTGCTGTGCTGAGTGACTCAGTTCATATCCTCGTTGCAGAGCACAGCGGGGGATGTTGTGTGTGTGTGTGTGTGTGGGGGGGGGGGGTTCAGTCCTCATCTGTTGGTCTGTCCATCCGTTTGTTCATTCATCTACTTGCTCTTTCATTCAATCGTTCATTCGTTCATAGAGGCAGAAAGCGGGGTGAGTAGACACTGCCGAGGAGGCACGTGTTCAAGCCCTGCAGGCTCACAACAACCCACAAACCTGTCTGAGTTCATAACAAACACCACAAGAGAGAAAGCTCACTGCTGCTACTGAACAAATGGCAGAAATGTACACAATTCTCCACATAACGTGTAGGACCACTACAGTTACTGTACACAAAGACAGTACAGTGTATTTGGTTACTATTTCATCAAAATGAATTCCCCTGTATTTACTGTATTTTTCCTGTTGCTTTGTTTCTGTTTTGCTGTCATATATACAGCACTGTGCAAAAGTATAGGCACCCATTAGATTTGTTGTTTTAGCAACGTTATGACCATATATGTTTATTTCTCATTGTCTTCATTATAATTCAACCAGAAGGTTGTTTTTGCATTGTTGTAATGATCAATCTCGCAAGGGGGAAGCTGAAGCCGGTTGGTACTTGTACTGGTTCTGGTGGGGAACGACAGCTCCATCAAAAGCTTCCCTCTTGGGTGATTGGTCATTATAACACTGCAAAAACAACCTGGCTCATTCTAATTAAGAAAGAGAAATAAACAATATGGTCCTCATAGCATTTCTAAAACAAAACATGTAAGGTGCCTGAGGCTTTTGCACAGTACTGTGTACAGTATATACTGTATGCTTAATTTACATTTAAAATACCACTCGAAAAAAACTCGATTTTTGATCTGAATTGATATGACAACATCCTTCCTCATTTCTTTCAAGCTGCTGTGCTGCAAATAACAGTTTTAATTGTACTGTTTCCTGACCAACTAACTGGAAGAGTGTGCTACCTTTGTTTCATCTTCAAACTCTGGCAAAAAAACACTCGACAGCCCTCAGTGTAATTTGTGAGATCCACTGGGAAATTAGAGTATGAGCTTCACAGAGGAAGACTTGGACACAAATGTGTACCATGTCACTGAATATGAGTCACGTTGTCTGACTCCACAAATAGCCTGTACTAGTATAGCTTCTCTCTCTCTCTCTCTCTCTCTCTCTCTGCTTTCTGTGGGTACTCTATTCATTTGGCCAGCCATGCTGGTCTCATGCTTTCTTTCACTCATGCCAAGGCAGTTGGTATTGCAGAGATTGACAAAACACACCACAATCCCTGAATCGTTTCTTTGATATGCCCAGAAGGCAAAGCATGTGTACAATCTGTATGTGAGACAACAGTCATATAATCTTCATAAGCTTGTTGAGAACGTCACGACAGCTTAAATAATAATGAAAAAACAAAACTGAATGACACAATATAACCAGAGAAGTGACAGTCAGTCATTCACCCTAGAAAGTTTCCTTGAGTGGATTAAACTGTTCAAGAACTAGCCCCAGCTGGTGTCTATAGCACTACAAAGACTTGATGAAGTATCTGCACAATCACACACTCGGTGTGCCACGGAGAGGTGAGAGGAATTCAGCTAGATTCTTATTTATAGGTTGTTACCAAGGTAACACCAGATGGCATTTCTTAGCCAGGTCAACTGAAATCACACAGAGAATAAATGGAGGCTCACGGAAGGCAAGCAAGCCGTGACACAGTTCCCTGATTGCTCTGGATCTCCAAATCGGTATGCAGGGCACTCAGCCGTGTCTTTGTTGACCCAAGCTTTCTAATTTATGGAATAGGCTTACATATTTTTGTATCTTTGGGGAATAGACGTGGCCTATTTACACACATCTTGCCAATATTAATAAACTAAAAGCACACTGAAGCTATGAACATGCACAGCTTAACCTATATTCCAAGCTTGAATATTCATCAATTGTGTATGTGAATATGAAATCAATCTGGGAAACAAAATGCAAAAAAAATGCAAAGGCTAATAAAGCTTCAGGAGGATATTTAATGCTAATCCTGTTCTGTCATGTTAAATCTATTAAATCATGCGATTTAGACAAATTAATTCACTTCCATGTACAACAACAACATACTCAGTTCATTGTTTAGATGGCTGCATTCCCTTACCTTTTGATCTTACTTAGGCTGATACAAGACATTGCTGCAGACCGTAACTCTGCCACTCCTCAGTCCACTCCACTTGTGGGCGAAAGGTGCTCACCCCTGACTTCAGGATGCCAAGGTTTAGTGAGGGCCAGTGCTACAGGCCGACCTATAACCCTATAATAGCATGGCATCCACTAAAACTAGCAAAACAGAGCTCTCATCTCTGTGTGCAGCAAACCACATCAACAAATCTCACTGTGTGAAGATAGAAAGGACTGTATGAAGCTGTAAGAAGCATCACTGCTTACTATAGTGGGCTTTCCTTGATTTTAAAATGAGTAGGCCTTTTTCAGAGAAACATCGGCAAGAAAAAAATAAACAAAGCTAGCACTTTATGTGTCTCCCTGGTCTTCTAGCAAATAATCAGCAATATTTTCGGAACGCTACTCAGCTGTTGAAGCCAGGGTACAAAAGTGAAGAGATAGAAGATCACACACTAAGGTAAAATATACTGTGTCAGGACTAGAACTCCCCAATCCTGACCTCATATATCTACCACACAGGGCAATGGGAGGACAACAGGGAATCTACCAACGTTAAAGAGACCCTATGCAACTTTCTGCAGGAGACGATCGCTCCTTGTTTACATCTGGAAGTCTGAGACGAAGAACCACGCTTGCAATTTATATATTTAAATATAGCCTATGTATAAATATACATGCTAAAGCTGTCGGGGAAGCTCTGCAGAGAAAATGCAAGCATAAAACGAGCGAAAACGAAAAACGAAACCGAAACCAGAGATGAAATCGCCAATCCTGAATAGTTCCTCTTTAAAGGGATATTCCGCCATTTTTGGAAATACGCTCATTTTCCACCTCCCCTCGAGCAAAACAATCGATATTTACCTTGTTCCCGTTCATCCAGCCATTCTGTGAGTCTGGCGATACAACTTTTAGCTTCAGCCTAGCATAGATCATTGAATCGGATTAGACCATTAGCTTCTCGCCTGCTAGCTTCATGTTTAAAAGTGACTAAGATTTCTGGTAATTTTCTCATTTAAAACGTGTCTCCTCTCAAGTTAGAAAGTGCAATAAGACCAACTGAAAATGAAACCTGGCGTTTTTCTAGGCTGATTTGACATGGAACTACACTCTCATCTGGCGTAATAATCAAGGCAACTTGCACACTACTGGCACTACTACTGCTTGTTGTCTATGGGGACTATTTTCAGATGCTGCGTACGATATCACTACGCCTATGGTACGTTTGCAAGTTGCCTCGATTCTTACGCCAGATGAGAGTGTAGTTCCATGTCAAATCAGCCTAGAAAAACGCCAGGTTTCATTTTCAGTTGGTCTTATTGCACTTTCTAACTTGAGAGGAGACACGTTTTAAATGGGAAAATTACCAGAAATCTTAGTCACTTTTAAACATGAAGCTAGCAGGCGAGAAGCTAATGGTCTAATCCGATTCAATGATCTATGCTAGGCTGAAGCTAAAAGTTGTATCGCCAGACTCACAGAATGGCTGGATGAACGAGAACAAGGTAAATATCGATTGTTTTGCTCGAGGGGAGGTGGAAAATGAGCGTATTTCCAAAAATGGCGGAATATCCCTTTAAGAGAAGAGATTACAGTATCCATAAGGAAGAGGAACAAGTCAATAAAACCTGCCTGCAAAAAAAAAATCCATCCGTGACATAAATAAACACAGCACATTGGGGACCCACATCCTCGCATTGATAAAAGGAGCCTGAAATTGCGAAGCAAAATTGCAAGTAAGCAAGCTGTCACAATGATCCTCACATCTGGACAATATTAATGAGGAAAGGCCTGCCTTGTATATGTAAGTCCCTATTCAATATAAAGGGTTCACGAAAAGGCCAAGGAAAAGCAAATGAAAAGCCTGCCCTGTGAATAATTGGTAATATTCCATCGTCTGTGATCAAGAGGCCTTTCATAACTGCAAAAGCTCGCCATGTGCTTGGCATCTAATTGGTACATCGGCAGGGGACTTTTGCAATAATCTGCGTCGAATTACGGAGGCAGGAAGACTAGCAAGGACAGCCAACGGTGCGAATAACTCAGTTTGACTGCACAAATGGATTCCTCATCAAAAGACTCGCAGCCTTAATCATTCTTAAACAAACACACCATGTGTGGACAGAAGTCACTGAGGATGTCCAGCTTTTTTTGAGGTGTTTTTTCCTGGACTCCAGACATCAGGCATTACCTGTGTAAACAACAACACTGTATACAGTATATACTAAAACAGTGGTTCTCAAACTTTTCACAATAAAAGAACAATTGGCTCTCCAAGTACCACCATTATGACCAACGTTAAAATACAGTAGCCTAGGCCAATTTTTAGATATTTTACATTGTACATACTGTTTTTTTTGTTTGTTTTTTCATGAAAGATACAAACTAGTTTAAATGTAACAATATATTTATATCATTTGAAGTGATTATTTTGTCTTCATGAAATAAAACATTTTGGAGACTCCCAGAGCACCACAACAGAGATTCCGCGTGCCACCAGTGGTACCCGTAACCGCAGTTTGAGAACCACCGTACTAAAACAACTATATAAATAGCAGTTCTCAAAAGAAGAGACTCAAAAAGAGAGGGATGAAGTGAAGGTGGCACAGAGGAGGGCTGCTGCCGAGAGGGGTGCTGAAACGGTGCCTCCACAGTGGCTTAGTTCTGAATGAGGATTCAGCCAAGTGTGAATCCAGTTCATCCTGGGGCTCTGTAGCGCAGCACGACTGCCCGTGCCCGAACGCCGCGGGACCACCGGTGAAGCGCGCAATGGCACCGCCACCGGAACAAAAGGTGTGCAAACCGCCCCAGACACGCCAGTGACCTCAGCCAGGAGCCCGCTGTGGAAAAACAGATGCTACCAATTCAGCCGGCCTTCTCAAATGCTCCATTGTTGTGGAGCATTCTGTTGCGCACACGACTGTTGTTGACAAGTCAAACAAACTTGAACTGGCCCGAACCTGGGAGGTATACTGTACATGGCACTGGCTCTGAAGAATTCGGTGCTCGAGATGGCGAAATGAAATGGCAACATGGTGCTGGTGGGGTGGAAAAAATTGTCACCAGAAGCTTCTGCAAATCATCTGGCCTGGTCAGTGTTCCGAGGCACTGTCTCGAAGACTGAGAAACCACAATGTGTATCTGAAGCGTAAACAACGGCTGTCGGTCCGGCCGTCTGTTCTTTTCGGGGCTGGGAACAGCTTGCTCCCTCATCACTCCTCATTCTTCTCTTATAAGGTAATGAACACAATGAGGCGTGAGCCTCCCTCCGAGGATGCGGAGAGTATCTCTGAGCCAGATAAACATTAAAGCAGGAATTTGCTTGGGCTTTACTGTTGTGTAACCAAAACCCATGTGTTGCGTGTCAGGTGAGCATCGCCGGTCATCTTCGCTCGGGGATCAACGCATAGTTTGCGAGGCGTGGCTCGAGCCTGTAACTCACAGAGGAGATATCATTTACAAACCCAGGGGCTGGAAACATCCATCCACATGTGCTCCATGCAGGAACAGCTGCATCTAGAGGCCCAGCCCCCTGAAAATATGCCAGGGCAGCAGACCAAGCTAATCCTTGGTGTGGACGCCTGGGTTGGGCTCGGCCAGGCTCCATTTCCCCTCCACTGGCCCCGGGCCAGGATGATGACTCTTCCTCCATGCATTTTCGCGAACATTCATCTCGTATGACCGTAGGGCCTGGTCCTGCAGAAGAAGAAAAAAAAAATCCCTGAGATCTGCAGCTCCCTTTAAACCATTGGGGGAGAAAATGTGGTTCTGATTTTGGGAAAAACCCCTCCGCCCAACACGGAGCAGAAAACAGGACAGGAGCGCACTGCAGAACACCAAATTCAGGGCTTCGGTTGACACAGGATTGAGGATTGCTATAACAGCTTGCATGTTACTTTGCTTGATCACTGTCTCACTTTCAGACAACCATCAATTTCGGAAGATTACACAGCAGATGCAAGTAGCCCATCACAAAAGAGCATTGTGCACTCTATATTCAAAACAAACTTCATTTGACACATAATATCCACTTCAGTCTAAAACTGCCGGGCACTCAAAATGCCATTTGCCAAGCAAGCTTATAAACACATGATGATATGATAATTACAACAGTGCTTCTACTCAACTCATTCCCCACCCCTGTCTAAATCATCATGAAGGCAGACACTCAGGCAGTCCTGCAACCTGTTCCTTTGTGTGTCAGACCACTGAAAAGAATCTCCAATCACTGTGACAAATGCTATGCTCTTCAACCATCCAGCAGTTGTGCGTGAGTCAAAAAGGAATGTGTGATGATGTTCAGGCTCCCTCTAAAACCTCAATACTCCTACATCCCTCCCTTCTACTCCCTCCTCCTCCTCCTCCCCCTCCTCCTCCTCCTCCTCCTCCTCTGTTCAGGGGAGGCACATAAGTGAAAAGGCAGAGGAACACTGGTATGGCTGCTGTCACTTTTTTCGCTGAGGCCATAAAAGGGGGTGTTTTATAGTGTTGTGCTCTTCTCCTTCAGCTCAAGGTTATTGGGAAGGACATGGGTATGAGGAAGATGGAGAGGAGGTTAGGCTCACGCTGCCACGAGTCAAAAGGGAATTCATCCCTCAAGAAAGACATGAAATACACTCTCTGGAAGGTGACATTGGAAATGCCATTTCAAATAAACCCAGAGTCCTGACCCCACCTACTGCACAAGGTCAGTCTACGTGCACTACATGTAATTACTTAATACTTAATTAATACTTAATTAGCCATACATTACTCAGCCTCACTTGACATCATTGATACATCATAATGAATGAATAAATGAATGAAATATTATGAACATGACACCATGATGGGGTGGTGAATCCAAGCATCTGCCCACACAAAAAAAAACACGTTATTGTAGGACCTATAACAAAATAATTCAAAAGGGCACACAAGTCTCATAATCACCTCAATTGCATGATCAGAGCATTCAAAACTCCCCAAATGGTAAATATTTCAACAAAAACACAGACAGTGTCGTTGCCAACTCTCGTACTCAAACAGCTATTTATGCAGCACCAGATGTGGGCTTGCTGTCCTCATTCTGTCAACGTGCTAATTCAGATTCAATTTATAATATGGCACATCTCCTCACCTTAAACACACTTGAAAGCTGAACAGAGCCAAACACACAAAAGGGGACCACTGGGGAGGGGGGACCACTAATAACGTGTCTCCTCTTCCGAGCCGTGCGCGCAGGGCCCACCGGCTTAATGGATGCAGTTATCTACAGGGGGTCTCCCCTGCGCGCCACAGGCCACCAACCACAGAGCGGCCGGCTCCTTAAGCAGATCATAATAAAGAGCACCCATCCCCTGATCCCCCTCCACCCCTCCCCTTGTTGGCTCAGATAAAACAACAACAAGCACACACTCTCTCTCTCTCTCTAGCTTAGAGGAATAATGGGCTGTGGCCATGTTCTGTAAACACAGCAATTAAAATCTCATAAAAACAAGCCGCATGAATCATTTAGTCTTGACTTAGGTGATTCCCCGCGACCAAGGGGTTGGAGAGAGTGCAGCTGAGCGGTTTCTTGTGATTCCTTTGTACGTGCAACAACCTGAGATGTAGTTGAGGGGAGAGCAAACCAACCATAGTACACAAAGAGGCATGAGTGAATCACTGATACGGAGGAACTTTGCTGTTTTGCCCTAACATACTGTAGCTCATGCTGGATTATGGTGAATTCAATCCAGATTCCAGATTCCTGCTACATCCTGGTAACATATGCCATGCACACACATACAAACACACAGGCACACAAATGCACACACACACACACACACACATTCTCCTTCCACCTCCGCTACCACTAGCAGTGGGACACATCTAGGTCAAAGCTGATTAATGTGCCTGCCGCTCCGGTGAGGATCCCGGTCAGGTGCCCACAACACTGGATCTCTGAATGTGATTACCCAGGCAGGGAGTCAGTCAGCCCATCCCAGCAGGGCCATGGGCACCTCTGGAATCACACACACACACACACACACACACACACACACACAGACGCAGGCATGCACACATACACACACGCACGCATACACGCACATGCACACAAACACACACACGCACACACGCACACACACACACACACACACACACACACACACACACACACACACACACACACACACTTGCATGCACTCACTCTGTTTCACACACACACACACACACACACACACACACACACACACACACACACACACACACACACACACACACACACACACACACACATACGCATTGTGGGGAAATTTTTGCATCACCCATGCCGAATTCATGTGACACTGGATACCAATCAAATTTGGACATTCCTGCTGCCAGCCAGCCCATGTCAAGAAGGAGTTCCTGACCCACACAAACCAGCTCAGCAATATCAGTGTGAGACATTCTATTCCTTTTGACACAGCCCTGCCAAAACATCCAAGCACAAGTCCGAAATTGAGAAACATAACACTGCTGTTGTTGGCAAACGGCATGAAAGGGGAATGTGGCAAATCTACTCTCTCTGCAGTGTAGATGAGAACCATATGAAAATGTGTCAGGGCCTGAAGCTCAAAGTACATTCGGCCTCTATAAATCACAAAACATCATCTGAAGAATGTACACTATCCTATAGAGCTTTAGTAGGCTACATATTGTTTGCACTACCATAGCCTATAAGCATGCCAAATATAGTGGCATAGAAATGTAATACTGTATATTAAAACCAGAAGCATCAGAGGCATCATTTCTGGCACATTTCACGTATTAAACAACATATTTAAGCCTCTGATATCATGCAATATTAAGAACGGATTCATAATTTAGAATAGACATTATACCGTACACAATGCTGAATCTTTATGCAAAAGTCTTGTTTTGACGGGAAAATTCTAAGAGTTGAATAGAACATGATCCCAATTCCTGCAATCATTTGATAGGCTATGTTGCACTCTAACAAGCGACTGACCAGATCTCCTTCTAAATAGGCTACACAAGTTTTTTGTTAGCAAAACTATAAACAGAACCCACTGTGGTCACACCTCCTCTGCCACGCTGTTCCAAACTTCTCACTTGAAAGCATTGATTTCATATTGTAGTCTACAACGGGAAAAGCCATTCCTACATTGTTAAAAGGACTTCCCTCACTCACAACACAAAAAACCGAACATGCGCTGTTAACGTTGGAGAGTATATTGACTTCAACTTAATTCACCTCAACATGATTATATCTCCAACCCAACACATTTAATGTCAAACAAATTATTGATGTGACACAGAAATTCGACCATCCCTTCGTTACAAACCCCACACATCCATGCAGAAGTTGTTCAGCTTCATGTCAAATCCCCCTATCAAAATTCAACAGAGAAAGCAGAAGCAAGTACAGTTCAACAAAAAATAGTATTCTTCTGTGCATTCTACCTCGGAACACAGCTTGGCGAAGAACGGTCTATTTCCCAGGTTGCAAAAAGGTTCATGGGAACAGGAATCGGGCCGGAACCAGCCGAACCAAGGACGAGCGCCCCGGCTCCCGCTCCAGCCGGGACGGCTGTCGGTGCTGGTCCGCCACCACCACCGCTGCCTGGGTTCAGGAAGGCGGCCCGAAGCCCTCCTCTCTCGAGAGCTGCCGCCATCATCACCTCCACTGGGTCGCAGCTCAAGCCGACTGTCTGGCACTGTGGCTGGCTTTACTCTATCTGCTCACTCCCCTCCCCTCTCGTCTACTCGCTTTCTTGCTGAACATTTTATGAAGCCAGCATACACACATTCAGGTTGAAGAATTTTACAATCGCGACACTCATAGGCGGAGCTCTGCAATTAAACTTCGAAATAGTCTGATTCCAACATGGAGCAATAGGGGGAGCTCGAGCAGATCTTCTGAAAGTATTCACGCTATACGTTTGCCTCTCTCTCTCTCTCTCTCTCTCTCTCTCTCTCTCTCTCTCTCTCTCTCTCTCTCTATCTCTCTGACTTCAAGCTTGCTTTGTATACCATAGTTATACCATATGTACATATGTATACCATAGGTATACAAGGAATTCAGATCAGTGACGTTGTACAGTATACACTGCCACTGTAAGCCAAAACAGTCAAACTAACTCAAAAATATTTAAAGAAATTGATTTATGTTTATTAATGTAGGCTACTTATTTATTCAATTGTAGCTTACTACAATAGTAGCTTACATAAATACTTTTGACTACCAATAACTCCATAGCCATAATTGTAAATCATACACATAAAACTATTATGTATTTTGTATTGTTATCTTGCATTTCTCACAATTGAACAATGGACAATAGCAAAAAACACACTGACCTGTCGCCAGCAGGGTATTGAGTTAGTATTAGAGGTGTGCTAATCATTTTTTTTATGTTATCCTAAGTAAATCAATTTTACATTGTGAGTAGGTCTCCCAAGTTTTTTCTTCAGTCGACTTCTCCACAATAGTTACCATATGCGGGCATCCACCAGCATTTTGCTTCATCTACACACCTGCGTATGACTAGGTTCACTATAAAATACAACATATGTGTCTACATGTAAAAGCACAACCTAACACATTTCCAAAATTAAATTGGTATTTTCTTTAGCGTAAAGTATTTTAAAGTATATTATGTGATGGGCTCATGACTCTGCTGACATAAGTTATAAAATAAAACAATACAATACATTAACAGAACATTTTTTTAAAAACTGGTAAGACTACATTAAGGGGGGAAAACAATAATAACAATAATGTCAATGCAATATCAATGTGTCAATAAGCAATGTAAGAATGGCATAAATATGCAAACCATAACTCATAAGAACCACTTAATTAATTAAGTGTAAACTGTACAGATACATCTTTAGAGCCCTGTTACACCCCACTGTAAATATGGTCCTTTAGGGGTGAACAACAACCCACCACTGACCCCAAATCTTGGCAAACAAGAACGCCTTTTTAAAATGAACCAGCCAGTGGGATTTATTAACATTAAGACATACAATTACAAGACACTAGATACAGACATGATCAAAGTCCAAATCAAGGCGACAAGACAAAATCCCAGACTGAGAGGCAGTTAGACAGTCAGCAGTCCCCACGCAAAAAGCCTCTCTTCAGGAACTGGATCCTGGAGCTTTTAACTCCCAGACAATCACCAGGTCAGGTGCTGCCAATTAAGGTCGTTGCCAGCAGAACACCTGAGCAGAGATAGAGGGAACAGAAGAGGAACAGGGACAAACAGTACTGGGAACACAAGACACAAGAAACGCATACGCAGTCGTAACAGTCCTCCTGAAAGACCCAAAGTAATTTATTCTACCTACAGTAAGAGGAACCTGAGAAAAAGAGTCTTGAATTCGACCTTATAGCAAAGTAGTGTAAAACACAATGTCACTGATCTGAATTCCTTGGATACATCACAACAGTGTTTGTGGCTGGTCGACACAACAGACGCTCAGAGGCAGCAGAGATGAGGTGCCCTGTCCACGGGTACAATGTGCAGCATCAAGAGGCTAGTTGGGGCTAATGATTATGGTCATACATGGAGCACATGTCATGCTTGGCCTTCATTTGCTGTACTATCTGCATTTTTTGAACATAAGACTTTGTTTAGAAACAAAGACTAAATCTCCTGTCCAACTCAGATAATATTGAGTTTAATGTACACACCATACATCATCTACACATCTGCATCCATACATTTGGGAATTGTGAGCTCATCAACAAAGAGTTGAAGCTGCAGTGTATTGTCATGTACTCATAAAAAGGATTTATCACCAGTAATGAAATCTCTTATGCTCAAGAGCCTGTTCAACTTTAAAGAACAAATGAAATAGTAATTAAAAAGGTATATTAATATAAACAGTATGTGTGGGTGTGTGGGGGGTATGGTGTGTGTATATGTGTGTGTGTGTGTGTGTGTGTGTCGGTGGGGGTAATGGTGTGTGTGTGTGTTGAGGGTATGGTGTAATGGAGTGTGTACAGTATGTGTGTGGGGGGTGGGGGGTGCATAGTGGCAAGTGCAAAAAATAAAACACACCGAGGTGTGAGGCTGACGACTTCGGATATGAGGAAGAGTATGGCAGTATGAGAAAGACAATGGCATAATTAATCTATATTGAACTTGTCTATTACAGCTTTTCTCGATTGCTTTGACCTGCGTAATGAAACTGGATTCCACTTGGTCTTCATGAACACCTTCTTTGCACAGCAGAAGTCATCTCTTGCGAATGTGTTCACACATTTTCATTGGGTTCACACACTTCTCACACCCTTTTACAACAGTTAACACAGATGTCATTCAAAGACCCCAAAATCTATTGATATCCCCGTGCTAAACAAAAGGAAAACATCTTTTCACAGGTGGTAGAGTCTCCTTGCATAAGTCTGAATATCTGATACACCTGTGTGACAATCTTTTGCACAATTCCTCAATCAGCAATCTTTCATTATCCAAAAGAGATGCCATGTCTGTTCTCTGTTGTTATTTGCAAGTATGGATCTAAGGCATTTAGAGAAAGTATATTACCTATTTGGTGAAAAAACTGTACAAAAGGTGCTGGTCTATTTCAATGAAAAATGACAAGTTGCAGTTCGATGAATGTGTCGAATTTGTCTTGTCTAGATGCTTATTGTAGGTCTAACATGTCAATGACAGGTACATATGGAGGAATGAATACAACAATTTTTCTGTCTTTTCACAGTTTTTTTTGATACCAGAAAAATGAAAAAGAAATGGAACAGACATAGCAAATATGCTCATTTTGGGAACAATAAGTGTTTTGTTGTCAAGTGTGTGATGATTGATTGAAGTCATACAGTGATTTGACAACAGGATGTTTAGTTTGAAGCCAAAATTGGCTTTTGCTGTATATGTTTTAAGTGTTTTGAGAGAATAACAGCCTTTTGCAAGCAAAATGAGTCATTTTCACCAGAGTGCTTTTGTTCAGACGTGTCTGTTTTGAAAACATGATGTCAGAATTTAAACAAGCATCAAAGTCATCAAGACAACTCTAAACAAGTGCCTGTAAACAAAAAAAGGTGGCCTTTGTTGCCATCTAGTGGTAAGTACAAAGAGGCCTTCAGTAATTTAGGATGCTATGAATTTTAGTACTGAGTATCACTTCTGGGTCGTCACCAACTCTGTGTACTCAACTCCTCTTCATGAGTCGAACACAACCACGTAATAGCGTGTCATATCCTGCCATATGCTTATGACAAATGAACAGCAATAACCAAATGCCATGATGTGAGCATTATGTAACTTTTTATAATAACTGGCTTGATGGGGTTCAGAAGGACACATCATTGTGTATTTTGACAAAGAAATCTCTCTGAATCTCTGAATCATTGCAATATCATTGCACATTAGCTTGTATTGTGAGCCTATGGTAACTCTCATGTCATATAAGATGAAGTAAGATGTTTTCATCTTTGTTTTATTCAGTTTTCCTTTTTGTTTGTCTGATAGTTGATACAAAAATACAATATTTGCACTGCCAGTTGAATTCGATTCATTATTGGCACTATTGAAAACACATTTTCCACATTTTTTTATGGGAAACATTTTTATCTTACCACGTCAGAGACAGTGTATGTCTGTCAGTCTTTTGTACTCCTATATACACTTTATTGCCAAAAGTATTTGCTCACCTGCCTTGACTCACATATGAACTTCAGTCACATCCCATCCTTAATCCATAGGGTTTATTATGACGACGGTCAACCCTTTGCAGTTATAACAGCTTCAACTCTTCTGGGAAGGCTTTCCACAAGGTTTTGGAGTGTGTTTATGGGATTTTTTTTTACCATTCTTAGAAGCGCTTTTGTGAGGTCACACACTGATGTTGGACAAGGCGACTGGCTCTCAGGATCCACTCTAATTCATCCCAAAGGTGTTCTATTGAGTTGAGGTCAGTCAAGTTCATCCACAGCAAACTCTGTCATCCATGTCTTTATGGACCTTACTTTGTGCACTGGTGCACACTCATGTTGGAACAGGAAGTGGCCATCCCCAAACTTCCCACAAAGTTGGGAGCATGGAATTGTCCAAAATCTCTTGGTTAATGCTAGAGCATTCAGAGTTCCTTTCACTGGAACTAAGGGACCAAGCCCAGCTCGGGGATGGCCCCTTCCTGTTCCAACATGACACCAGTGCACAAAGCAAGATCCATAAAAACATGGATGACAGAGTTTGGTGTGGATGAACTTGACTGGCATGCACCTGATCTCTACCCAAGTCCTGAGTCCTGACCTCTACCCAAAAGAACACCTTTGGGATGAATTAGGTTGGATGCTGAGAGCCAGTCGCCTCGTTCAACATCAGTGTGTGACCTCAAAAATGCGCTTCCGGAAGAATGGTCAAAAATTCCCATAAACACACTCCTAAACCTTGTGGAAAGTCTTTCCCAGAAGAGTTGAAGCTGTTATAGCTGCAAGAGTGGACCGACATCATAATAAACCCCATGGATTAAGAATGGGTTGTGACTGAAGTTCATATGTGAGTCAAGGCAGGTGAGCGAATACTTTTGGCAATATATATATATATTTATGTGTTAATGTACTGTATCCATCCATACTGGTCTACCTTCTAATATTTGACTGTTGTTGGTGTTCTCCTTCCACCAGGTGGCAGGCTCTCCCTGCCTTGACTTCAGGCATTTATGTGCCCTAAACAGCAGGTGGCACACTTGTGCTTTGAGTTTCACAGCGGTACCATTTGGTGTTGGCTGAGAGGATTGGTCTGAATTCGAGCCAAGTTGAGGGTCGAGAGCAGGATTGAGGAGTGGGGAAACAAGGCTATGCAGGTGAACTTAGTGGACATAAGCCTGCAGTGATGCCAGAATAAACCGCCATTGGCAGAACCTGGTGGTTAGAGCACCTGTACTGAAATGGAGGGTTTGGCTTCCTCCGCTGCTAGTGTGTGGTGGGGCACACCTGTCACTCTCTGGCTCCCTGTGGGGCCAGGACGGGTTTGGGGTCCCGTTGGCTGAGGACTCTTTGAAACCGCTGCAGCTCTACAGATCATTGCAGCCTGAATAGCTGTTGCATTGTCCAACAACATATTCTGCGTCAGGAAGGTTAATGTCCCAAGAAGGTCATGGAAGCCACTCACGCAAGCCGAAAACTTTCACAACCTGAACATGGTTGACAGGGAGTAACTAGGTTTTTGAATGGCAGAATTGCATTGTAGATTCATACAAAAAGGAAAGCCAAAGGGTGCCTGGACATTCGCACAGTTGCAGTTTTCTCACGCTTGCTTTTTCCTTTGTCCAATTAAAACAGCATATGGCAAATCAGCTGGAATGTGTTGCGCGTGATTAAGCTAACATTTACATAACAATAATGGCAAGTGCTTCTGTTGGCATAGCTTTTAAATTGCAATTGTTCAATTGTGTTACAGGGTGATTCAATTACATTCTTAATTTGTCAATGAATAATATATGATATCATAATCTGATTGTATAAGCCTTTGTTGCATTGTGTTTCCTGAGGATAATTTATTTTTTCTTTGTCACCTTTTCTCTTTCCTTTTCCATATTGACTGTATACTTGATAAAGAAGTAAATAATCATTTTCCTCTCGCCCAGCTGAACATAGTCAACATCGAGGCAGTGGCCTGAAGGGCAGTGAGGGATAAAGCAGTAAAATCTTCCAGATCACACCCTGAGGAGATTAGAGGAGTGTGCATTAAAAAGCGTCCTGACTTTCCAAATGTCTCAACGATAGCATCTCTGCACCTCTGCAAACACGCACGCACGCACGCACGCACGCACGCACGCACGCACGCACGCACGCACGCACGCACGCACGCACGCACGCACGCACGCACGCACACACACACACACGCGCACGCACACACACACACACACACACACACAGGAGGAAAGGGAAAACAAATGCACACAAAAGGCAATGAAAGAATCATGTACAGGCATATGGTGGCTTCAGTGATTCAGTGATACGTTTTAAATTCTTAAAATGCTCTGAGGGTAAGGGGGAGAGTTTTGTTATATATCTGCAGGAAACCAAAACAAAAGTCATAGCGTTCTTTTGACTGAGTAGCTCTTGAGGCGGTGGGAACATCTGCCTCATTCTCCCATAGTTAACTTTTGAGACATTCTCTCTGCACCTAAGGGCCTTGAGAAACACCGGAACACATATTCTTATACCCACAGTATGTAATATCGTACACTGAGTTACATGCATATCAATTTTTATTGGGCTCTTTCAATAAAGCAAAGTAAACACATATTTCTGTGTGCATTTCTTAAATCAGGCCATGCCATCCCACGATGGCTGGCATCAGAATAGTCTTTTTTTTCTCTCTTCTCTCTCACATTTCCTCTCTGTCTCTCTGCTGGGGAGAGAGCATGTTTGCTCCTTTCTCGATACAGTGTGTTCTCTGTAAAGGTAAAACGGGGACATACAAACCCTTCATTCCCTGCCACTATGCGTCTTTGTTCCCTTCTCCCAGGCAAAGAGATCATTTCTGCTGTCACAGATTTGTGTGTGTGTGTGTGCATGATTTGTGCATTCTCATTCTCAGCGAAACAAAAGTAAACTGACTTGTGTGTTAGTGCTGTGGTTCATGACAGCGTCACAAGCTTCTGTCTCTTTTTCTCCCCCGAATGATGTTTCTGTTTTCAATCACTCAGGTGATTTATAACAATTATGAGCCTGTATGAGCAATTATGTGCTTAATTTGCATAACGTAGCATATTCCAGAATCCTGGCCTCTTACTCACACTTACATTCTATTTTCCTGTTGTTCCGATTCAGACGTTATTGAATGTGTCGTTTCAATGAACAGTCTGGGTACACCATTTCAAACTTGTCTCCGTATGTAATCCCCGAGGCAGACAGTCGGATCTACAGAATCAATCCTGAACACATCCACAGGCTTGCGATAAGACTTATCTCCCTTCTGTGAAATGCCTAATTAAAGCTGAACACTTCATAAAAGAGTCCAGATATGGCAGCTGTGATAGCGGTTTCGCTCTTTAACCTCGTGTCACCATTTTGTTGGCTTCTAGATTCATTTTGACAATCTCTTCCCACTTCGCTGTAATTCACGCTCACCTTTTGAATGACTATTGGTGTAGAACTCGTCTGGGGAAAACATATGTTTAAGCCCTGGCTTTTGCTTACTCTTGCGGGTCGTCGATGACTCTGAGTCTACAACACACACACACACACACGCAGAAATACGATGGCAGCCATTCCCACTGTCAAGGTTACTTTGGATTTGAGTTCACGAGGCATGAGCAGGCAAGACCTCAGGCTTGTCAGGTTGCAGGAAGTAAACACACTAGCTGGGACTGATCGTCTGGAAACAGCAGAGTTAATTGAAAACTAAGGTCATGAGTGTCACCCGCCAATCAAGTGATTGACAGAATGCCTTGTTTGGAGGGCGGAGAAACCGGGACTGACGATGCAGAAAACCTGTCGACCGAGGGGGGGAATCTCAGAGGTATTGGAGCAAAATTCTGCCAACAGATTTCTACTGTGGCAGATAAATTGTCAAAGTTACTTCCCCTCTGAAATATATTGCTTGTTGTCTGCACGAAAAAACATGTGCACAGTATACTGAGTGTGCATAGCCTTTCGGATAACCTATTTATGGATCATCACTGAACCCAATGGATGTGTGAAGAATCAGGTAGGTGTTGGAGACTTTCCCGGCAAGTGTTTGATATTTCAATCATTCCCGCATCTGTCTTAGGACCTTCAATATTGTCAGATGAACAAAAATGTCTCTTAACTCATTGAAATGTCACCTTAGCCTTTGGATTGTTTTGAAATGAATTCTATTATTTGAAATATACAATATTTCAAAATACATATTTTTTCTATTATATAGCCTACAGGAGAAAAAAAAAACAGAGGATGTTGTCATCTATGGAGCCTCCATGGTATGTGCGAAATCAATGTATGACTGTTAGGGGCAGCCATTAACCACAAACTGTAAAGATAGTGGCAAGGAACAAAACAACACAAAGAAAGTGAGTGTACAAGTCCACACACAAGTCCAGTAAATGCTTCTCCACTCTCTCTCAAGTGTACCTGCACTGAAGCGATTTGGTGCGGCCGGCTGGCTGCAACACAAAAGAGACTCTGAAACAGGTGCCAGCATCATCTACGGAGGGCTTTGTCTCTCCTTCAGGGTCCATACTAATGTGTGGACACAAATCCCACACCTGTCAGTATCTCCGCACTGGCTCCTTTTGTCGGTGGGGCAACATTGTATCAAATTTCCCAGATGGGGTATTTGGATTCAATGCAAATCATAAACTGCCAGGGTGGAGAAATGTCATCATGATCCTCAGTGTATCACCATGCTAAAGCACATGAGACAATGATTGTGAGGCACTGCCAAGATTGTTTGGCCTCTGGCTTTGACTCACAACATTTAGGCTATTATCTGTCAATAAAAACAGAACTCAAAGCTGCATGCACAACTGTAAAAAAATATCTAGATTCAGTGTCAGATGTTACCAGTCTCTGTTTTCTTTCTGTCTTTCGTGTGTTTTGAAAGATGACTATCCGACAGTCTGACAAGGACACAGTTATGTATTGCTCCAATCATGACAGAGTGCACTGGTAGTTGATTAAAAGGATAGAGCTGTAGCTCAAGAGATCTCCACTTAGGTGAAAGCAACGAGACACTTGGACAAATCAATATCTGTCTAAAAATATAAATGGTGCCACACGAGGCTAATTTGTATCAAGTTTCCACAAAACTGCTTTATTATAGTCCACAGAGTGAATGGTTTCTGCACTGTCTCAGATTTGGTTCAATGTTTGTCTACCTAATATTTCGGTCCCAAAACTAAGACCTTTAAATTGTTTTTGTTCGATTCCAACGTTTTCACGTTAAAGTATTATTTCCTAGCCTGCCCAAACTTTGTCGGGTGGAAGACAAACATGTTTTCAGTATAATTTGACTGTTAAAACTGCATGCCCAATAGTTTTATGAAAAAATGCAAAACTGTTGCTTCCTCAAATGCCATTTTAATCCTATGAAAATGACTGGAAACAACCTCAGTTTGTTTAATCTTTATATCTTCAAGCCCATTATATGTGGAGAGCTCAAATATTGGTACATTAATAAGGTATAGAATATAAAGAGAGAAAAATATGCCTGGTGGTAAACCAGACCCTGAGATTGTTCAGATTAAGGGTCTGGCCACAAATGAAAATGGCCCAACTCGAGGGGCGGCACCATAACCTGACTTTCGCCAGATCCTGTAGTTCGCTGTCTGCTTCACACAAGGATCTGGGACTTCTCGATAGGGTATGTATTTCTGAAGGCGGGTCCTTGTAAAACATCCTCGCATGTGATTTGATAAACCACTTGCCTGTTATCTTGAATGACGTGCTCGGCTTCTTCAAGCTCTTGCCAAACCCGGTCGGAAGAAGAGTAAAAACATCCTTGCCACCAATAAATGTCTTCAAAACTATTCTCTGTTAATCTTTTAAAGAATGAATACTCGATAGATCCGACAAAACGGTTGAAATAGCAGAATCAATGTCAGCACAAGACTCCTCCCTGCGTGCCGCCATTGTTATTTGAATCAAACACTCGCTTCGGCGCTCCTGATTGGTTGCTCATTTTTTGAGCAACCGCCAGGGGTTTGGATTGCCCTCGCTTCCAGACCCTTGTGTGGAGCTCAGCGAAACGCCTCTGGTGGAGCATGGCGGAACTACAAGGGTCTGGCGAGAGTCAGGCTAGCGGCACCAAGCATGCATTTGAAAATCTCACTGCACGCAATTGGATAACACTACGACCAATCTTTACTCTGACTGATTCAGTTTTAGCGCTGTCGTCACCAGTTTAGCTCGCCCCTGGCCCGCCTATATCAGATACACCGATTTGATTGGTTACCGGAGATAGTTGTAGTAAACAAACTAAAGTATGAATGATACTTTTCATTATATTAATGCCCAAACATTGCTTACCAGGCAATTTCAGGCTATAAAACTGAAGTAATGTCAGGGGCTGAAAATAATATGAAGATGTGGGATTTGAGCAGAAATATTTTACAGGCCTTGGTTTTAGGAACCATTCTTGAAATAAAATGAACAAAATCTGAGACGGTGCAGCAACAACCTTATCTGAAATGACTCGGAATATAGCTGTATGAACTGTATTGAATGCTTGTTAAAACATTTTGAAAGCAAAAATGTACAATGTAACCACAGGCATCCTCTCAAACCTATTCTTAACATTGTCTTGAATCAATTGAATGAGATCTGTACTGGGAGAATTAAAAAGGAAAATAAATGGCACAAGGTCACCATGCTATTGCTGGCCAATATCAAGCCTTGTTACAGTAGCATGTTCCCATGCTCGACAATACCAGCACTGCCGTAATGATTCTGAATGAGTTCTATGTTACACAGCAAGGGGGGAAACAAAGAAGCTTCAATAATGTAGAAAAGCTAGCGCTTCTCCAGCCACAAGTGAAACGGCAAACCAGAGATGAATGAGTACCTTTAATCTCACCTTCAGGTCCCATCTTTGATACAATTCCAGCTTTTTCCCCCGCCGTGCCCCTAGGGAGGGGGTAATGGAGAACTTGCTTACGGCAGCATCGTTTGATCAGATGTGGAACTGTCAGAGGAGTAATTGGGAGTAATGATCATGAGGTGAGATGGGGGAGGTGACATCTCAGAGATCGGTGTGTGTGTATGTGTGCGTGTGTGTATAGGGGATGGAGTGGTAAGAGCGCCATATAACATTTACAGTATGTGCAGTTCTGCTATGAAATGCCTCATCGAAATGTAAAATGGTGGACGTGAAGATAAGTCCACACCCCCACACCACCCCACCCCTCACCATCCAACCTGTAGTTTGTCCTCTTCGTGGGTATAAAAATCAATTGCCTCTAGACTTAAAAAAGGTACTGTTGAGAGAAGAAAGATCCTACACATTGTATATCTGTGCTACTTTATGGGAGGGTATACCTTCGAGCCTGAAGAGTTGCTCTGTAAACTCACACATTTTACTAGTTTGTGATAACAGTTTGCTCTCACAGTGTTGTTATTGATCTCCTTGGTACAGTCAATATGGGAGATCATAGGTCAGGTCATGTGTAGCTATACCATGCAAACTTCCTGAGCTCTAAAACTCTGTTTCAACAGGCTGTCTGTGCAGGCTACATTCAGAGGAAGTGAAAATGCAGTTCTGTGATTGGAGCACTCTATACTTCTATATTGTGTGCTTCTGTGTTCTCTAGAAATCAATTCATATATTTTATTCAGTGGTTACAACAAGCAAACATCACGTGTTCACTGCAGTGTAGATGTTTCACTAAGTGTCAAAAAGGGTAAAGGAAAAAAAATTGAAAAAAAATAAAAATAAAAAAAAACCCAGCACAAGCAGAACAGTCAGCTTCAAGAGCCAAGCTGGGTTTCTTTAAACAGTAAGTGCACTGTATCAGTGGGATACTGCAGGACCATTTATGGAGATAATTCTAGTTCTTCCACTAGTATTTCTAGTGGACTTTCCACTTTCCTACAGGGTGACACGGTGAGCTTAAAGTTTTTACTCGCCAAACGTTGTGTAGCTCCCTGCGTTACCCACAGCTACAGTATGGCAGACGGAGCAGTCAGGGTTGAAATATTGTGACTCTCGGAAATCTGACACTTGAAAGTATATGCGTGCTGCAGTGGCGCATATCAAATGTGCCAAGATGTCCGACCAAGACACGTAATTATAGTGCTTGTATTTGCAGGGTTTCCTCATCTCTCAAGAAAAACCTCTCCCTCCTCCTCCTCCTCCTGGTACCCACGCCCTCCCCGCTGTGATAATCTGCCCACTTACACTCCATTCAGAGCGCAGCTTCTGATGACCTGCTGCCTCCCTCTCTTACTCTTCACTACTGAAATCTCCTAAATATTTGGATAGGAGGCTGTTGTGGGATCTATTAGGCCGCTTTAGCTTGTGGCACATCACTTACATCGAGTTAGCTTTTACAAAGCACCCTGGGGAAAACCGCCCTGCGAAAAGGGCGGCTTTACATAACGTCGTGCCTCCCCCATTGGCAGGCATCAACACGTCCTCCGTGATTCGCTCCGACTCTCTGACGGCCATCTCCTCTCATCCTCCGATGCCCGCTGCCCGGCGTTGGACGCCAGAGGTGGAAGACAGAGCATCGGCAGGCCAGACGTCCTCATGTCAGCCTTCATGAGCTGTCTGTCCGAAGGGCAGTGGGGAATATGGTCAGTGGAACTGGGCTGTTAGCAGATCAAGCAGCAACGAAGCAGCGCTGTCTTATATGATTCTTTCAGCCGTTAGCTCTAAAGATTAGGCCCTGGCCAGCAGGACACTTTAAAGCAGTCCAAAAAAAGAGAGAGGCGAGAGTGGGACGAGACGAGACGAGACGAGACGAGTTGCTTTTGATAAATAAACTAGCAGCCAAAAAAAGGAGTGGGGGGGCACAGCTCAGCGTGAGAGCTGGAAAGTCTCACTCTCCTCTCACTCTCTCTCTCTCCCCACAGCAATCCTTCAGCGGGACAGGGCCATCGGAGCCACCACTGGCGCCTCTGCCTCTGCCTCTGCCTCTGCCACTTCACTGCACGCCAGGAGTCGGAGGAAATGGAGGGTGTGGTGGGGGAATTTGGGAGGCGGCACATGAAAAACGAAGACGAAATGACAGAACCACTGGTGGTGGTGGTGGTGGTGGTGGAGGGGGGGGAATAAATAGCGAGAGCGGCAGGGCACGGTTGGCGGTGCCGCTGTGATGTATGCTCCGGTGCCTTTTCCAAGCGGCGGCTGTAGTTAGTGTGTCTGCACTTGACAGCGTTTGTTTCCTCGTGTTTCCATCACGCAGGCGGCCTGGTCAGGATGGTGGAGTCCGTGCCTGGCTATCTTGTTTTGAATGATTAAGTGCTCTTTTTAAGATACGTTATTTGAAGTGTGTGTGTGTGTGTGTGTGTGTGTGTGTGTGTGTGTGTGTGCAGTAAATGCCATTTGATAACAGTAGCAGAGAGGGTCCTTGTTTTCCAGCCTTTCCGTGCACAGTGCACCGGCATGGACAGTAGCTCAACCATGATGACCGCACACTGGCACGGAGCTCCACTAACAAAATTCAACTGATGTATCTATTTCTGAACCACCATGTTTACATCTCCCAGGAGGCCTGGCAATGCAGGTGGTTTTTCTCTTGTGATTTGTCAAGAAATGTCAGAGCTAGTATCCTGCGAGTACACATCCAGCATGCACTCTCTCTCTTCCTACTTCCCATCTCTTTTCACCCTTGCTGACGCATCTACCTTTTCAACAGAACAGTCTCTCTCATTCTCTCTCTCTCTCTCTCTCTCTCTCTCTCACACACACACACACACACACACACACACACACACACACACACACACACACATTCACACGCTCACACAGGAGCATGTAACCCCACATTAACATCAATTAAACATGCTGGGTTCCAGGGAGTGCCACATAATAACAGCCTACATTCTCTTGGAATTTGAATTAAAAAATTTAATTTTAGGATTTGTCTTTTAAAAGAAGATGACTCAATTCACTGGGCACGTCACTAAGTCACCTTTTGTAAATGTCACTCATTTACTGTAAACTTCCAGCAAATTCTACAACATTATTATGTTCAAACTTTTTTGAATTTAAACATACCTGACTATGAGCATTGCTAATACTGCCTATACAAATGTGCAATTGAGTGCTTAAATGTATTCACAGACTGATTTAATGGCCAAGTCAATGGGAGAAATGAATGAGAAATTTACTTCCGGGCAAGCACCTCTCTCGGAGGAGGGGCGGGACTGTGGAGCTCTATTGAACTCCGGTCTGAGCTCCGGTTAGACTGTCGGACTTCGCAACAATAACTAAGGGGGGCGGGGCTTAGCCAAAGGTGAATTCTGATTGATAATTATTTTAGTTATTACCTCCAACAAGGAGGTTATGTTTTCATCAGGGTTTGTTTGTCTGTCTGTCTGTTTGTTTGTTTGTTTGTCTGTCTGTCTGTTTGTTTGTTAGCAAGATAACTCAAAAACGAATGGATGGATTTCGATGAAATTTTCAGCGATTCAATTTTGGGAGTATCACCGTCGGGATTCCGGAGCCGTTTATGTTTATCGCTTAGCGGTGCAATGTCATGGTATGGTCACGTGGTGGCGATCTGAATAGTTTAAGTTCAAATGTATGACAACCTAGGAAGAACAATACAGGCGGAGGTCTGCGCTCTCTGAGTGCTTTTCTAGTTGTCAATTGTTGCAAACTACTGGCACTACTACTGCTTGTTGTCTATGGGGACTATTTTCAGATGCTGCGTACGATATCACTGCGCCTATGGTACGTTTGCAAGTTGCCTTGATTATTACGCCAGATGAGAGTGTAGTTCCATGTCAAATCAGCCTAGAAAAACGCCAGGTTTCATTTTCAGTTGGTCTTATTGCACTTTCTAACTTGAGAGGAGACACGTTTTAAATGGGAAAATTACCAGAAATCTTAGTCACTTTTAAACATGAAGCTAGCAGGCGAGAAGCTAATGGTCTAATCCGATTCAATGATCTATGCTAGGCTGAAGTTAAAAGTTGTATCGCCAGACTCACAGAATGGCTGGATGAACGGGAACAAGGTAAATATCGATTGTTTTGCTCGAGGGGAGGTGGGAAATGAGCGTATTTCCAAAAATGGCGGAATATCCCTTTAAACAAAATAGGGAGCGTTTCCTAAACAGCCTATTTAATATTCTACCTCCAGAATCCCATGACAGTTCAAGCTAATATGACTAAAAAAATGCTGCCAACGGCAGCTTTGAATAGCTCAACTACTACTGAACTATTTAAGTTTTTCCAACTGTTCCAACTGTTAATTGTCATCAACTATGACTCCCACCAAGTTTTTATATTTGAAACAATATTTAACAAAATGTAACAGAATTTGTATGCACTCGTAATTCCCTGATTACATTCTCTAGTTTTAACTATAATGTAGCCTACAGTAAGTCTGTAAGTAACTTTAGACAAAAGCATCTGCTAAATTTCATGACCATAAGCATAACCATGACCATATGATTAAATATCCTTCCATGTCTGAGAATGAACCATTCAAGAACAAATGTCCCTGCCCACAGTTGTAAAATAGTACAAGTGCATGAGCAAAAACACAATTGCTTCACTCACTTACACACAAGAGACAATATCCAAGATTCGGAAGGAGTAATGTAAATGGACACAACTTCAGTACTGTGATGAAACTCACAGACAATAGGCCTATGTCTAATGATAGCAGAAAACCTTATGACCAGCCAGAAGTTTAAGATTGAAGCTTGTTTAAGTTTTCTAATAGGCAATGATGAGAGGAATTTTCAGTGCTGACACCAAAACAGTAGCCAGCACTGTATGAAATGAACAGTCTCTAATATGTTCACTGCCCACACAAACTCTTCAGAAAATGTTTGTGGTTCATTTTCTGCTGTGGAAAGAGAGGAGGTGTCTTATTAGGGTATGCCTTCAGCAGTTATGATATACAAAAAGCCATTTAAATACTTTTTGTCTTCAGACATTCATCTTTATTTAAAATTTAATAAATATTTCACGGTTGGTTAACTGACAAAAAAAAGCCATGACTATAACTAAAAGTATCCTCTGGAAGCTAAAAGTAATTTATTTTGTTCACAGCCCAAATGCATTTTTTTTATATGGGTGAGAAATACATTAGTTGACAGTAAATTAAAGCTGTAATTACTGTATATGGTCAGAGAAAGCTATTAAATATCCAGACTGCAGTCAAAAAGGAACAGGACACTATTTACTCTCTTTAGCTTCAGAACCGTTCTAAGAATGAATCCAGTTGCAATGCAAACAGTATTCAGCAGAATATTGCATTATTCCTTTTGAAATGCAACACAAAGTCTTCAACTTGTTGTTGCATTACAAGTTCAGACCTCTGTGCTTCCTCTGTGCTTTGCTGTTTGTCTGGTCAACACTTTGACAACATATTTGCAAGTTATCTATGCATTTTAACCCTTGTAGGTGTTTTTATTTTTGTTACTTAGCCAATGTTCCCGAGTCTAGTGGACCCACCACATTATTAGGCTTTTAAATCAATAGTCATAACAATTCATGTAAAACAAATCTTATCAGATGTTTACTTTAACTCAATTAATGATATAGACAAACATTAGGTTCATCTTTGCCATTTACACCTGTGAGATCACATTTATCATCATATTAATGTTTTTGTTTTTAATTCAGTTATAATTAAGGTAATAGAAACAAGATTTTTGATCATTGTTGAAGCTTATTTCTTAGAACTTAATCAGAACAGGTGCAAGTGCTTTGTAACTTTGTGTGGGAATAGCAGGTGCACACCTACGCTCAGACCTACGCTCACCTACACACACACACACACACACACACACACACACACACACACACACACACACACACAGATACACAAACAAACACACACACACACACACACGCACACACACACACACACACACACACACACACACACACACACACACACACACACACACACACACACACACACACACACACACACACACACCACAAGAAAGTACAAAAGCACAAGAAATTTATTTCCTAAACATTGTTCATATTCTATATTCTATACTTGCTAATGGTATAGTATGCAACTCAGTTTTGGCTTCTAGGGTTTCCCCTAGAGGTCACAGAGTATCTATATTTTACCTTACCATTGTAAGCAGGCTACTGTACTTCTCACAACTTGAGCCCTTCCCCCCTGGACACCGGAGCCAAAGGACTATCAACTGGGGAAGACAATCTCCAAAGAGCTATATCTACTGACCAGATAATGGTTCACAAATCTCATGAGATGCAAGGCTGGTTCAACACCTACAGGGCACTGCCAGTTATTAGGCGCATGATTTCCCCTATAACAAGTTTGTTTACCATCAACATGACTTCATGTTATATTAAGGTAAAAAACTTGTGTAGGGTGCTTTTAATGTCATACTAAGGCAATGTGTAAATTCTCTTTACACAACACATTCTACTAATCACTTTGAGTCTAGCACTGCCAACAACAGCCAAATACAGTACTGTACATGTGTTTAGTATCCAACTGCCACAGGATTGTTTCTGCATTCAGGAAGTCCAACATGACCATTTGTTACCTTCTGCTTTGCTGCACCTGGAATCAGTTGAAATCTAGTTTGTGCCATGCACGTTGCCATGGAAACAGAAAGAAATGACAAAGTTAGTTTTGAGGTCACCAAAGTTACACAAGCTTCGGCTGAGATGAAATGTTGAGGACACTCAGAGTTTTTGTTCAATGAGGAGCCATTGGCTTCATCTAACAGACTCATCAATGGACATATGAAAGGGTTCAACAATAAATCACATTCAAACATTTTGCTAGCCTTAGTAAACCATTACTCCTGTGGCATGCGTTTTGATTTTACAGTCGTGGATAAGTAGCCTTTGCAAACATCTTCATGGTTGAATTCAATTATGCAAATGCTTGAAGGCGACACATCCAAATGCCATGAAGTATTTATCATAGAAATGTTATTCCACTCACAGATTATGCATGACTCAGAGAATTTTCAAACCTTTCATCTTAGTTGAGAAATCAAGGTACTTCAAGTGAAATAGAGACCAGTGCAATTCTCTGTTCCAGCATTAATCTGGAGGTCAGATGAGCAATTTCACTGGATCATACTGTACTGTAATATAACATTTTGCCAACGTAACAGCAGGCAAATGTTTTGAAAATAGGTATTCATATGTTCTATGTATCTGGAGTGAGTGATACTCACCATGAACTTTGACCGTTTCATCATGAACACTATATCTTTATTATTGTGAGCATCTTAGTTTGAGTTCTTCACAACCCTGTATACAGTAAATCAGTCTACCATCTAAGATGTCATGACTTTAACTGCTGTGCAGTCATTTGCACTGCAAACACAGATGTAGCCTACAGCAGCTGAATGGGCATGGAGCAACCTTGGGCAAAACATTAATGTAATAAAATAACTCCTCCTAAAACATTGTTTATTAAAGTGTCTGGGACCCTCTACTGGTATTTATGATGGGGGAAGGACTAACATGTTCTGCTGTATAAACCCATAGGCACATCAATTCACGTTTCATCCTTTTTTCCATCAAAAAAAAAAATGTTCTAAGGAAGTCATTAAGTAGTCGATCAGTTAGGTTGCCACAATATAAAGCAAGTTCATTCACTAGTAAATTAAATTATTCAAAGAGCCATAAAATAGTGTGTCTGTGTAGAGATTTCATTATACAGTTCATTTATCATTTCCAAATCACTGCTCAAACCATTTGAGAGCACACTGAGTATGTGTCCATCTATACACAAAAGACACTTGAGATTGCTTTGGAGTAAAAGAAATGGGAGGCTTAAGTGCTTTAAGAGTCAGTGCTTGACAAAAATAGTTACACATTTTCCCAGTAGTAGGCTATGGCAGAGTGAAAATCCATGGGGTTCTCTCTCTCTCTCTCTCTCTCTCTCTCTCTCCCTCTCTCCCTCTCTCTCATTCTCTGTCCTGCTGTTTAGATACTCAAACTCCAGAGACTGCATTGCATGTCCACCGGTATAGGTTTAACAATCCTTCGCATTCGGTATGACCCCTAAAATGTTAAAGCTTGCACATGAGAAAGCAAACATTCTGAGAAGAAGTACACAACATTAAGAGTTTCTTAGCAGGGGAGCACTTTCTGAGTATACTGTATGTCTTCCATCAGTGCTAGTGTGTGTGTAAACCACAAACAAATCAGGGTGTTGAGATGGTTTATCTCTTCCTTGGAGAAAGATGAAGGGGGTGAGGATTGGGTGGGGGGGGTGGGGGGGGGGGGTGGGGGGTGAGGAGGGGTAGATACTATCACAGCTTGGGTAATGGGTTATCGTGTCTGCTGGTGCAGATTACAGATTTATTTTTCCCTGCTTCCTTTATGATGCTCGGCAGCGGCTGAAAAAAAAAAAAAAAAAAAAACCACGACCTCATTACAGTGTCAAAACGCTGCCATTGGGGCGACTCAGCGTCTTATGCTCAGCCAAGTGTGGCCACCTCCACAAGGCTGAGAGAGGCCTCGTCCAGCTCTGGCTCAATCAGCCCTGCGTGCTCTTTGAAGTCAATAGAGCCTCAAGGAAACTCACAGGGCATCTCCTACAAAAGTGACTGGGGTGAGTATGACATAGCGAGGTGTCAGCTACAGACAGAGTGTAGACAATTTGGGCAGAACGAGTTGGGGAGGGCGAGGGCAGCATAGGCCATGGGCATAGTGCTGCACACTGCGTGGGTAACTTAATAGCAATATGTCACGAGGTGGTGTTGGTTTAACCCTTAGATGCATAAGTGGGGTCAAAAATGACCCCAGAGGTTGTTTTCTTGCAGTATCTTCTTCATTTTATTTTTTTTTAATTTAACCTTCTATGTATTCCTCAAATAGGTTGTCTTTGACATGAGGCCATTTGGATTTGTGTCTAACTGTTATACTTTTAAAGTAATTTAATGTTTTGTATCAGTACCACCGATCCGCATAGGTGGGGTCAAAAATGACCCCAAACATTTTCTATGGAATTTCAAAAGTTAACCCTAGGATCTTTTGATTTTTATCAACTGTGGCAGTCAGGTATACATTTACTGTTGATTATCACATCTCATGTCAGCAGTTTCACCATCCTGAAGGCTATTTTTACACAACAACATAAATCTAAGTATCATCATATAATGTGGCGGCCAAGCGTTCATAGCGACGTCGCTTTTTGATCCTTCGATGTCCGCTCTTCCTATAATTGTGAAGCAGAATTCACCAAGCGATATTTACAGAGGGATTTGTTGATATAGCGTTCTTGGCCTGATTTGTATGACTTTTTATGCCTAAAAATAGGGCAAAAATCCATTTTTTTAAGCCAATTGGCAGTACCTTCTGATTTACTGGATAACAAAAGAAGATATTCATAATCACCTCTGTAAATGTTTTTTTATTTGATATATTAACACTACAAAAAAAAATATTTTCAACCTGGCTTTTTCCAATGGTCAGATTCTTTGCATCAAAACATATATGCAAATTAGCGCATATTTAATTAGACATGACCTAATTAGCATATTTAAACATAAATACAGAAAACTTGCAATACGTTTTTTTCTCCTATTTATGTGAGTATTCAACTGGTAAAGTTTCATGAAGATATCTCTAAGTTAAACATTTTACCCTATTCACCTATGTTGAGATAATTTTAGGATGTTTACCTTTTTTGCCAATCTAAAAGCTGTTTTGTAATAAAATGTTAATAAAAAGTGATGCATCAATATGTCCAACATGAAATAAAAACATTTTAGACAAATATATAATAAAAATCATCATCTTTAACCAAAATGAGAGACATTATTTGAGTTTACAGCAAAAAACGCATGCATTCTAATTGGGGTCATTTTTGACCCCACTCATGGAAGAGTGTAGGTATTGGTAGCCTATGCATCTAAGGGTTAAGGATATCACCATGGTTGTACCTACAGTACTGTGAAGGCTGAATGGTAATAGTAGGCAAATTACAGCCCTGGTGATACTCTTGACCAACACCACTCCTCCCACTCTGTGTCTTATTGCTCTTACACAACAGTTTCATTACCAACTAATTTAGTTTAAAGATACACAATTGTATTTTTTATTATTCATGGTGATTTTTGTTTGTTCATACTCCACCCACATAAATAGTTTTAATCTTAGCCTTGGTGTTTCCTGTGGCCAAGCAACTTACTGTAATACCACTTGAGAGTCAAGTTCAATGAGAGGCTAGTTTGTTCACACAGCTTGTCTTGTACAGCCAACTTAAGCTACTTGCTGTCTATATTTCAAATAAAATGTATCTCTCTATTTTATTCATCTATTCAAATGTGAGATTCTCTTACTTTGAATGAATGGAATGATTGCATCGTATAATTCAATGTACTGTAATACTGTATGTGTAGTGATAAATGGTGTTAAATGGCCAAGTGGGATATCATCAGATATCATCACTCATGATGAGAGTGCCTCTCGATCCATTAGAAATAATAATAATAATAATAATAATAATAATAATAAAAACAGTTAGACCCTAACTATTGTTTAAATGTCATCACCATGGCACTTTTAAGAAACAAAATAAAGGAATGTGAAATTGGCCTGACCTATGATCCTTCTGTGTCCTGTTATGGGTAGTTAGTTTCTAAATGCTTTAATTTGTGTAATGTCCTTTATGCCATATGGTGTGGGACTTTTGAAACAAAGCAATGAAAATCAACTACAAGGAAAAAAAAAACAGATTCTGAAACATTATGTGACACCCGCAACTTTTTCTTAACTTAGTATTCTTTCAGTGTCTCCCACTATGTTTTCTTCCTTTGAAAGATTTGCAAACACTGCAGAGACTTGCATTATCATCAGTTTCAGAGTAATTAGCAAGCAAAGTATTATACATGAGACTCTAAATGATTAATTTCAATTATGGAAACATTGCACTCCCCATTACCTGCAGAGCTCGATGTCACTTCTCCCCGAGACTCGACACATGCTATTCGTCCTCCACTTGGAAAAGTACAGGGCTCTCTACGGTGGGCTTTACAATAGCAGCTGAACAAGATCATAAGTGGTGCCTTGCTTACTTTCTCCCCCACTGTTTCTCCTTTGCAGTGCAGTCATCCTGCTGTGATGAAGGTGTCTTAAGGCCCCTGCCAGGATCTCTTAAAAACAATCATCTTATACGTATGTGTGGAGAAGTCAAAGCCCATTATGTGGAGACCTCTGTTACATCTGAAAAGCTCTCCATTAGCTATATTCAGAAATGTCAAGAGGCTTTGCCATAGCATTTCTGTGAGGGTGATTTTCATGCTTCCAGCCATTTCACACTCAACCCCATAATGGCTTATACTGTATATGGTCTGCAGTGGTCTAAAGGCATAATGGTCTGCAAGCAGTGTAAGAACCTATTAGTGCAATACAAGGAAAGAAGTGTTTTTCTAGCTTGGGATCTACACTATACCAGTTTGTAAGTGGCCCTCCATTTCAAAAGCAGCCACACTGGTCAGTTTTTTTAAAAATGATCTTATTGAATAAAACAAACTTTCAAATGATTCATGTATCAATGATATTGATCCAAAAACCAGAAAAAGGACATTCAAAAAAGGGCATTCAAAATGTATAACACCAAGGAACAGATATCATGATATCATGCCATACCCCACACTCGCCTCAAGACCTGTGGTGATAGGGCGTTTGCTGCTGCAGCCCCCAAACTGTGGAATGCACTACCCATGGAGGTTAGGTCTGCGGGCAGTACTGACCTTTTTAAAGGGAGGTTAAAAACCCATCTCTTCAGGATGGCCTTTTTAAACCTGTGATACTACCTTTTTAATTTCCTATTTTACTTATGGCCCTTTTCTTTTCTTTTATTATTTCCGTCTCTTTTTTTTATTCTCTTAAAATATGTGTATTTAATGCCTGACTTTTATTCTTGTTTTTGTATTTTATTATGTACTGTAAAGCACTTTGTGATTTTATCTGTGAAAAGCGCTATACAAATAAAATACTTACTTACTTACTTACTTGCTATAAATGGTTTTGGAGAAACTACTGTACAATCCTAGCTCTTTTTAACTTGACGTTAGAAGAAATAGGCCTCTCCTTTACAAGATGCTCAAGAAATACCATAATAGCATGCACATCTGCCTCCTTTGGCAGCCTCATTCTGCCGCCTCTGCACAATTCACCTATGGCTAAACCACGCCCCCGAACGCAACGAGCCAATCACAGTGGGCATATAGCTACAATACACTCGGACATTCTCGGCTTCCACGTCCATTGAAATGCATTGCAGTCGGTCAGTTTTCATTCGTTTTTATATGTTTATTCTTGACATTTTAAGTTTTAAATTGTAAAACGGTGTGCATGGGGTACATGCAACCCCGACACAATGTATCCCAAGAAGCTGGGCGACCGTGTGTATTTTTTACCCTTTCCTAAGCCACATTTCAACCGAGATAAGCGTCTGCTCTGGATAAGACAGTAGACCTCAACACCAAATAAACGTGGATAACAAGAATAAGTTTTTCCAAGTCAACAACGTGTTTGAACGCTATGTTCAACACCTCTTTAACCAAGGTTAGGCCAATGTTAGCTAACATTAGGCAACGTTAACGAAAACGTTAGCTTCTAGGTGAATTGTACATCGCTATTAGGTGCTCTCACACAGCAATTAACCCGTCGTTTGGAGGGTTAATAATAGCAGAGACAACACATGACAATGTTCAAAAATCCACAACACTTGCAGTCATTTAACGTTGACTAGCAAGGAATGCAATCAGTTGTCATAGGCTATCATCCAGCGATAAAATAAAGCATGAACTCATGAGCGTCTGTCCTATCAAGCTTTCACATGATCACATTACAACTGATGCTAGCCACATTCAAAAGCTAGACAGCGAACATAGCTAAACGTAAAGACAAAGAACTCTTACCTTTATGGTCTACAAGTTATCCACAGTTAGTCCACAGTTATTTCCGTCATGCATTATTCTCGATATGACCTAATGGTAGAGCCTTTAATTAGCGTTTTAATTTGCTAGCTGGTTTGTTTGCTGGGAGTTCATTGGCATGTTATGTGCTAGTTTTTGTACTTTGGCAATCGTACATGACGGTTAGCTGTTGTCCAAAGGGCTCTAGTTATACTAATGTTAACTTTTAGAGCTTATAGCTTCATTAACGTATCTGTATTGTCTCCTGTGAAATTTCTCCTACTGGGTTGGCTGCCATAGCGCCTGTCACCGAATGTTGACTGTTTGTCCGAGTGAGTGGAGGGGGCGGGACTTAGCCATAGGTCAATTCATTGAAACATGGCACATTTTACTATGGAATTGTGCCAAAATGTCAAATTCGACCAATTTAGCAAGCATATTCCATATACCTCTACGCTATATCTCTAAACAGTGACCTCTGACTAGTTTTGCTGTGTATAGAGTAACATGTGGTCTCATTTGGTGCATGCCAATGAAACATTGCCATAAATGGATGGGTGTGTTCATATGTCCATACTCTGGGTTTATCATCCGTGACACAAGGTGGAAAAGTGTTCACTGTGACCGATGTGTATCATGGCTATCTAATGAATGGCGCCCGTTTCTACCTTTGCAGCCATGTGTCCTCCTATTCATCTCGAGGTGGCATCCCCAAGTATCAGAAACTTAATTAAATCAGATTTAATCACTTGGAACCATTACAAGCCGGTGCAATCATGCACTGTCCATGCTAAAAGCCAAAGTGCCTCTGAAACAAATGGACGAAGAGGGCTGGGAGGCTCCTCTTCCTCACATACGAGGCCATCGATCTTGGTTAGGTCAGCGAGGTTCAGAGCAGGTCTCCCTTCACCTGGCCACGTGACCCCGGTCTCACTCATGAATTATTACCAATGTAAAGGCTCAGGGTGGCATTCCATCAGCGGGCTAATTAAAGGACACGTCTTTTTCCCTGTGTGCTACAGGGGAAGGGGATGATTATTGGCCATGTCCAAGGCAGGGCGTAATGAGCTTTAAGTAGGTGTGTGAGAGAGGGCAAGTACTCACCTCTGTCATGCAGAGGAAAATGCGGAGGAGAGCCAGAGGGGAGAAGACTTTACGCATTCTACACTCTTAAGGAAAAGACGGATACAGCTTGTCCCACGGCAGCCAAGGACAGCTTTCACCTGAAAGAGCATCAATATTGCATGAGGGAACGAGAGAGCTGGTTGAACATGTAAAGCAGGAATCAAGATGATCTGCGGCAACATATCTATCAAGACATCAACTCATCACATAAATATGAAAGTCTGGACAAAACTGATTTTGGATATTTGATGTTTTTATCTATTCAAACTTCTCACAGTGAAAGCATATATGTACATATACATGTACGTACGTATATGTACCTGTACATTTATCATATGTGTCTTGACATTGCCATTGATGCTCACTGCGTGGGCCGTATAGTCCTTGAGCCACTGTGCTTCATTGTTGGCATACTGTAGTATACCCAGAACAAATATCAGCTACACCACTATCACCACTCTACATTAAGAAGAGAGCCATCACAATAGCAAACGGTGCATGACGGGCCAAGCCATTAGAGGTCATTAGCTGTCTGTCTGATTCAATTTCACCATGTAGATGCATAAGGGAGAACGATTAGTCTGGACACAAACTTGTAACATCAGAAAAACAACAGGATGTTGTGTCACACAAATGTACTGTATACCAATAGCTTAAAAACTCTTTTTCCAATTAGGACATATTTAATATTTTTCTTTTAAAAAAATACTCAATAAACCCTTGATGTATTAATAAAAGATTAGTAAACTTTTTTTGTTCAGCTTTTTTCCCTCGGTATGTTCAAAGCACAGACAAATAGCCACTGGATACTGTGTGTGTGAAATCCCAAGAGATGGGGAAGGATTAGCCAGAAAGTTAACCTTATTTTCCCAAATCCTTTGATCATGCTTGGCTGGAAACAAAATCTTAACGCTAACATTTCTATGCTTATTTTTAATTTTTTTTTGCTGGGACGGCTTTGATAATGGAGCCCATAATTCTAAACAACTTTTTTTGTTTTGCTAGTAGCACTTAAAAGTGGGTTCCTTAATTAATGCTTAAGTATGTATCAACTTAGCAATAATTAATACCATGTGTGTGAATATTACCATGTGAGCTCTTTTTTATATTCCTGTCACTAAAGTGTAATGAGGTGAAGATCCAATAAGAACACACACATGTGTTTTTAAAAGGGCATTAAGAATTCGCTTTGAATAAATGTGTTTTGCTATTTTGCCATGTAGTCGCCAGCCAAACACCTTTAGCCTATTTCTTTTCGGAGCTCTGTTTTGAGTCTTGTTTTTCAATGTAATGTCAGCAGAAATACATGTACTGTCAGAATAGGCCTTGTCAAGGTTTTGGCAGTACCTTTTAGTTGCACTTTTTAACTACAATAGTGAAGCAACTCTGATGCACTTGAATGCATGCATCCATTAATAATTTATCATGGACACTTTGTCCCTTCTCTGTTGTTCCTTACTGAAGAACACTTCAGTGGAACTTGGTGGAGTTTGGATTGACACTTTCAGTCATGTAATGCACACATTTATTCAAAATAAATTACAGCACCTCCCACCAAATTGCATAGAGGGCATCTATATTTCCCATAATAACGAGTGCAAAAAGCAAATAGAAAAACTGTCAGCAGCTGCCAGTTACTGATAGAGAATTTGTTTTTGATTCAGATGGACTGAACGTTCTGATCACCGACCAAATTCTGCCAGTCAAACATACCAGTTCTGTCAAACAAAACAAAATTATGGTGTTTATGTAGACAGATTTAGGCTGTGCCGCTTTATATTAAAGAGTCTGGAACAACTGAGGCACAGAAGATAAAAGTATAACTCATTATGAATATGTTCTGGTAAAAATGTGGCTTTGACTCCATAGCGCAGACATTTGGTCTAGAGGGACTGTCATAAAGACACCCTGCCTCTGCAAACCATTCTGACAGCCAACAGTGTTCTGGCCAAAAGACGATCTATGACTTTGCCTCAAAGGCTGTTAAAGTCAAAAGAGTCAAAAAGCAATCAAGCAGCAACACAACACTGCTGTCTTCCCTTTGCCACTTCAATGATGAAATAGGAATATGACATCCCTATTCCACTAAGCCTATATTTGACTTTCAGTACCATTTCAAGATGTTTGTTTCTCTGGTGACTGAAAATCAAAAACAGCCTAAATAAACAGACACACTGAGGTGTCTCGACCAGCTTTTGGTTCCCATACCGAGCAGAGCAGAGCAGAACAGAATACCTTCGACAGCATAGAGAGCACAAACCCTTGGGCATGGTCCTAGAAGACAGACCCTGATGAAGGCACAGAAATCGCCAGAATGTCAGTCAAGTCTAATAAAAAGAATTGCATCGGACTTTGCAACAACCATGACCATACCAAGAGATGATCAGGACCATGGAGAGCTCCTCTGACACACACAGGAGTCGCTGGGGCCCACATCTAGATAGCCACAGGAGTTCCCAACAGATCAACCTCAGGTTTATAAAGGTGCAGAGGAGAGAGTTCAGGGGATTGGTGCCTTGACTAGTGATGAATGGCTCAATAAGTGACGAAATACCCCATACATGTGTGCACATTGTATGTCAGTGGGTTTTCAAACGTTCCCCACAGCAAAAGAAGATCCATAAAATGTGGTATTTGGAGTCTGTTAAAGTTAAAGGAAGCACAGGAGAAACTGCAATCACAGAAGCAGATGGCTCCGATTTTATCTCCATTTAGCAGAGAGAAGGTTGATTCTGTCAATGATTTTTTCCCTCAAAGCAGGAATCTCTGGCACGTCTAGTGACGGGATGTTGACAGTGTAGCATGTTGTAATGCCACCATAACTGGCTATTTATTTGTGCCATTTCACTCAGTAGCAATAATGTGTTGTCATTTCAAACAGAGTCAGCATACGCCCCTTGTCAACAAAATGTCACTTCACATAGGAGTTAGTGGAGCTCTTAGCTTGATTTGACATGATCAAAACAACTTGCCAGTTATGGTACAAACATCCCTTAAGCACAGTGATACTATCCTCCTATAGTGACAAAATTGCTTGGTTTCACTGGTGCCTTTCATTAAATGTTTTAAAATTTTGATCGCATCACAGTGACAGAGAATGGTTTTCAACAAGGTTCTAAACACTAATTTTTATGGAAGATGTCTATATCCATAAATCACAATCAATGTGCTGTGAAATGTAGAGGCAAGAAACTCTTCCAGGACTGAATAACATCAAGACCAATATGTTGAGTTTCTAGTAAATCAATAACTTTCTAGATCATGCCGTTCTCATTCTCACAGTAAAACACAAATATAGAGCATTATGATTTACTTGAGCTTGTTGTCATTGTCATAAAAAAAAATGAGTTGGAGGAAATGCGTGGCTCACAAATCCGAAAGTGTTTAGTTTTGTGGTTTACTCAGTTGTGCTAAAAATCATGACAAATAAACTTAAGCAAAATGACACCGGCAGCTTTTTTCGCTAAGCAGAGTTGCTGGGCTTTTGAAATTCCTCATGTCCCAGATTGCTCAAAACCACTCTTTAGCTCCCTTACCTTGTTGCAAGATTTTCATGAGATTATGGATTATTTAAACTTTCCTGAGGTGTCTAGCCTCAGGTTTGATATGTGGGCACAAACTGAACTCATCATACATACACCTGGGACATGTCAAACTGATAAAAAAAAAAATCTCTAATGATTTGCAGTGTGTGCTCATAAAAAGGTTAGCATTCATTTTTCATTACCTTTTTTTTTCTCTTGGCAAGCCATCATGAATTTTTGCAAGCTTGTGTTATGTATAAAATATGATTCATATCTTAGCAGGTGTATATGCAAATGTTAATGATGGGAGAGTGTCAAAAATGGCAACAGGATTTTTGTTTATGCCCATAAAATGTCTCGTATAGTGTGTTGATACACTTACTGTAAGTCTGAGAAGGAAAATAACATGTTGAAAGTTCCCTCTCTGTCTCTATACTGTTTTGTCCAGGTGAGACTCATTCAAAATGACAATGTGATCCAACTTTGTGAAATGCATCTGACAGATCTTCACTTGATAGATGGGCAGTGTCATGAGGTTAATGTTTTTCCTCCCAATGGTACATCATATCTGACCTTGAGATCTCAAGCGCAACCACTGTACATTTCATTGCCTCTGGCTATTTGATAACCACGGGATTACACATTTGAATTCAATGCTTGCACAAGGAATAATGCCTGCTGTATCCACAGCACGTTTAGGGGTGGGTGTCCTTCTCTCTTTACTCCTCTAAGGATATACCGCTGTTATCTTTGCCAAGCTTCATTGACATACGACGATCTCTAGTTTTCCCAGGGTCAGCTGTTCTGAAAGTAGCATAAATCAATGATGAGGCAACTCTTATGGGCATATCCATAACAAACGGTGTCTCCTCCAACTCCGGTCTACTTAGATTTATTATCTGGGATAAATCTCTTTGTATGCACAGACTGCAAAGGGCTGTTGTGGATGTAAAATCGCTGTGTGATAATGAAATCACACACAATCATACTTTTAAATAGCTGTCTCTGTAAAACAACCTCTGAGACCAGCTGTCTTGTTACTCCCAGTCTTATTTAAACCACAATTACACAATGTTCGTCTAGAGGACACGCAAGGCTTTTTTTAAATCAGTCATCCCTGTGAGTGTGTAAGATGCATCCATCTCTATTAGAGTCCCCACAGGCTGTGTTTTATGTTATGTGAATTATGAAAATGTATAGTTAGGAGAGCTTCCCAGACTCAAGCAGTATTTGTTATGTGCTCTTTGGATGAGATACGTATAGACACAAAAGCCAAGAAACAATTAAAATAGAGAATGCCTTGGAGTGTTTTTATCTTTTCCAACTTCAAGCGAATTGCATCAATATATCTACTGCACGGTGTAAGTGTAGTGTGGTTAGCAACTGATGTGGTGATTGTTGCCTGAAGGACAAGTTGCTGTAGTTTGACTACAGCAAAACTTTTTTTTTTCTTTTTATGTTTTTATTTTACAACCTTGTGAAGTGACCTTGGGCTTTAAATAAAATGTATTATTATTATTATTATTATTATTATAAAGGTATACAAGTAGCATTGTACATTAAGAGAAAACGAGTGTTGGTCATTTTAACCTTGCATTTTGATGTTTCAGTTTTCTTTCCTCCTCTGAGTTCATTCTACTGGGTAACAGTAGAGTAGGAAAAACACCCTCCCCTACAATATGCTTCAAATGCTGATAGCACCACTGACTTCAACAGAAAATTGTGCCTGCCAAACTGTAATAACCAGTCAAAAGACGGTTTGTTTTGACAGCTGATCAGACTTGCTGTGTCTAGTATACACAGGATGGTTTGAGAGGTCATTCGCGATACATAGCACAGTCCCCTGTGGTCTCTTTGGGTCTGGGTTGCCAAGATGCTTTGCGACAGTTGAGGCAGGAGAAAGCAAATGGCTGTGTCTTCCACCCCTGCGAACAATAAAAACTTTTTTACTGTTTCCTTTGGCACCGTAAAAGTACTAATACCCACCGTAATGTTTTAACACACTGGACGATTGAGACTCAGTGGTGAAACTGTAACCGAAGATGTAATTGTCCAATAAAAATGGTTTCGAGACAGACCAAATCAATACTTTTGGAAAGACTCCCATGGCTGCCTGCATTCCAAGGATTCCAAGGCATTAAATGAAGCCCAAAACAGATGGATGGAGCGTGGCAATCGAGCTAGGCAGCAGTTTGGATCCCTATACCCTTTTCACAATTGTATTTCCTGAGTGAGAGGACTAGCTGGCCTCTGCATTGCTGATGCGGAGGTATAGCAAAGCTAAAAGTGACATGCATCACTTTTTTTTCACATTTTGCTGATCAATGAGCTCGTTAAGGACAATGAGCTTTCAAGTAATAAACACTTGTGCCATCGAGTTAATGGAATATCACACCCTCTTCGACCTGACTGAATCTCCAGAGGCCAGTTTTGAAGGCCCTTCTGGATCAGTTAAGCATACAGAGCTTGTTGTTAACTGCAATGTACAACATTTTCAAAGTTGACAATTATTTTGTTTCACAAACATTTTGAAGTACCAGTTGTGGAAAAAATAGTGGTTGCTATCATATAGTGGTTGATAATGGCTAATATAATATACTATATTATAGTGTTTTTCATTCCTGTGAATCAAGAAAACTGCTTGGACTATAAAGATATGTGAAATCCAATGTGTCCAATCCAATGTGCAATAGGATTATGTACTGTACATACAATATTGTAAACAGGATTTTGATGTTCTTGTCACATTTTTTCAGCCTGCACACACACATCAACTTGCGTGACACAAGTCATTCTCTCTATGATATGTAGGAATCTGAGGCTAATGTGACAACTCCACTCAACCACAACAGCCTACCACAAACATTGTGGTCATGAGTTATGTACATGTACAGTTTGCAAGCATGATGACAAACTATAAATGCAACTTTAAATCACAGGGTTCAATGCGTGCACCACCATAGCCATATACCACGGGCACAGAGTTGTATATCTGTGAAATGCTGATCAGAGTTTCTTTGTCTCTGAATCGATCAGTTTCCACCTCTTGCAGTTTACTTAACATACGTTACAAATACATACCATAAGTCTTAAGGATCTGTGGTATCATGGAGGTTATTTATTTGCTATGAAACCGGGTTGTGCTGTCTCCACAAGTTTCATTTTGCACTGTCATCAATATTATCAGAGAGTTAATGTTTTTGTCCTTTTCAGCATGTCTTAATTCTCTTATTTGTTTTAGGTTCTCTGTTTTAGTGAGGCATTTTGTGCTGAGGAAGCTGTTTTATAAAAAGCTTTGATGTCTCTAAAAGGGTGTGGAAAAGATTGATTTATTCAGAAAAAGACACCCACACATCCCTAACAACTTTTTTAGTGTCACTCTCCTGGATGGAGCGCCTTGTTTTCCACCTTCCTGGGGAAAATGATCAATAACATTAACACTCTTTCCACCGTGGAGTCTAGCCATGATTAAAGTGGCTTGAATAAGAGGGTTTTTTAAGTTGTAGCCTTATATGTCTTCTTTTAACTTAGATCACAGGGAAATATTGCCCCACCAATATAACAGCTATATGAAGACATTAAAGCAACCTTAGAGTATAATGAGAAATAGAAAAGTTCTCAGAACATTTTTCAGCACAACTCTCAGTCCATCTCCACTACACAAGATGTTAGTCAGTCCTCGATGGTGAGTTACATTTGTAATGTCATGTCATGTAAACATCTTAATAACAAAATCATTTCAGCAACACAACAACAAATCTCTGTTTTCCTGCTCTGTGGTCACTGTCAGGATCTGGTAACAAGGCTTTGATACTGACTTCCAGTGATAGCATCTTGCACTCACATTTTCCCTAGCATCTCAAGCATCTCATCAAGCATAGCAGCGGTCTTATAGGCTGAACGTTCACAAAACGTAATATTGTGTCAGTCTTCTGTCTTAGCTGGTGTAAGAGGATGAAGGGTTGCCTTCTCCCAGAAAATGTAGATATGTTTTTTTAATCATAATTGCCAATCTTGCAGCTTATCATTCCATAAAAACAAGTTTACCACCATTCAGTAAAGCTGGATCAGGATTACAGCTGTTGTTTTGACTTACCATTTTAAGTATTTGTTCTCATTAACTCTTCAGACTGACAGACTTCAAAATTCAAATTCTAGATCAAATCTAGATCAAATTCTACCCATTCTATTGCTCCACATGTAGCCTTCGCTATGAGGATGCAGTAATGTCTGAATGCAACTTATTGTTTGTTTTGTATGCAATTTCCCATTTTCTGTTACTACACAATCAGTGCTTTTCTGACTATGAGAAATCAAAGAAAAAAATGATTCCCTGTATTATTCAAATACAAATCTCAAAAGGAAACTAGAGATCTCTGTGACATAGCATGGAGAACTCATTAAACATAACAGACATGCCCACACAACATAAAGACTGCCGACTCTTCCAGAAGATAAATGTCACATCAGTGATGCCAGAAGCCCTGGCTCTTAGATCAGATATTTTCTCGTGCAACAGAATGTTCAATCTATGCTGAGGATAGGCGATCTGGAATCCAAGTCCCTTGTGACGGTTTAAATAGATGAATCATCAACATTCACACGCGGCTGCACGCACCGAGTCAAATCAAATCACTTTAATTAGGTTAGTGGCCAAAGAGATTAAGACAAGTGGATTTTCTCCCCAGAAATCATTGCTAAGTGATAAAAATAACTCCTCTTTACCGAATGGATTTGCTCAAAGCTAAGTCGCAGGTACGAGGCCTGTGGAATAGATATTAGTCATTAGATCAAGTTCTTCCCATATGATCTAAGGTCTTGTGTTGGAGGTCAGAGTAGGGTGAAGGAATAGTTAATGGACGTCTTCTATACACATTGTTGCACATTTGTAAACATTGCAGTGTTTGAATTGGCAGGAGTTGCGGTGGGGAAAGCTGGCTTGGTCTGTACAGAGGATAAGAGGAGCCAGAGTGAAGTGATTCAGGGCCAGTGTCTGTTCGGGAGTCCTTGGGTGTAAGAGTAAAGGCCCTGCTTGTCAGTGCTGCAGCTCTTAGAAGATGCCGGCCTTGAAAACTCTTCTCGAGCTGTTGGAAGGAAACTTAGTGTAAGATTGTGGTTGTTTCACTCTTTTTCATGTTGTGTAGTCTTAGAGGGTAAACATGTTATCTATGCTTTACAGCTGTTTTCGCTGCTTTGCGGTAATAGATGTTTCATAGGGTACGCTATTATCTTGTTCTTTTTATCATTTATACAGACATACAGTAATAAAAAGAGAAACAAATTTGACTTTGACAAATTTGACAAATTTGGACGATACTGAGTGTAAATTTCCATTGGGGATTAAAACAACGTTAATTGGAGTAGTTTGAGTCAAGTGAAGTCAAGCCACTTTTGTTTATAGCAAGTGAGTAAGACCGGAATGTGCATTTTCAACGAAATAGCAGTAGCCTTCGGGGCAGCATTTCTACCTCAAAGTAAATCACTACTTTAAACCACTGACTAGGCTCCAAATATTACACTTCTACAGTATGCTACTGTGAAGAGGGTCCCTGTGGACAAGGCACGTATTTGTATTCTAGTATGTTTCAAATTCATATTCTGGTCTTGCCTCGACGTAAATTTACACTCGACCCTCACTGTTTTATCAGTTTCTATTCAGAAACAAATTTAGAGCATTTGTAAATGCAA